>NW_006159526.1:5459034-5466238 GCF_000334495.1 Tupaia belangeri chinensis | reverse complement strand
CCCCCCCCGCCCCGCGCTTAACCAGCCCGGGCCGGGTAGGCCGAGCGGCGGGCCGGGGAGCGAATGGGAGGCTGCGGACGCCCGCCGGGGGCGCCCTCCGCGCCAGCGCCGCCCCTCCCCCAGCCCCAGTCCCGGGGGTTCGGGGGCGCGCCTGTCCAGCCTCCGGTGCAGTTTGTCCGCAACCTGGAGCCTGCTCCGTGTGGTGCTGGTGGTGGAAGAGGAGCTAAAGGGATCCGCGATCGCAATTGATCGCGATCCCGGGCGCCGGCCGGGCTAGGGAGGGGGTACCATGCGCCCTGGGCGCGCCCCCGAGGAGGGGGATGGTCGCCCCGCGGGAGGACGCGCCCAGAGTGAGCCCCGAAGGTTCCAAAAGATCGCGGGAGTCGAGGATGGCGGACGAGGAGAGTCGGAGGAGGCACCGGGAAGAAACTGGAGTCGGAACCGACAGGGTGGAAGGCACCAGTGGCTGGGGTGGGGGGAGACCGGGACCCCTGGCCGGCCGTGATCACTCACCCCCGTCCGTCTTCACCGAGCCGCGGAGCCACCGGCGACGCTGGTCCGTCCCGCCTCAGCCTCCCCGAGGCCTCTCGAGCCGCGCTGATGGGATTCCCAGAAGCCCCAGGACGCCTCGGTGGTGTCGGGTCCGTTTCCGCCCTCCCAGGCCTTGAACGCCTCGCTGGCGGGACACCTGGATTCACGCGTTCTTTCAGAATGCTTGGTGAGCGCCCACGTGTGCCGTGCGGGTACCCAAACCGCCCGGGCCTGCCCTTTTAGGGCCCACAGACCAGGAGGACTTAGAATCTGGGTCTGTTTATTCCTTTCTGTCTCCCTAATGCCCTGGAAAAGCTCGTGCGCACAGTAGGTACCCAATAAAAATACGTGTTGAATAAATGAATAACTGAGACATATCTGTGTTTTTTAAGCCTTAACATTTATCCTAGTCTTTTGATGGTGCTACCCATAATATGAAACATATTTTTTTCTTCTTTAAAAAAGTTTAATTTTAAGGGACAGCGGAGGTTAAGGGCTTTGACCCAAATCATTCAGCCCTGGCTCACATCCTGGCTTTGCCACGTCCTTGCTGTGTGACCTTAGGCAAATGACTTCACCTCTCTGTGCCTAAAATGCTGATAGTAATACTTCACAGTGTCATTAGAAATGAGCTGTGGAGAGCAGCACCTGACAGGAAGTGGCAGGTAAGTGCTGACTCCTACTTTTTATTGATAGTTATGCAAAAAGAGGAAAGACGTGAACGCTTATTCATTGCCTCACACGTAAGAGCTACAAATCTCAACAGAACAGTCAAACATGACCTGCTGACGTCCGTGAGCCCTCTGGGAGACAGTGATAGACACAGACTTCCCAACTACACACTTGATTTGCCATGCCTGATTAAGCACACGTAAACTGGCTAGTGAGCACAGCTTTAATAGAACTGCAGGGGCGGGGGGCATTTAGTTACCCCAATCTGAACAATTTTGGCCACTTCCATCTAGTTACAGAAAACTAAGCCCGCAGGGCTGGATGGTGGGCAACGGTAGGGCTCCCTCTGAAGCGGACCCATGGAGGAAGGCTCTGGGCTCACATCTGGAGACCTCCCTGAACACACTGGGCAAGCATGTGACTGTGCTCCGAGACTGGAGGTGGATGGCAGTGTTGGGACCCTGTAAAGGGTGTGTGTCTCTCTGTCTTGCTCATGGAAGAAATAAACTTACAAAAAGAATGTTTAGGGACCAGCAGTGAGCGTAATGGCTATGTCACTAGACTCCCTGTAGTCGACCGCGGTTCGCGTCCCGGACCTGGACCTGGTGGCTTAAAACTCACGCTGGGTGTGTGTGCGTGCAAGCCCAAGATCCCGAGAGGGGAGAGGAGAAGGGAGAGGGAATTGGGGTCGGCCCACCCCCCCCCCGGGGGGGGGTGATTTCTCGCTTTCTGTCTGGCGAGTGCTTGCGCCCCATAGCAAAAACTTCTCCCCCCACAAAAAAAAATATATATATTTAAGTTGGCACCATGGAGGTTTTTGTTTTGCCCAAGGTAATGCAGTCATACCCGAGGTCATGAAACTAGGAAGTAGGACTGAAGACTTCCCCGTGAAGTAAGACCCCTTGGGCATTGCAGACTACGGTTGCTATTCCCCAGGGGAGTCAGAACTTGTGGGCAATGGGGTGACTTCCGGGAATTTATTCATACAGGAAATATTTTTGGAGTACCCAGAATGTGCCAAGAACACAGTGATGACCAATACCAGATTTCCACTTAGCCTGTTTCCCCTCCGTGGCAGGTCCCAGGTTTCCCTGGTGCATTATGGTATATCTCTGGTCCCTGGAGCAGTGCCTGGCACTTAGTAAGTGCTCAAGAAAGGATTATTGAGGGGCCAGCAGATAGTGTGGTTGCTAGGGTGCTGGACTCCCACTTGGCTGACCATGGTTCGAGTCCTGGACCTGGCAGCTTGTATTCTCTCTTTCTCTCAGGTGGGTGCACATATCCTATAGAAAGTGAAATAATAATCAAATTAAATTTAGAAAAGACAGTTTTTCCAATATTTGCTATTGTTCTTCAGAAAGTTTCATTCTTTGTCATTAAAAAATTTGACGGGAAAATAAAAACATGTCTAAAAAAGGGAAGGTTTATTGAACAAAGATAAATAGGCCTGGAAGGTGGGCATTGGTAAAACACAATTAGGCTGACCCGCATGACAAGTGCCCAGCTTCGAGCCCCCCTGAAAGCACAGGGTAGGTGTGTGCTCCTGATGCGAGGCTGGCTGAGGCGGGGTGGGGCTGTGGGCATCAAGGCCTATCCCTCTAGTTAATGAAGCAAAGAATTTAATTGGGTGGTGAGAGCCAGGTGGTTCCAGAGGCTTGCCTCAGGGCTACCCGGGCTGGGTGGGGACTAACCCACTAGACTCAGGTGTTCTGTAGCTGAGTCACCAGATGGACCAAAGCACATCACTTTCCAGCTCCCCTATTTTCTTACCTATTCAGTGGCTTTATGCGGCTAGACAACAAATCGGTACCCCTTTGCCATTTCATCATGAAAGCTGTCAAACATGGAAAACCAGGATAGCCTAACGCAGGTGCATGGAGGCTGGATCACACATGGCCAACTGCAGGGTTCAAATCCTGGACCCAGTGGTGTGAAAAACACACCAGGTGTATGTGTGTGACCAAAATCCCAGGAGAGTGAAGAAGAGATTGCAGTGTGTCCATCCCCACTGGAGGTGCTTTCTTGCTTTCTCCTCTATGTCTCTGTCTAGCAAAAAATACATCCTATAGCAAAAGATAAAATAAGTGAACAGCTATCAGCATACAGCTTTACTTGCTTTATCACACGTCATGTCTGTCCGCCAACTCTTTTTTAGTTTCCTTTTTTTTAAAGAGAGATTTTGGCTATAGGGCGCGTGTGCTTTTCAGAGCTACAGAGAGAGACAAAAAGCAGCCCCCAGAGGGGATGGCTGTGCCAGTCCATTCTCCTCTCAGTATCTTGGCACACACACACATGCGCCCAGTGTGAGTTTTGAGGCACCAGGTCCAGGACTCGAACCACATTCGACTACATGGGAGTCCAGTGATGTAACCATTATGCCACCTGCTGGACCCATCTTTAAATATTTTTTTAATTATTTAAATTAATTTTTATGTATTATTTTTAATTTGAGCAGAGAGAAAGGGGAAGTGAGAAAGCAAGCCATCAGGTCTAGGACTCGAACCATGGTCGGTCATGTGGTAGTCCAACATCTCAACCACCACACCACCTGTTGGCTCTGCTTTTATTTTTTTTTTTTGGAGAAGTTTTTGCTATAGGGGCTGTGCGCTCCCCAGAAGAACAGAAAGAGACAAAGTCAGAAATCACCCACCAAGGGATATGGCCATGCTGCAATCCCTGCTTCATTCTCCTCTAGGGATCTTGGGCGGGCATGTACACACATGCACCTAGTGTGAGTTTAAGCCGCTGGGTCCGGGATTTGACCCACAGTCAACATAGCAACCCAGCAACATTGCCATTACGCTGGCCACTGGTCCCTGGCTCCACCTTTTTCTTTTTCTTTTTCTTTTTTTAGATATAGGGTCTGGCTGTGTTGCCCAGGCTGGATTCAAACTTGTAATCTCCCCCCCACCCCAGCCTCCCAAGTAGCTGGGATCACATGCATGTGCCACTGCACCCAGTTCCTCTTATTTTTTGATGTGTCTCAAAGTAAACTGCAGGGATCAGTTTACCTGGGCCTGAACAGGCTAGCACCCATGCGTTTCTAACCAGGCAATTGTAACTCCTCACTCTGATAAATGCTGAGGACTGTAACAAAAACCCTGTGCCCCCTGGGTGCAGTTTCTCCTTTAAACCTCCATCCTATTCTGTCCCCCTCCGTGTAAGAGAAATAAGCTCAGAGAAGATAAGGATCTGGATCAAAGTCACACAGCCAGAGATTCAAACCCAACTCTGTCCCCAGGGTTGTCTTCATGGGAAAATGAAATAGGAGAGGCTGGCAAGTGGTGTGGTGGTTAAAGGTGCTGGACTCCCACATGGCCGACCATGGTTCAAGTCTTGGACCTGGTGGCTTGCTTTCTCACTTCCTCTCTCTCTGTGTCTCTCTGATCAAACTGAAAAATAATAATGATATAATAATAAATAAAGTTAAATAAAATATTTTTTTTCCAGAGAGGTTTTTGCTATAGGGAGCGTGTGCTTGCCAGACAGCGAAAGACAGAGACAGAAAGCGACGCCACAATCCCTTCTCCATTCTCCTCTCAGGATCTTGGGCACACACGCACACGCGCCTGATGTGAGTTTAAGCCGCTGGGTCCGGGACGCGAACCGCGGTCGACTACGTGGGAGTTCAGCGACATAGCCATTATGCTAACTGATGGTCCCAAAATAATCCTTTAAAAAAAAATGAAATGGGAAAATGAAGCAATCCCTTCTCCATTCTCCCCTCCAGATCTTGGGCGCGCGCGCGCGCGCACACACACACACACACACACACACACACACACACACACACACACCCGGCTTGAGTTTAAGCCACCAGGTCCAGGACTTGAACCGTGGTCAGTTACATGTTCCCATGGTTTCAACACCAGCTTGGGTTTCTGGTCCCTCATCTCCACATTTAATGAATTGTTTCCGTTATAACGCTGCAGCTGAAGAGGAACAGCAGGAACACCTTGTTTGCCCTACAAGGGTCCAGGACGTTGGGAGTCTTTCCCGGGGCCCTAACTTCGGGCTCAACCTCTCCTAACCGGGTTCTAATTCTCTTCAGCCCTAATAAGCCCTGCACCTCCTACCAGCCCATCAGGCCAAATCCTACTCAACAAATACCACCTTGCTCAATGCCTGGCCTGATCACCACCTCCTTACAGAAAAGGGTGTTTTTTTTTTTTCCCCTTTTCCCTTCCCTTCCCCTCCCTCCCTCCCTCTCTCCCTTCCTTCCCTGTCTTAAAATAAGTGTTTGTGTATCTGAAAGTCAAAACAACGCCCTTCCCGGCTCCTCCCTCGCACTATGGCTGTAAGTTGAAAACGTTGCCAGCCCGAGTTGTTTCTCCGTCCGCGGGTGCCACGGGGAGTTTAGTTTTCAATCAGGCAGCACACGTGACCCGTGCATTTTTTCTGCCTGTATTTAACACTTCAATAACTAGGCGATGCCAACGACAAGCTTTGCCCAGGCCCAAAACACCACGGCGGCCCCTCCAGATTTCGTTAAATGGGGGAGATGGAAGTAATTTTCCATCAAAGACTTTTCCGGTATCCGGATTTTAGCCGACACTGGGGAAGAAAAAGGGAATCAGAAGGCCTCCCTCCCTCTGATCGAGACCTTTCATTGTGGCTGGTACCGCGGACTGCCCTGCCTCGGCTCTGCCGCCCGACCCCGGACGTCGGGACAGTGAGCGGCTACGAAATCAGGCAGCTGCGAGCCCAGCCCGGTCTCGGGTCCTCAGCGCGGCAAGTGCGGGGGGCGGAGTCTGCAGCCTATTGGCCAGGGAGTGGGGGCGGGGCCACAGCGCCATCCCGCCCCAGTCCCCCGCCAAGCTAAATAGGCCTCGCGCCGGCCGAGGGGATTATTCATGAGAGGCGGGGCCTGGGGTTGTTTACCCGCTACCCTTTTGAATCTGGCTGGCTGTGGGCGGGCCGCGGGGCGGGGCCCCAGGAGGTCGGAGCTGGCGCCTGACAGCTTCTGCAAATCAGGGTCGGGGCGGGATGAGCAGACGCTTAGCTGTAGCTGGACCCGGCGAACGCAGGGAGCGGGAGCAGGAAGAGGGATCAGATTGGGGTTTCCGCCCGTTTCTTTCTTTCTTTTTTCTTTTTAAAGAATTTTATTTAACTTCATTTATTTCTTTGTTTAAATTTGACCAGAGAGGGACAGAGCGAGAGAGAAAGATAGGGAAAGTGAACAAGCAAGCTGCCAGATCTGAGACTGGAACCGCGGTCGGCCATGTGGGAATCCAGGACCCTTAACCACCACGGCACTTGCGGGCGCTCTTCCTGTTTCTTAATAAACGTTAATCTAGGGGTGGGGGTGAGTAACATTGTTTTTGTTTTCGTGAAAATTCGTAAAGAAAACCGAAAGACCGGTAACAACCAAGTTGTCCATCCATGGGGGGAGACTAATTAAATAAGCTGTGGTCGGGTCTACAAAGGGACACAAAAACCATAAAATGAGGAAGCCATACACAAACTCACTGAACGAGCTATGTATGCAGACAAGGGGCGGCGGAGGGGGAGGGGGGATAGCAAATAAGGGAGCAGCGTGTAAACATTTTAAGTGGTGGGCCAGCCCAGGTGGCTAAAAACGGACTGGGGATGGTGGCGCCACTGTCGTCCTAGCTGATTGGGGCAGGAAGGATTCCCATGTACAAGTCCTCGTCAAAACTCTCTGGCTCCTCAAAATGAAATAATAATAATAGTAACAGTAGGGTTGAAAAATGCAAGCTTTTGCTTGTTAAATGCACAGAATATCTTCAAAAGCAGAATCAAACTGGGTGAATCGTTTGTCTCTTTGTATCTTTGAAAAGTTTGAACCTTGTATTCAAAGAAACACACAATGTAAATAAAAAAATAAATTCTGAGAACTTGCTTTGGCAACCACTTGCCTCTCTGAATTGCCCGTAGAAAAACCTTTGACTTGGCTGTAGAGGCCAGACTGCTTCCTCCCCGGCCAGTACCTCTTGTTCTTTGCGGTGATATTGAGGTTTGGGGACACCCTGGGAAAGAG
>NW_006159526.1:5455621-5459003 GCF_000334495.1 Tupaia belangeri chinensis | reverse complement strand
TTCTGTGGAGTGTTATTACTCATGCACCACCAGACAGACGTCCAGACCCAAGGAGAGAGTGGCTTTATTTATTGCTTTAAGCATTTGGTAATCACTGCAGGATTTAACATTCCAACTGTGGGGGAAGGGCTGCTTCCTCGGAGACACTTGGGGAGGGCCAGGAGGAGAAACTTGCTAGGCTTAAGAAAGAGAATCCGAAAGTCAAAACCAGGAGAGGCCCCTTTAAGAAGGAAGCCAGGCGCCACTGGTCAACCAGCCCGGCAGAGGCCAGAGTTGGCCAGGTTTTGACTTTTATTTTTATTCTCTGTTCCCGGAGATCTGGAAGACAGAAGAACAACTTCCTGCTGCCAGTGAGACCGAGTCGGGATTCCAGGACTGTTTCAGAGCTTACTTGAAAGACTCCGTGTTCCCCGTCACCACCACCCCAAATCAGCTTGTGGTTGGGTTTGTGTAAGTTTTGTTTAGATGGCTATGAAAGTCACCCTTGGCTAGAGTGAGAATTTGCCAGCCTGTGAGATAATGCAATAATGCACAGTAATTACAACTAGCAAGTAACGACTGGCTCCCTGGCTAGGGCTGTAGATGAGCTCTTTGTTTGTTTGTTTGCTACAGGGTGTGTGCACTCCCCAGAGACAAAAAGAAAAAGAAAGCACCGGCCATGGGGGATGCCCACGCCCGTGCTGCAACCCCTTCTCCATTCTCCCTTCAAAATTGTGGGCATACACACACCCGTGTCCAGTGCGTTGTCAAAGGGTCAGGTCCAGGACGAGCTGTGGAGCCGACATGTGGAATCCAGACGCCTTAATCACCATGCCACCGGCTGGCCCCACATAGTCATTTTATATGTACAGCTTATTAATGGATTACCGAACTTTCCCACAGCCCGGTGTACCATTTTACCTTCCCACTAAGGGTGAATGAAGGCGATTTCTCCACATCCTGGCTACCACTTTGTTATTTTTCTCCTTTTTCAGGGTGGTTATTCTAGCGGATGTGGAGTAGTATCTCTTTATGGTTTTGACTTAAATTTCCCTAATGATACATGATTTTTTTTTTTTTTGAGAGATTTTTCACTGTAGGGTGCGTGCGCTCGCCAGACAGACAGAGAGAGACATAGAGACAGAAAGCGAGAAATCACCCCCCAGGGGGATGGTCACGCCGCAATCCCTTCTCCTCCATTCTCCTCTCGGGATCTTGGGCACGCACGCACACGCGCCCGGCGTGAGTTTTAAGCCACCGGGTCCGGGACGCGAACCGCGGTCGACTACGTGGGAGTCCAGCGACATAGCCATTACGCTAACTGCCGGTTCCCATGATACATGATTTTGAGCTTTTCTTTTTTTTTTTTTTTGAAAGGGGAGAGGTTTTTGCCATGGGGTGCATGTACTCGCCAGAAAGAGAGAGAAAGAAAGACGGAAAGCGAGAAATCACACCCACAGACACACACACACACACATACCTGGAGATGGCCATGCTGCAATCCCTTCTCCATTCTCCTCTCTGGATTTTCAGCACGCACGCACACGTGACCGGCGTGAGTTTAAGCCACCTGGTCCAGGACTTAAACTGCGGTCAACTACACGGGAGATCAGCGACGTAGCCATTACGCCAACTGCTGGTCCCAGACTTTGAGCGTTTTTTCATGTGCTCATTGGCCATCTCTTAGCACCTTTTGCAAGCTTACCTTCCATGTTCACTAATCCAATGCTTTTTAAATTTTATTTTCAATTAAAAAAAAGTTAACTTAGGCTGCTGTAGCATAGTGGTTAAGAGATCCAGATACCACATGGTTGATTGTGAATCGTAAATCTCAGCATGAATGCTTCAAAGCCTTGCTGGGCCTGTGCAGCAAAATCCCAACAGGACAGAGAGATGAAGAAGGGATTGGGGTGTAACCAAGCCCCATTGGGGGATGCTTTCTCCCTCTCCCTTTCTCTCTGGTGAGTGCATACACCTTCTGACAATGAAAACAAACTAATAATAAAATAAAAATTAATGAAAGGAAGGAAGGAAGAAAAACAGAAAGACAGTAGATGTGAAATTGTTTATTTTACATTAAGAATCTGCTTTGTGACCAGCAGGTGGCATGGTGGTTAAGGCACTGGACTCCCACATGGTTGACTGTGGTTTGAATCTCAGGCCCAGTGACTTGTAAATTACATCAGGCACATGTGTGTGCTTGCCCAAAATCTCAAGAGAGAATTTGTGGCATGGCCATCCCCCCCACACACACACACCCCTGTAGGTGATTTCTCACTTTTCCTCTTTCTCTCTCTGTCTAGCAAATGCATGCTTCCGAGAGCAAAACAAATAAACAAACAAACAAAAAATGATCATAAGACCACACCTGGGAATATAACCAAAATAATTGAAAACAGATGTTTTTTAAATATTCACAATATTTTAGGCATTTCAAATGTAATTAAAAAGCCTATACATCACAATCAGATAGCAACAGTAATCACAAGAGCCAAAGGGCCCAAACAGCCCAAATGTCCATGGAAGAAGGACTCAGATAAACAGAATATGGTGTGTACATCTCTGGAATATTATTCGGCCCTGCAGAAGAATGAAGCACTGACATATGCTCATGCTGCAACTGGGATGTCCTTTTTTCAGAATTATTTTATTCAAGTTTATTTCTTTTTTAAATTTGACCAGAGACTAACAGAGTGAAAGAGAGAGAGAGAGGAAAGTGAGAAAGCAAGCCATTGGGTCCAGGACTTGAACAGGTTAGAGTCCAGAGCCTTAACCACCATGCCACCTGCCGGCCCCAAGGGATGAACTTTTTTTTCCTTCTTCCTATAGGGCACATGCACTTCCGTTCACCAGATACAGAGAGAGAAAAAGTGAGAAATCACCCCCCAGGGGAATGGCCAGGCTGTAACCCCTTCTCCTCCATTCTCCTCTCAGAATTTTGGGCACACACACACACACACACACACACACACACACGTGCTCAGTATGGTTTTGTTGTTGTTTTTAGGTTTTTGCCCTGGAGCATGTGTACTCACCAGAGAGAGACAGAGAGGGAAAGTGAGAAATCGCCCCCGGGAGATGGCCACGCCGCAATCCCTTCTCTTCCATTCTCCTCTTGAGATTTTAGATACGCTTGCATGCACACACACCCAGTGTGATTTTCACCAGGTCCAAGACTCGAATAGAGGTCAGCCATGTGGGAGCCAAGCGCCTTAACCACCACACCACCTGCTGGCCCAATCAGTGTGTTTTTTAAGCCACCAGGTCTGGGACTCCAACCTCATAGTCAGTCAACCACGTGGGACCCAGCTGCATTGACCACCAGGTCATGATCTGGCCCTGTCATTGTTTTCTTTTTCTTTCTTTTTTTTTTTTAGAATTATTTTATTTTGGGGCCGGCAGG
>NW_006159526.1:5442931-5454622 GCF_000334495.1 Tupaia belangeri chinensis | reverse complement strand
CCGCAATCCCTTCTCCTCCATTCTCCTCTCGGGATCTTGGGCACGCACGCACACGCGCCCGGCGTGAGTTTTAAGCCACCGGGTCCGGGACGCGAACCGCGGTCGACTACGTGGGAGTCCAGCGACATAGCCATTACGCTAACTGCCGGTTCCCATGATACATGATTTTGAGCTTTTCTTTTTTTTTTTTTTTGAAAGGGGAGAGGTTTTTGCCATGGGGTGCATGTACTCGCCAGAAAGAGAGAGAAAGAAAGACGGAAAGCGAGAAATCACACCCACAGACACACACACACACACATACCTGGAGATGGCCATGCTGCAATCCCTTCTCCATTCTCCTCTCTGGATTTTCAGCACGCACGCACACGTGACCGGCGTGAGTTTAAGCCACCTGGTCCAGGACTTAAACTGCGGTCAACTACACGGGAGATCAGCGACGTAGCCATTACGCCAACTGCTGGTCCCAGACTTTGAGCGTTTTTTCATGTGCTCATTGGCCATCTCTTAGCACCTTTTGCAAGCTTACCTTCCATGTTCACTAATCCAATGCTTTTTAAATTTTATTTTCAATTAAAAAAAAGTTAACTTAGGCTGCTGTAGCATAGTGGTTAAGAGATCCAGATACCACATGGTTGATTGTGAATCGTAAATCTCAGCATGAATGCTTCAAAGCCTTGCTGGGCCTGTGCAGCAAAATCCCAACAGGACAGAGAGATGAAGAAGGGATTGGGGTGTAACCAAGCCCCATTGGGGGATGCTTTCTCCCTCTCCCTTTCTCTCTGGTGAGTGCATACACCTTCTGACAATGAAAACAAACTAATAATAAAATAAAAATTAATGAAAGGAAGGAAGGAAGAAAAACAGAAAGACAGTAGATGTGAAATTGTTTATTTTACATTAAGAATCTGCTTTGTGACCAGCAGGTGGCATGGTGGTTAAGGCACTGGACTCCCACATGGTTGACTGTGGTTTGAATCTCAGGCCCAGTGACTTGTAAATTACATCAGGCACATGTGTGTGCTTGCCCAAAATCTCAAGAGAGAATTTGTGGCATGGCCATCCCCCCCCCACACACACACCCCTGTAGGTGATTTCTCACTTTTCCTCTTTCTCTCTCTGTCTAGCAAATGCATGCTTCCGAGAGCAAAACAAATAAACAAACAAACAAAAAATGATCATAAGACCACACCTGGGAATATAACCAAAATAATTGAAAACAGATGTTTTTTAAATATTCACAATATTTTAGGCATTTCAAATGTAATTAAAAAGCCTATACATCACAATCAGATAGCAACAGTAATCACAAGAGCCAAAGGGCCCAAACAGCCCAAATGTCCATGGAAGAAGGACTCAGATAAACAGAATATGGTGTGTACATCTCTGGAATATTATTCGGCCCTGCAGAAGAATGAAGCACTGACATATGCTCATGCTGCAACTGGGATGTCCTTTTTTCAGAATTATTTTATTCAAGTTTATTTCTTTTTTAAATTTGACCAGAGACTAACAGAGTGAAAGAGAGAGAGAGAGGAAAGTGAGAAAGCAAGCCATTGGGTCCAGGACTTGAACAGGTTAGAGTCCAGAGCCTTAACCACCATGCCACCTGCCGGCCCCAAGGGATGAACTTTTTTTTCCTTCTTCCTATAGGGCACATGCACTTCCGTTCACCAGATACAGAGAGAGAAAAAGTGAGAAATCACCCCCCAGGGGAATGGCCAGGCTGTAACCCCTTCTCCTCCATTCTCCTCTCAGAATTTTGGGCACACACACACACACACACACACACACACACGTGCTCAGTATGGTTTTGTTGTTGTTTTTAGGTTTTTGCCCTGGAGCATGTGTACTCACCAGAGAGAGACAGAGAGGGAAAGTGAGAAATCGCCCCCGGGAGATGGCCACGCCGCAATCCCTTCTCTTCCATTCTCCTCTTGAGATTTTAGATACGCTTGCATGCACACACACCCAGTGTGATTTTCACCAGGTCCAAGACTCGAATAGAGGTCAGCCATGTGGGAGCCAAGCGCCTTAACCACCACACCACCTGCTGGCCCAATCAGTGTGTTTTTTAAGCCACCAGGTCTGGGACTCCAACCTCATAGTCAGTCAACCACGTGGGACCCAGCTGCATTGACCACCAGGTCATGATCTGGCCCTGTCATTGTTTTCTTTTTCTTTCTTTTTTTTTTTTAGAATTATTTTATTTTGGGGCAGGCAGGTGGCATGGTGGTTGGGGGCGCTGGACTCCCACATGGCCGACCGTGGTTCAAATCTCGGATCTGGTGGCTTGCTTTCTCACTTCCTCTCTGTCTGTCTCTCTCTGATCAAACTGGAAAATAATAATGATAATAATAATAAATAAAGTTAAATAAAAATAGAATTATTTTAATTTAACTTTATGTATTTATTTATTTTTTAAAGAATTATTTTACTTAACTTTATTGATTTATTTTCATTTGACCTGAGAGCGACAGAGAGAGTGAGAGAGAGAGAAGGAAAATGTGAAAGAAGCTGCTAGGTCCGGGACTCAAACCGGGCAGCCATATTGGAGTCCAGCACCCTTAACCACCACACCACCTGCCGGCCCCTCTTTATTTATTTTAATTTGAATAGAGAGAGACAGAAAGAGAGAGGAAGAGAGAGAGAGAGAGAGCAAGCTCGAAAGGTGGTTGGCCACGTAGGAGTCTAGCGTCCTTAACCACCATGCCACCTGCCAGCCCCATTGTTGTTTTCTTAATTGTCATATAATTCTGAGCCAGCAGGTGGCACAGTGGTTAAGGCACTGGACTCCACATGGTGGACCTCAGTTTGAGTCTCAGATCTGGAGGCCTGCTTTCTCATTCTCTCTCTCTTTTTCCTTCTCTCTCTATTTCTCTCTCTGGTTAGTACACATGCCCTGTAGCAAATTTTAAAAATAATAATGATCTAAAAATAAAAATTAAAAAAAAAAAATAATAATGATCAATAAAGTTAAATAATTATGGGATTTTTTTTCGCTATAGGGCACGTGCGCTCACCAGACAGACAGAGAGAGACATAGAGACAGAAAGCGAGAAATTACCCCCGGGGGGGATGGTCACGCCGCAATCCCTTCTCCTCCATTCTCCTCTCGGGATCTTGGGCATGGACGCACACGCACTCGGCGTGAGTTTTAAGCCACCGGGTCCGGGACGTGAACCGCCGTCGACTACGTGGGAGTCCAGCGACATAGCCATTACGCTAACTGCTGGTTCCCAATAATTATGTTTTAAATTGTCATATAATTCATATGTCATAAACTTTGCCATTTTAAAGTGTATAATTTAGAGGTTTTTTCTTTCTATTCACAATAATATGCAATCATCAGGAACCACTGTGTAGGTCCAGAACTAGTTTTTACCACCCCAACAAGAAACCGGGTACCCAGGTCAGCAGGGGGCGTGGTGATTGAGGTGCCAGACTCTCACATGAACAATCTGGTTCAAATCCCAGGTGTGGTGACTTGTTTCTCATTTTCCTTCTCTGTTTTTCTCTAGTGAGCACATGTGCCCTATAACAAAACAATAATAATAATAATGATAATGATAATAAATAAAATTAAACAATTATTAAAAGAAAAGAAACCTGGTACTCATCAGCAGTCACCTCCTGTCCTAGGGGCATCCACTCATCTGCCTCTGTCTCTGGGGACTGGCCTGCTCTGAACATGTCATACGAAAAGTCATACAAGATGTGGGCTTTGGCATAATGGCTATGTCACTGGACTCCCACGTAATCGACCACGGTTCACATCCTGGACCCAGTGGCTTAAATTCATGCTGGGCGCGTGTGCGTGCGTGCCCAAGATCCTGAGAGGAGAATGGAGGAGAGGGGATTGCAGCGTGGCCATCCTCCCTGGGGGGTGATTTGTGGCTTTCTGTCTCTCTGTCTCTCTCTGTCTTTCTGGCGATTGCACGTGCCCTATAGCGAAAACCTCTCAAAAAAAAAAAATGTAGGCTTTTTGTCTGCCTTCACTCAGCACGCTTTCAAGGTGATTGGTATTGTAACGTTTATCGCTCTGTTCCTTCTCACGGCTGCATACTATTTCATAGGAATTTACACGCTTGTCCATTTCTTCGCTGGACATCTGGCTCAGTCACCCCTTCTGGCTGTGATGGATATGGTGCCACGAACATGCGTGGGCAAGTTGTTACGTGAAAGTACGTTTTCATTTCTCTTGGGATTAATCTCGGAGTGGAATCAAGGGTTTGTTGTTTTGATTTTCACTGGCAATAATTTCACACTTCTAGAAAAACCACCTGAAGGGTATAAAGGTCTCCTGGTTCTGAGATTCCCCAGTTGGCAGCATTCGGCTGTGTTGGCATCTCTCCTTCTTCTCTGAGGGTTTGAGAAGTGATCCGAGACATCGTGTCCCTGGGTCCCTCAATCCTCCAGCATGGAATTACTCAGAACAAGGACATTCTCTTTCAAAACCCCAGGACAAGTATCAAAACCAGGAAATGTGACACTGATACAATAATGCTATTGTTTAATCCACAAATTCAAATCTATTTGTCTCGATAAAGCCCTTTTATAGCAGTGTTTTTCCCCAGTACAGGATTCAGCTTGGAATCATACATTGCCCTGAATCATATGTCTGACAGGTTGCTTTTTAATTATTTTAAGAATTATTTTATTTAGCTTTATTTATCTATCTAGTTTGCTTAAAATTAACCAAAGAGGGATGAGAGAGAGAGAGAGAGAAAGCAAGCCGCCAGGTCCAGGACTCAAACCACAGTCGGTCATGTGAGAGCCCAGCAACCTTAACCACCATGCCACCTGCTGGCCCTTGCTTTTTTATTTTAAACATATGTGTATTTATTTCTTCCATGAAAGAGACAACAAAGAGACAGAGAGAGGGAGAGAGACAGAGAGATGGGCACCCTCAACAGCGTCCCTCCCTGGGGCTCTGCCTCCAGCCTCAGCCACACGAGTAAACCGGTGTATATCCTGCGTCCAGGGACGCCCAGGACGCAAACCCAGGACCCACCCACATGGGCGCAGGTACGCCAGCACCCGGCCTGGCTGAAGGATCTTCGGAAGGGAAAAAACCCCTTGCTCACACCCATTTGGTTGATGTAGGGCCAAGAGATTGGCAGGGGAGTGGGAGGGAGAGCAGGAAGACCCGGGAGAAGGCACAGGATCAGGAGGGTTTCGGAGGCAGACAGAGCTCAGCTCAAATCTTGGCCCAGGGGGATCAGCAGGTGGCGAGGTGGTTGAGGTGCTAGACAGTCCCACATGGCTGACCACAGTTCAAGTCCTGGCCCTCCTAGCTTGCTTTCTCACTTTCTCTCTCTCTCTCTCTCTCTGGTCAAATTAAAATAAATGAATGAATAAATAAAATAAAATAAAATAAATCTTTAAAAAATAGTAAAAAAAAAATCTCGGCCCAGTTATTCAGGAACTGTGGCCTTGCACGTGTGTTGGAACCTCTGGCCTCATTTGTCTCGTCAGGAAAATGGGACTAACCCCTCGGGTTTCCATGAGCTCCGTGATGTGCTGAGCACGGACCCTGCACAGCCTATAGAAGCAGCTTCCCAGCTCCGTCCTGACGGCGTCATGTATTCCAGCCCCCTGCCGTAACCCGGAACACTCTCAAGTGCTTCCTGTTGTTACTTGTTTTCCTATTTTTCCTTTATGAGCAAGAGAGACAGAGACAGAGCAAGACCGCACCCTGAGAGGGTTTCGATCCCGTGATCCACCCTCGGCCTCAGCCAGCCCCACATCGTGGGCACACGAGTACCTGGCGTCCTCAGGGAGATCTCAGGACTCGAACCCAGAACCTTCCTGTGGGGTCAGCCTCGCAGAGCATCGTGTTTTACTGCTAGACCACTGCCTGACTCCAGATAGTTACTTTATTGATCCACACAATACACAGCCTTATAAGTAGATATTATCACCCCACTTTACAGAGGAAGAGACTGAGGCACAGAGAGATTAAAGTCCCTCCCCTGAGACCACCCAGCTGGTGGGGAGCAGACCACGGATTAAAACCCAGGGCCTCGAGAGCTGGCAGGTGGCGTGGTGGTTTAGGCACTGGACTCCCACATGTCACTGTTAGTCCAGGGGCAAGGTAGGGTGGCTGGTCGCCTGGACTGGGGTGAAGATGTGGGGGAGGAGGCAAGAGGGCTGACCAGGGTAAGGGAGGGCCACTGGCCAGGAAGGCGGAGGAGAGAGTGGGGGAGTCCAGGCCGAGCCCCAGTGAGCTCTTGAGAGGACAGGTCTTCTGGCAGGAGGGAGGAACGACGGAGAGGCAGAGACAGGAACAGGCCTTGTCCTGAAGCAGGAGGGGGCCCTACGCCTCTGTTGAGGGGAGAATTGGGGTCAGGGCCCTGGAGAGTGTGCAGTGGGGTAGATACCAGGGCCTGTGACGTGTCTGGTGCTCAGAAAATCCAATTCTTCACGGACTGGTGGCATTCATCGTCACCAAAAAATAGAAAAAACACACACAGAGAAAACAAAGCCCGCCAGAAAGGATTCTGAGGAGGCCGGACGTGGCACAGTCATCACGTGACTAGACCCACATGGGGCAGGTCCTGGGTTCACATCCTGGGACTTCCCTGAGCATACCAGGCATGTACATGCCTGCGATCCGGGGCTGGCTGGGACTACGGGGCGATCTCCATGGGAGACCCTGTCAGGGGTCCTTCTCTTGCCAGTGGGGACTGAGAGAGAAAGAGAGAGAGAGGGAAAGTGAGAAAGCACCCCCCCGGGGGGAGAGCCACACAGCAGTCCACTCTCTTCCATTCTCTTCTCGGGATCCTGGGCCCACACGCATACGCACACACACCCGGCGTGTTCCTCAAGCCGCCAGGTCCAGGACTTGACCTGTGTAGTCGGCCACGTGGGACCCAGCTGCTCCAACCACCTCGCCATTGGCTGGCCCCCAGCACCAGGTTTTTTTGGGTTTTTTTGTTTTTTTTGTTTGTTTGTTTTCTTTTGAGAGGTTTTTGCTATAGGGCGCGTGTGCTCGCTGGAAAGACAGAGAGACAGAAAGCGATAAATCACCCCCTGGGGGGCGGGCCACACCGCAATCCCTTCTCCTCCATTCTCCTCTTGGGATCTTGGGCATACATGCACACATGCCTGGCATGAGTTTAAGCCACCAGGTCTGGGACTTGAACCGTGGTTGACTACATGGGAGTCCAGCGACACAGCCAGTATGCTAACTGCTGGTCCTGCACCAGGTATTATTTAAAATCCTCCATGTGCACTCTCTCATGGACAGAAGAGGGTTTCTGCTGTGCTCATTGTTCAGATGAGGTGACGGAGGCACTCAGAGGTAGGTCAACTATGGTGAAGCCTTGGTCCAGGCAGGGACCAGCCCCCTCGGCAGAGGCCGATGGGGAGCGGGACTGTCACAGTCGTCCCCTCAGACTGCTTGTTGCAGAGGGCAGGGGACAACGGAGGGAGCTCACAGGCATCACCTGTGGTCACGCAAATCCATCTGCAATATTTTTTGGAGGTTTTGTTTGTTTTCATTTTTGTTTTAATAATTATTTATTTAATTTTATTCATTAGTATTGTTCTTTTTTAAGAATTATTTAATTTTCTTGATTTATTCATTTATTTAAATTTGATCAGAGAGAAATACAGAGAGGGAAAGTGAGAAACAAGCCAGCAGGTCCAGAGCGCGAACCATGGTTGGCCATGTGGGAGTGTCCAGCCCCTTAACCACCACGCCATCTACTGGCCCCAAGGTTTTGTGTTTTTCTTTTGTTTTGTTTTTGCCATAGGGTGCGTGGGCTTGCCAGAGAGACAGACAGAGAAAGGGCAAGTGAGAAATCATCCCCGGGGGGCATGGCCACGCCACAATCCCTTCTCCACTCTCCTCTCAGGATTTCAGGCACGCACGCACACATACCTGGTGTGAATTTCAAGTCACTGAGTCCTGGACGCGAACCACAGTGGGCCATGTGGAAGTCCAGCGTCTTAACTACCACAGTATCTACTGGCCCCCGTCTCAGGAATCTGGAATAGCTTTTATTCCCTTGGATCTAGGCTGGACGTAGTGACTTGTTTCACTGAAACGGAAAGTAACCTTGGAAGAGACGAAGCTGGAGTCGCCCAGGACAGCAGAGCCAACCAGGAGCCTAAGGCAGAGGAGAGCATTCCAAGATGGAGAAGGGGGTTCAAAGGAATGGCGATGGGGGCTGGGTGGCAGTGCAGCGGTGAGGTGTGATGCCCTGCAGGGTGACCCATGTGGGAAAGTTCCAGGTTCACGTCCAGAGACCTCGTGAACATGCTGGACACACGCAGGTCCACGATTCAGGGCTGTGTGAGGCTGCGGGTAATCGCAGCATGAGACCCTGCTGGGGCTCTCTCTCTCTGTCTTTCTCATTAATGGAAGGAAAAAAAAAAAAACCTTAGGGGTCAGCAGGTGGCATGGTGTTCAAAGGCACTAGACTCCCACAAGGCCAACCATGGTTTGGGTCCCGGACCTGGCTGCTTGCTTTCTCTCTCTCGCTCTCGCTCTGTCTCTCTCTGGTGAAATTAAAATAAATAAATAGGCAAATAAAGTTAGATAAAATAATTATTTAAAAAAAAATAAAGAACTTAAAAAACAGACTAGGATACCAGCAGACGGCGTAACGTGGCTGGATATACCAGATGGCATAATGGTTACTCCCTCGGAGTCAACCGCAGTTTATGTTCCGGACCAGGCAGCTTAAAGCTCACACCGGGCGCGTGTGCGTGCATGCCCAAGATCCCGAGAGGAGAATGGAGGAGAAGGGATTGCGGTGTGACCATCCCCCCTGGGGGGTGATTTCTTGCTTTCTGTCTCTCTGTCTCTCTCTGTCTGTCTGGCGCCCTATTGCAAAAAATACTCTCAAAAAAACAAACAACAACAAAAAAAAACACAAAAACTCATGCTGGGCACATGTGCATGTGTGCCCAAAATCTCAAGAGGGGAATGGAGAAGAAAGGATTGTGGTGTGGCCAGACCTCCTGGGGGGTGATTTCTCACTTTCTGTCTCTCTGTCTCCCTGGTGGGTGCACATGCCCTATAGCAGAAATCTCTCTGAATAATAATAATAAGAGATGGCAGTTGCTTCAGAGAAGTCAAGTCAGGTGAGCATCTGCCAGAGAGGGCCATCTGGGCTTACCTGTGGCCACAGACGACTCCCCGTGAGCAGTGCCAGGGTGTGCTGGGGACACGGCACGCTTATGGTGGTGGGGGAGCTTCTGAGAAGGAGCAAATAGGGCCCTTCACGTGGAGAGGTCTTGGGATTCTCGGCTGTGAAGGGGAGAAGAGAGATGATGGTTTCTAGCTGCAGTGGGGTGGATGTGTCTGTGCTTGCTTGTTCTAACACGGAGGACTGTGAGCCCAGCGCTCAGCACATACGGGGCACTCCCTGAGGACTCGACTGATGGAGTAAATTCGTGACCTAGCGCCTTGCCTAGGCCGCCAGTTCCCAGTGCATGTTGGTACATCAGCATCAGCTGGGTAGCTTTGAAATATGACACTGCAGGCCCAGCTGTGATGGTGCAGGCGGGAGGGCCCTGCTCCGGGATGTTGGAACCCCTGGGAGGCTCTGGGTTCAGATCCTGGACTTCCAGGTGGCTATGTCCACCTGTGATCCCAGCCGGATGGGAGGCCAGGGCTGGGTCACGGTGTGGCGAATTTTAGTCTGGGGTCCTTCTCTGTCTCATGAATGAAATCTCATTTTTAAAGAAATGTCGCTGGACTCCCATGTAGTAGATTGTGGTTTGAGTCCTGTACCCAGTGGCTTAAACTCATGCTGGACATGTGTGCATGCATGCCCAAGATCCTGAGAGGAGAAGGAATTGTGGTGTAGCCATCCTCCCTGGGGGTGATTTCTGTCTTTCTGTCTCTCTGTCTCTTTCTGTCTTTCTGGTGAGTGCACATGCCCTACAGAAACACCCCCCCCCCAAAAAAAGAGAGAAACACTCTGGGTATGCACATGTGCCCAAAATCCCTAAAGGAGAGGAAAATGAAGAAGAGATTATGGGGAACCAGCAGTTAGCATAATGGCTATGTAGCTGGACTCCCACGTGGTGGACCGTAGTTCGCGTCCCGGACCCGGTGGCATAAAACCCACGCCGGGCGCGTGTGCGTGCGTGCCCAAGATCCCGAGAGGAGAATGGAGGAGAAGGGATTGTGGTGTGGCTATGCCCCCAGTGGGGTGATTTCTCGCTTTCTGTCTCTCTGTCTCTCTCTGTCTGTCTGGCGAGCGCACGTGCCCCATAGTGAAAAAACCTCTTAAAAAAAAAAAAAAAAAAAAAAAGAAGAGATTATGGAGCGCCCGTTCCCCGTGAGGGGTGCTTTCTTGCTTTCACTCACGTGCTCTCCCTCTTAGGCAAGTGCACGTGCTCTCTGGAGAAATCTTCTTAAAAATTCCTTTCATGAGAGAGAAGGAGAAAAATACACCCAGCAGCGTCTTCCTACCACGCTCCACTCCCACCTCGGCCAGCTATGTGCGTGTGTGCATGTGTGTGTGTGTGTGTGTGTGAGAGTGTGCATGTGAGAGAGTGTGTGTGTGTGTGTGTGTGTGTGATGATCGTGTGGTCTTCCCATGTGGGTCCAGCATCATACAGCATTGAGTTGCCTCTGCATCACCAGGGATGGCTCCATTTCTAGGGGACCTTAAGAAAGCTCATGGAGGGACCAGCGGGTGGCATAGTGGTTAAGGTGCTGGACACTCCCACATGGTCAACCATGGTTCGAGACCTGGACCTGGTGGCTTGCTTTCTCACTTTCTCTCTCTCTCTCTGTTGTTCTCTGGTCAAAATAAATAAATAAAGTTTTTTACAAAACTTTCTTTAAAAAAACAGGTTCGTGGGAATGCATGTTATGAAAACCCTATACAAGGGGGACCAGCAGGTGGCATGGTGGTTAAGGCACTGGATACTCTCAGCTGACTATGGTTCGAGTCCCGAATCTAGTGGCTTACTTTCTCACTCTCTCTCTCTTTCTCCGTGTGTGTGTCTCTCTGGTCAAATTAAAATAAAAATGAATCATTAAATAAAGTTGAATAAATCTTTTAAAAAGAAAGAAAGAAAAGAAACCCCTATGCATGGATTTGAAAAAATAAAGATTTTTTAAGGTTTTTCTCATACGGTGCACATGCTTACCAGACAGAGTCAGAGACAGTGAGAGGGAAAGTGAGAAATGACCCCCCCCCCCCTGAGTGGGGATGGCCATGCCACAATTCCGTCTCCATTCTCTTCTTGGGACTTTAGCACGCATGCACGGGCACCTGGCATGATTTTTCAAGATGCCAGGTCTGGGAATTGAACCATGTGAGAGTCTAGCAGTTTAACTATTGTGCCACCTGCCAGTCCTGAAATTTTATTTATTTATTTAAATTTTTGTGGGAAGCTGCACACCAGCGAGTCTGCTGAGGTTTCTCAGAGAGCAAACAATTACCATGATTGGTTCCCTTCCAAAAACCTGACCTTCGAAACCTTGCTCTGATTGGCCACTAGAATCCCTCAAATTTGCATATCTGGCACCTCATGATTGGTCCAAAAGCAACCAATCATAACCCACCGTTTACAACCAATCACGGCTCACCATTTACAACCAATCATGGCCCACCAGCGTGTATATAACCACGATGCCTGGCCCACAGTAGCCAGACGACACAGGCGACCAGGAAGACGACGACTGAAGAGCCTGAAGAGCTGAAACACCGCGCAGTCTCC
>NW_006159526.1:5440092-5442674 GCF_000334495.1 Tupaia belangeri chinensis | reverse complement strand
TCGGCCCCCCCCCCCCCCCCCCCCCCGGGTCGGGACACCTGGCGCCCAAACAGGGACGGGACAAATTTTGACCAGAGAGGGACTGACTGATCAGAGAAAGGTCGGGAGGAGTGAAAAAGGAAGCCATGTGGGAGTCCAGCACCCTTAACTACCACGCCACCTGCTGGCCTCCTGAAAAAAAACTTCGTACCAAAATAACTAATACTTTAATTGCATTTTTGTACAACTCATCAGAGACAAAGAGAGAATCAGAGAGAGAGAGAACATGAGAAAACACTTTCCAGGGACTTCAACAATGTGGGAGTCCAGCGCCTTAACCACCGCGCCACCTGCTGGCTCCATATCCGCACACTTTTTGAAGGAATTATTTATTTATTTAATATTTTAGGGTTTTTGTTTTTTTGCCATAAGACTTGTGTGTTCACCAGGAGTAGAAAGTGAGTGAAAGAGAGAGAAAGTGAGAAAGCATCCCCAAAGGGAATGGACACCCCACAAGCCCTTTTTTTCCATTCTCTGCTCAAAATTTTGGGCACAGGCGCACACACACACACGTGCACACACACACACGCACGTGCACACACACACATGTGCACGTGCGTGCGTGCAGGGCTGGGTCTGGGTCTCACTGCCTTGGAAGACCCAGCACTTTCACCTGCGTTTGTATTTAAAGGCACTTGCTGAGCACCTATTATGTGTCGGGCAATGTTTCCACCAACAAAACAAAGGCCTTGCCCCCAGGGTCTTTCCTCTTGGCCTGAGACCTTGATCAACCAGCACCAGAGTCCTGGAATGTACCAGTAAGAGATGAGGACAGAAAGCAGGAGGGAGTACCCGGACCAGCAGCTGGCATAATGGCTATGTTGCTGGACTCCCATGTAGTCGACTATGGTTTGAGTCCTGGACCCGGTGGCTTAAACTCACGCTGGGCGCGTGTGCGTGTGTGCCCAGGATCCTGAGAGGAGGATGGAGGAGAAGGGATTGTAGCGTGGCCATCCCCTGGGGGGTGATTTCTCGCTTTCTGTCTCTCTATCTCTCTCGGGCAATTGTTCTAGTGAGAGAACTCCAAGTGGGATGGCGGCCACCAGTGTGGCTGGAGCAGAGAGAGCCGCGAGAGAGAGCAGACGTGGGGCCAGAGGGAGGACTGGCCAGGCCTGTGGGACCTCAGGCCATCTTACAGACATAAGTTGTTTTTTTTGGTGGGGGGGAGGGTTGCCATAGGGCATGTGTGGTCACCAGAGAGAGACAGAGAGAGGGAAAGTGAGAAATCACCCCAGTGGTGTGAGGGGGGGAAATGGCCACACTACAATTTCTTCTATTATTGCAATGTGGAGCACACATGCACTTGCGCCTGGCGTGATTTTCAAGCCACGTGTCTGGGTGGCCATGTAAGAGTCCAGTGCCTTAACCATCATGCCCCCTGCTGCACCGGCCCCCCAATAAAAGACAGAGAACAGGGGGACTAGGGAGTGAGAGAGGCCTCTCTGCCAGGGTAACATCCTGCCCAGCTTTCAGGTGGCTAGGACTGTGGGTGTGCACTGCTGGGCCGAGTCTGCTCAGGTCGGCCCAGGGTCCCAACCTGGGCCTCCAGCGTGGCTTCAATTCGCAGCTGGGCTAGCTAATGTCTCTTCTAATCTGTACAGTCCCCCAAGGAAGGGTATTCTTTCAAAAAAAAATAATTATGGGGACCAGCAGTTAGCGTAATGGCTATGTCACTGGACTCCCATATAGTCAACTGCAGTTCGCATCCCGGACCAGGCTGCTTAAACTCATGCCGGGTGCATGTGCGTGCGTGCCCAAGATCCCGAGAGTAGAATGGAGGAGAAGGGTTTGCAGAATGGCCATCCCCCTGGGGGGTGATTTCTCGCTTTCTCTCTCTCTCTCTCTCTCTCTGTCTTGTCTGTCTGGCGAGCACATGTGCCCTATAGCAAAAAATCTTTTTTTTTTTTGAGAGGTTTTTGCTATAGGGCGCGTGCGCTCGCCAGTCAGACAGAGAGAGACAGAGAGAGAGAAAGTGAGAAATCACCCCCCAGGGGGGATGGTCATGCCGCAATCCCTTCTCCTCCATTCTCCTCTCGAGATCTTGGGCACACACACACATGCACCCGGCGTGAGTTTAAGCAACCGGGTCCGGGACTCAAACCGCTGTCGACTACGTGGGAGTCCAGCAACATAGCCATTACGCTAACTGCTAGTCCCACAAAAAAAAATCTTAAAAAATTATTTAATTTTATTTAATTTGACAGAGAGATGCATACACACATACATACACACACACACACACACACACACACACACACACAGAGACGGTGGGCGGGGGGAGTGAGAAAGGAAGTCACCAGGTCCAGGACTAGAACCATGGTCAGCTATGTGAAGTGTCCAGCGCCTTAACCACCACGCACACCTGCTGGTCCCAGGAAGGGTATTCTTTTTTTATACTTATTTTTTTTTGGAGAGGTTTTTGCTATAAGGGCGCATGCGCTCGCCAGACAGACAGAGAGAGACACAAGAGACAGAAAGCGAGAAATCACCCCCCAGGGGGGATGGTCACGCTGCAATCCCTTCTCCTCCATTCTCTACTTGGG
>NW_006159526.1:5428189-5439902 GCF_000334495.1 Tupaia belangeri chinensis | reverse complement strand
GGGGAGGAAGGGGAGGAAGGAGGAGGGAGGAGAGGAGGAAAGGGGAGGAAGGAGGAGGGAGGAGAGAAGAGGAGGAAAGGGGAGGAAGGAGGAGAGGAGGGAGAAGGAGGGAGAGGGAGGGAGGTAGAAGGGAGCGAAGGATAGACAGAAGGAAGAGAAGGATGGAGGGAGGAAGGGAGGGAGAAAAGGAAACAATGTCCAACCCTGAGGGAGGAAATGGAATCAGGCGTTGCTTCAGCCAGAAGGAACAAGAGAAGAGGATGAAGCGGGGGCTTGTGCTCAGGAGGTGGGTGAAGAAGGGGTTCCTGACTGCACCTGAGGTGTGGGACTTGGTCATAGGCTGGAGGGCAGGGCGGGAGCGCAGCAGAGACACGCCCGCCCAGCCCTGAGGACTGCGCCCTTTGAGTCTGGGATGTCCCCCTGCAGGTAAAACCCGTCTGGCTAGCTGGGTGTTCCCCCTGTAGGCTGGGTCAGGCGGGAGAGTACTTGGGAGGGTGAGAAGGCCAAGGAGTTGGAGAGCGCTTGAAGGAAGTGCTTCAAAGGATGAGTCACAGAACGAGGCTGAGGGAAGTGAATAGGGGAAGACCAGACGGACGGGGCTGTGGAGAGAAGGGTCTGGAAGCCAGGATGGGCCCTCTTGCCTCTGGAGAGTCTTTTCCCACTCACTGTGTTTTCGAGCAAGTGTCCTCTGAGAGCTGTCAGGTGTATTTGCAAACGACTCCCTGTCATGGCCACCCCCCAATGTTAATAGTGTCCTCAGAGGAGAAGGGATTGAGGTGTGGCTATCTCCCTTTGGGGGTGAATTCTTTTTTTTTTTTTTTTTTTGAGAGATTTTTGCTATAGGTCGCGTGCGCTCGCCAGACAGACAGAGAGAGCCATAGGAAACAAATAAAGAAATCACCCCCCGGGGGGATGGTCACGCCGCAATCCCTTCTCCTCCATTCTCCTCTCGGGATCTTGGGCACGCACGCACGCACACGAGCCCCACGTGAGTTTTAAGCCTCCGGGTCCGGGACGCGAACCTCGGTCGACTACGTGGGAGTCCAACGACATAGCCATTATGCTAACTGCTGGTTCCCCGGGCGTGAATTCTTGTCTGTCACTCTGTCTCTCTTTGTCTCTCCGGCAAGCACATGTGCCTTATAGCAAAAACCTCTTAAAAAGAAAAGGGCTAGGGACTAGTATGGTGTAATGGACTCTTACATAGTCGACCATGGTTCGCGTCCCGGACCCGGAGGCTTAAAACTCACGTGGGGCTCGTGTGCGTGCGTGCGTGCCCAAGATCCCAAGAGGAGAATGGAGGAGAAGGGATTGCGGCGTGGCCATCCCCCCGGGGGGTGATTTCTCACTTTCTGTCTCTGTCTCTCACTGTCTAGTGCACGTGCCCCATAGCAAAAATCTCTCTGTAAAAAAAAGGGTTAGCCAAGTGGCATGGTGATTGAGGTGGCTGGATCACATATTTCTGACAAGTCCCAGACCTGGTATCTTGAAAAACACTCTGGAGTAGGGACCAGTAGTTGGCATTATGGCTATGTCGCTGAACTCTCATGTAGTCGACCATGGTTTGAGTCCCGGACTCAGTGGCTTAAACTCACGCTGGGTGCATGTGTGCTCAAGATCCCGAGAGGACAATGGAGGAGAAGGGATTGCGGCGTGGCCATCCCCCCTAGGGGGTGATTTCTCGCTTTATATCTCTCTGTCTTTCTGGCGAGCACATGCGCCCTGTAACAAAAACTTCTCAAAGAAAAAAAAAAAAAAACACTCTGGAGTAGACCAGCAGTTGGCGTAATGGCTATGAACTCCCATGTAGTCGACCATGGTTCAAGTCCCGACCCAGTGGCTTAAACTCACAGTGGGCACATCTGTGTGCGTGCCCAAGATCCTGAGAGGAGAATGGAGAAGGGATTGCAGCGTGGCCATCCCCTCTAGGGATGTCTCTCTGTCTCTCTCTCTCTTTCTGACTCGTACACATGCCCTATAGCAAAAACCTCTCCAAAAGAAAAAAAAAAAAAAAAAGAAAAGAAAAACACTCTGGGTATGTGTATGTGTGTGCTCAAAATTCCAAGAGGAGAATGGAGAAGGGATTGTGACATGGCCGTCCCCCTGAGCGATGATTTGTCATTTTCCCTCTCTGTCTCTCTCCAGTGAGCACACACACCTTATAGCATAAACCTAAAACAGAAAAAAAAGGTGGGGGTCAGCAGACGCATGGTGGTTAAGGTGCTGGACTCCCACATGGCTGACCATAATTCGAGTCCTGGATCTGGTGGCTTTCCTTTTCACTTTCTCTTTCTCTCTCTGGTCAAATTTAAAATAATAATAATTAAATTAAATTAATAATTCTAAAAAAAAAAAAAAAAGAGTTTGGGCGGGGCCAGCCAGGTGGTGTGGTGGTTAAGGTAGCTGGATTCCATATGGCTGACTTTGGAATTCGAGTCCTGGACCTGGCGGCTTAAGAAACATGCCAAGCACATGTATGTGTGTGTCCAAAATCCCAAGAGGTGAATGGAGAAGTCCTTCCTCGCCACATCCTCTTCTCCTTGCCCTGTAAGAAAGCCCAGTGCCCTCAGGGTCTCACCTCCCTCTCCTCAAGGTAAAAGAAAAAAATCTGAATTCATTTACACCCAAGAGCCAAAACTTTTTATTTTTTATTTTTTAGATTTATTTATTTATTCCATGAGTCAGAGACAGACAGAGAGAGAGAGCATTCCTACTGGGGGCCTTATGCGATGATCAACCTCCAGCCTCAGCCAGCCCCTGACTGCGGGTACACACGTGCCCTGCACATGCAGGGAGGTCTCTGAGCACAAACCCGGAACCTCTGCATGGAGTGTGGCCTTCCAAAGCACCATTTACCTCTGTGCTGCATCTGGTCCCTGATTGTTATTTTCCAAGTCTTGAGCTGGCCCAGTAAAAGGATGGGGTTCTCAGCAGAAGATATGTGAAGAGCAGTCAGCGGAGCTCTGAAACTCCAGTGCGGGCTCCCACTTCAGACGTGTCCTTCTGGGCTTCTGGAGGAACCGTTCCAGACCCAGGTACGCGTCACAGGCTCCATGGTTCACAAACTGCCCCAGGAACACTTGCAATGTCTGAAGGTGTCTTTGATGGCCACGACTGGAGGAGGGTGCTACTGACATTTAGTGGGTAGAGGCCAGGGCCGCTACTCTGTGTCCTCTCCGGCACAGGGGCAGCAGGACAGTCCCTACATACAGAATTAGCCAGCCCCAAACATCACTAGTGCTGGGGTTGAACAACTGCTCCAGAGACTCCTCATGGCCTACTGAACAGTCTAACGCTCTCCGGCCTCCTGCTGTGCTGGGACGAGCAGCCGTGGCCTCTTCGTGGGGTTGCTGTGAGGACCGAATGGGATTATTAGTGGTGGCAGGCCTGATGTGTGAGCAGCACTGCTGCAGCATTTTCTATGGTGGTTGCTGCTGTTATTTGTACTACTATTATTATTCTCTTACCTAGGCTTGAAGCACCTGTCTGCTGCTCCCAGACCTGAAATCGACCATGTCTGGATTTACCGGGCTCCTTTTCCCAGATGCACCCTTTGGTCAGATTCCCCAACTCTGCATGCGGTAAGCAACAGGGTCTTGATGTCTTCACAATGTGATCCGCTCCCAGCTTCAGCCAGCCCTGGCTCATGGGTGCCCGTGTCCTGGGTACTCAGGGGAGGTCTCTGGATGAGAACCCGGAACCTTCCTTGTGGGTCAGCCTCACAGGTTTTACTGCCGTACCACCATCCAACACCCCCTTCCTCCGTAAACTTTGAGAAGTACCTTGTGTTGGGCTAAGGAATCCACAATCCACTGGCCTTTAAGATGCAGGTAGACCTGAAGTGGGGTTTTTTTTGTTTTGTTTTTTGTTTGTTTGTTTTTCTGGTCTGCTCCAATCCTCATAAATATTCCTCCCCAGACAACCCATGAAAGCTACACTCCTCTGTTGGAAGTTCATTAAAAATTGCCCTTGAGCCTTTGGGGATGTGCGATTTCACAACGTAGCAGTCTGCGCCGGACCCTGCTAGCTGGCTGGGCATACGAAGACCTAAGAGGTACCTCTGCACTAAATCATGCAGTTAGGTGCAAGGTACTAAGGATTCTTAACTTATTCATTCAATAGTCAATCTGTATCTTCGTGTCTATATCAACTTTTAAGTTCGTGATGGGGGTGTCTGCTTGCCAGAGACAGGGAGAGAGAGAGAGAGAGAGAGAGAGAGAGAAAGAAATTGCCGCCTAGGGGAGATGGCCATGCTGCTGCATCGCTTCTCTTCCATTCTCCTCTTAGGATTCTGGGCACGCCTGCACATGCACTTGGCATGTTTTTCAAGCTACTGTGTCTGGGACTTAACCTATGTAGTGGGCCATGTGGTATCTAGCCACCGACTGGCCCTGATAAATCTATTTTTAAAAGCTTACTTATTTTAGGGGCTGGCAGGTGACATGGTGGTTAGGGGCACTGGATTCCCACATGGCTGACCACAGTTTGAGTCCTGGACCTGGTGGCTTGCTTTCTTGCGCTCTCTTTCTCTGTCTCTGGTCAAATTAAATAATAATAATAATAATAATAACAAATGGAATTAAATAAATATTTTTTAAATGTTTACTTATTTTATTCATGATAGAGAGCATAAGTATGTATGTGTGAGCATGTGTGTGCTTGGAGGAGAGAAACTGAGAGACAGAGAGGGAGAGAGAGCAGTATCTTTGACAGGGTGTTGTCATGCCTGGCTCTTCAGCTGGTCAGGCTCTTGGGCACTCACACTCCTCACATGGTTTCAAGTCAACCAGGGATCCAAACCCACAGTCAGCCACGTGGCTTTCAGCCCTGCAGTTTAGCTGGCTGCTGACTGCACCATTGGGTTGGGCCCCGGCCAACAATTTTTTTTAAAGAATTATTTTATTTAACTTTATTTAATTTGACCAGAGAGGGACAGAGTGAGAGAGAAGAAAAGCGAGAAAAAAAGCTACCAGGTCCAGGACTCAAACCGTGGCTAGCCATGGAGGAGTCTAGTGTCCTTAACCACCATGCCACCTGCTGGCACCAACAATTTTTTTTTAATTTAACTAATTGGGACCAGCAGTTGGCATAATGGCTATGTTGCTGGACTCCCATGTAGTTGATCATGGTTCGAGTCCCAGACCCGGTGACTTAAGCTCATGCCGAGTGCGTGTGCATGTATGTCCAAGATCTCGAGAGAAGGGATTGCGGCATGGTCATCCCCCCCTAGGGGGGTGATTTCTCGCTTTCTGTCTCTTTGTGTCTGTCTTCCTGGCAAGCGCACGCACCCTATAGCAAAAACCTCTCTAAAAAAATAATTAATTCTGGTTTTTGCCATAGGGCATGTGTACGTTGCCAGGGAGAGGGAGAGACAGACAGACTGAGGAAAAGTGAGAACCACACCCCCCAGGGGGATGGCCTTATCACAACCCCTTCTCCATTCTCCTCCTGTGATTTGGGACATGCACGCACTCACACCCAGCACGATTTTCAAGCTGCCAGATCTGGGACTCAAACCAGGGTTGGCCATGTGGGAATCTAGTACCTCAACCATCATGCCACCTGCTGACCCCCACTCAACACATATTTACTGAACAACTGTGTGGCCAAGTGAGGTGATACCGGTGGGTGTCAAAAAGTTGGACTCATTCCTGCCACTCTCTCTGCTATGTTTCCTTAGAAAAGCTCCTTTCCTCAACCGAAGAATGGGGATGACGATACTATTCCTATTTCATCAGGACGAGGTGAGGAGCTCGATACATAGGGCTCAATCGTTTGCTATTTACAAACTTTAGTTTTATAATTAGGGTAATCGACTGTCCTAGACTGCCCGGGATGGAGGATTTTCGGGAGACATGGGGTTTCCAGTGGTAAAACTGGGAAAATTCTGAGCAAACTAGCGTTAGCTGGCCTCCTGATGGGATTGCGCTTCTTAGTAGCATGGGGGCTGCTGCTGGTGCAGCAGGGAAATGCAATGCTCTGGCACACACGGGAAGGTTCCAGGGTTATGTCCCAAGATGTCCCTCAATATGCCAGACACACCTATGCCCATGGTCCAGAACTCACTGAGGCTGTGGGTGGATCTCGGTATCAAGACCCTGTCTCTCTGTCTCTCTTTTCTCTTTTTCTGTCTCTCTCACTAGTGGGAAGAAATAAACTTTTTTTTTTTTTTAACCTTAGGGCATGTGTACTTGCTGTAGAGAGAGACAGAGACAGGGAGAAAGAAAGTGAGAAATCACCTCCTGAGGGGATGGCCATACCGCAATCCCTTCTGTTCCATTCTCCTCCCAGATCTTGGGCACGTATGCACATGTGCCCAGCAGAGCTTCAAGCTACTGGATCTAGGATTTGAACCAGGGTAGACCATGTGGGAGTCCAGTAATATAACTGCTATGCCATTTGCTGCCCCTAAACTTCTAAAAATGTAAAAATAATAATTATAGATGATGTCTTATTAAGCGCTACAGGGATAGATTGTTGACTTTTTAAAAAAGAATTATTTTATTGGGAACCAGCAGTTAGCGTAATGGCTATGTCACTGGACTCCCATGTAGTCGGCCGCGGTTCGAGTCCCAAACCCGGTGGCTTAAAACTCACGCCAGGCGCATGTGCATGCGTGTCCAAGATCCCGAGAGGAGAATGGAGAAGAGATTGCGGCGTGACCATCCCCCTGGGGGGTGATTTCTTGCTGTTTCTGTCTCTCTCTGGCTGGCTGGTGAGTGCACGCACCCTATAGCGAAAATCTCTCCAAATAAAATTATTTTATTTAACTTTATTCATTTATTTTAATTTGACCAGAGAGGGACAGAGCACATGTGTGTGAGAGATAGAGAAAATGAGAGAACAAGCCACCAGGTCCAAGACTCGAACCATGGTCGGTCATGTGGGAGTCCAGCATTCTTAACCACCACGCTACCTGCCAGCCCAACTTTTCTTTTTTTAATTGATAGAGTGTATATGTACTCACCAGAGAGACAGAGACAGAGAGAGGGAGAGGAAGCGGGAGAAAGCATCCCAAGTGGGCTGTGGTCCTATTGCAGTCCCTTCTCCTCCCTTTCTCCAATCTATGAGAATCTCAGGCACCCATGCACATGTGCCTGGCATGTTCTCAAACTTCTGTGGCCAAGATCCCAACCACGGTCAGCCATGTGGGATCCAGTTCCCCCAAACACCAGGCAATAGGGCCAGCCCAACTGTTGATTGTTCAATGAGACTTCACCAAGCCTTTTATTTTCTAGAGAGAGATGTTTGCTAGAGTGTGTGCTCGCTGGAGAGACGGACAGAAAGTGAGAAATCAGCTCCTGGGGTAGATGGCCATGCCACAATCCCTTCTCCTCCGTTCTCCTCCTGGGATTTTGGGCACACATGCACACGCGCCCAGCATGAGTTTTGAGCTGCCAGGTCCAAGATTCGAACCACAGTCAGCCATGTGGGAATCCAGCAACAAAACCATTACACTACCTGCTGGCCCGCCACTATGCTTTTAAGAAGCATCTAGTCTAATAGGAGAAGCAAAATAACAACCCAAAATAGAAAACAGAATGTCTAAGATATATTTTATTTTTTATTATTTTTTAAAAGAATTATTTAACTTTATTTTGACTAGAGAGGGACAAAGCGAGAGAAGGAAAGTGAGAAAGCAAGTCACCAGGTCCAGGACTCGAACCATAGTCTAACACCTCTAATCACCATGCCACCTGCTGGTCCCCTGAGATATATTTTATAAGGCCCAAAATCTTAGAGAGTTTTCTCTTGATATAAACACATGCCCTAGGAGACAGGGTTGGTGTAAGTCTCACACTCTGGCTCCAAAGAGCATTGTGTTCATAGCAGAAAATTGAAAGGCATTTATTGAAGGCCTTGCAAAACGATAAAGCACCGAAGGGACAGGGCTGCAGGAGGGCTCATTGTTTATCCAGAGGTGCGCTTCCATTTCCTCTGCCTCTGTAAATGCTATTGTTACTGCTTGCTTACTGAGCGGGAAATGGTTTTCTACTTCCATGGGCTTTGGTGTAGTGGCTACATACTAAGAGGCAGAGCTGCTTTCTTGCTTTTTTCTTCTTGGTATTAGGATTGTGCAAGTCCTAGTTCCACCAGAAACATCTAGCCAATGTCTCCGAAACTGTTTTGGAATAGGGGAACAGCCAGTTGTTTTTATTATGTAGTCACCCTGCTGGGTCAGTCACTCTGTGGACATGAACGTGTGCTGCGCTCAGAGCATGGTTCTGAGTTCATGGGAGCCCACCACCCCCTCTTGAGAGTCCAACAGAGCACCCTAAAACATTATGGGTTCCTGGTGCAAAAACAGATGACACTCAGTATAGCCTCCAGTCCAATAGCAGTCACCTACTTGAGAACTCGTTACAAATGGCAGGTTCTCTGTCACCACTCCAGAACTCTTGAGCCTTCTAGGTAATTCTGAGGCAGGTTGTTTTGAGACCATCTGTCCTTGAAGAAGCAAACTCCAAAAGCAACATAACCATGCCATTCTACCTTTTAGAGTTTAGCAACATTAGGCCAGCCAGTGGTATGGTGGCTAAGGTGGCTGAATCCCACATGGCCAACTGTGTGGTTCAAGTCTCAGATCTGGCATCTTAAAAATCCAGTGGGGGTGGGGGGGAGGACCAGCAGATGGTTTAATGGTTACATTGCTGGACTCCTATGTAGTCGACTATTGATCAAGTTCCGTATCCGTGGCTTAAAACTCACACCAGGTGTGTGTGCATGAGTGCCCCAAATCCAAAGAGAACAGAGAAAAAGAGATGGCAGCATGGCCATCTCCCCCGGGTGGGGTGGTGGTGGTGGTGGTGGTGATTTCTTGCTTTCTGTCTCTGTCTCTCTGGTGAGCGTTTGTGCCCTAAAGCAAAAATCTCTCTTTAAAAAAAAAGAGAAAGAAAATCATGCTGGACATGTGTGCATGCCTGCCCAGATACTGAGAAGAGAATGGAGACGGGACTGTGGTGTGGCCATCACCCCAGAGGGTGATTTCTCTCTCTCTCTCTCTGATGAGCACATAATGCTCTATAGCAAACTAAAAAACAAACAACAAAAAAACAGAAAACAAAACAGAAAAAAACAGGGTAGGGAGACCAGTAGTTAGCGTAATGGCTATGTTGCTGGACTCCCATGCAGTCCACCGCGGTTTGAGTCCCAGACCCAGTGGCTTGAAACTCATGTTGTGCACATGTATGTGTGTGCGCAAAATCCCAAGAGTAGAATGGAGGAGAAGGGATTGCAGGGTTGCCATCGCACCTGGGGGATGATTTCTCAATTTCCTTCTCTCGCTCTCTCCAGTGAGTGCACATACCCTACACATGCATCCGGCGTGAGTTTTAAGCCACCGGGTCCGGGACGCAAACCACAGTCGACTGCGTGGGAGTCCAGCGACATAGCCATTACGCTAACTGCTGGTTCCCCCAGACCCAGTGGCTTAAACTCACGCCAGGCGCATGTGTGTGCGTGCCCAGGACCCCAAGAGGAGAAAGGAGGAGAAGGGATAGCGGTGTGGACTTCCTCTGTGGGGGATGATTTCTCGCTTTGTCTGTCTCTGTCTGGCGAGTGCCCGCACCCTATAGAAAAAACTTCTAAAAAGAAAAATTAAAAAATACATGGTGGGCATGCAATGGAATCCGTGGTTTTAATTCATTTCTTTACGCATTTGGAATGTTTTCTCCTGGAGTTTCTCTTTATATTTTTTATTCTTTTAAAATTAGGTTGCATCATTCATTTGGAAACTCTTAAATGTGGAATGGTAATTGTGTCCTGTGTTCTATCTCTGTCTCTTTCCATAAGTGTTTAATGCTTATCAGAGAACAGAAAGACGTTAATTTATCTTAAGAGCGTAAGTCCCATTCTCTAACCAAACTCTCATCTACTTAGTGACCCACATCATTTCCTCCATTTCAGAGAGCAGATTACACAGTTGAAACTAAACACATATATAAGAATAATTTCACTTTATTATTTTTAAAATTTGACCAAAGAGAGACGGGATGAGGAGGTGGGGGTGGAGAAAGCAAGACTCTTGGTCCAAGATTCAAACTATGGTCCATTATGTGGAAGTCTAGCGCCTTAACCACCATACTACGTACCGACCCCTGAAACGAAACATATTTTTAAGTTTTATTCATGAAAGTGAAAAATGAAGAGGCACCTCAGTCGGGTCTCACACTGAGCCTATTCTCCAGCCTGCTGACCAGCCAGCATCATGGATGTGCGTGCCCAGCATGGACAAGTCGGCCAGGGACCCTCCATCTCCCATGTGGAGCAAGTACTGCTTGAGCAATGATAGCACAGGCCGCCAAGCCAGCGCAAAATAACTTCACGTGTGTGACATAAATGAGGAATGCCCCTAAGTGTTTCTAGGTGTGTAATTCTTATCTCAAGGCTCTACATAATCTGTTCTTGGTGTTTTCTTTCCTCTACTCACATGGTTCTAACCACATTGGTCTCATGGTGTCTTTTTCTTTTTAGGTTTTTACCGTAGGACCAGAGTGCTGACCATAGAGGGAAAGTGAGAAATCAACCCCCCAGGGGGGATGGGCCACAACCACAATCCCTTCTCCATTTCCCCTTCTCCATTTCCTCTTGAGATTTTGGACACACATGTGCCGGGCATAATTTTCAAGCCACTAACTCCGGGACTTGAACTGTGGTCGACCATGTGGGAACCTGGTGCCTTAACCACCATGCCACCTGCTAACCCTTCCTTGATGTCTTCAAAAGGGTCTCATATCTTCCTACTTTCAGACCTTTGCACTTGCTGTTCCTCTCCTCTTGCCCAAATATTTCTGTAGTTTCCTTCTTTATTTTAAATTTGCTATAAGGTGTGTTTGTTCACTGGGGGAGTTGGGGGACAGAAAGAAAGCGAGAAATCACCCCCCACCCTCGGGGGATGGCCACACAGCAATCCCTTCTCCATTCTCCTCTCAGGATTTTGGGCATGTATGCACACACCCCTTTTCAAGTCACCAGGTCCAGGACTGACACCAAGCAGCCAGCCATGTGGGGTCGAGTCACCGTAACCACCACACTACCTGCCTGGCCCTGTGCAGCCCTTCTTCAATTCCTTGGGGTCTGCTCAACGTCACCTCCCCAGAGTGCTAACTGACCTGTGTAAAACAGCACAGTCTGACATCCTCTAGCCTCTTTCCTTCTCTCTGTAAAGAATAATCATGCTGCATTTAATGTCTGTCAGTGTCCCTTCTGGAGGTATGCTATTGCTATCTGGTACCAAAGCCGCTAGCTACTTGGGGCTATTGAGCCCTTGAAATGTAGCTGGTCTGACAGAGATGTTCTGTAAATGTAAAATACACAGTGGAGTTAAAAGAATTAGTCTCGTGACCAGCAGTTAGCGTAATGGCTATGTCACTGGACTCCCATGTAGTCCACCGCAGTCTGAGTCCCAGACCAGGTGGCCTAAACTCACACCGGGCGCATGTGTGTGCATGCCCAAGATCCCAAGAGAAGAATGGAGGAGAAGGGATTGCAAGGTGTCTATCCCCCCTGGGCAGTGGTTTCTCTCTTTCTGTCTCTCTGTCTCTTTGTCTCTCTCTGCCTTTCTGGTGAGTGCACATGCTCTATAGCAACAACAACAACAACAACAACAACAACAAAAAAACCTTTCCCCAAAAAATTAGTCTCAAAATTGTAAATTTCTTTCTTTTTTTTTTTTTTTTTTTTGGGGGGGTTTTTGTTTTAGGGCGCGGGTGCT
>NW_006159526.1:5425874-5428132 GCF_000334495.1 Tupaia belangeri chinensis | reverse complement strand
ACACCGCAATCCCTTTTCCTCCGTTCTCCTCTTGGGATCTTGGGCACGCATGCACATGCGCCTGGCATGAGTTTCAAGCCACCGGGTCTGGGACGCGAACCGCAGTCATCTACATGGGAGTCCAGCGACATAGGCATTACACTAACTGCTGGCCCCCAAAACAGTAAATTTCTTAACAATTTTTATATTGATAACGTTGAAATAATACTGTGGTTAAATATATCAAAATTGGAGTCAGCAGGTGGCATAGTGGTTAGGGTGCTGAATTCCCACATTGTTGACTGTGGTTCAAGACCCAGACCTGATAGCTTGAAAACCACAACAAATAGAATAAATAAATGTTTAAATATATACATACACATATACACACACCAAAATTAATCAGTTTTTTCACTTTTTAAAAAAGCACAGCTACCAGAAAACAAAAGTACGCATGTGGCTGGCGCTTAGGAACTTGTACAAGGGGTCTTCAAAAAGTTCACAGAAAACATATATTATGAAAAAAAATGATGCATGAATTTCAATTTTTTTTTCATCAAAATAAACTTGCGGGTGAGCCCTGTGGCCCGATAGACAAAGGAGCCAGGGCCCACATGACTAAAAGCAGTTAGAATTTCAGCCCTAGGAGGTCAGAAGGTGGTGTGGTTAATGGTGTTGGACTCCCATGTGGCTGACCGCGGTTCCAGTCCCAGACCTGGTGGCATGCTCTCTCACTTTCCCTTTCTCTCTCTCTCTCTTGCTCTGTCCCTCTCTGGTCAAGTTTAAAAACAAAACAAAACAAAACAAAAAAACAAAGTTAAATAAAATAATTCTTAAAAAAAAAAAAAAGGAACTTCAGCCCTGGAGGCTTAAAATATTTGCTGAGCACCCTGTGTGCATGCCCCAAGTCCTGACAGAATAGAGAAATGGAGAAGGGGCTGGGGTGTGACCACATCCCATTGGGAGGTTCTCTTGCTCTCTTTTACACTCTGGTAAAAAAAACTTATACTTTTTTTTTTTAATTAACTTTTTTATCTTTTTCTTTTTAAAAAAAAGTTTATAGAGAGATTTTTGCTATAGGGCACATGGGTTCATCAGAGAGACAAAGCAAGAAATCACTCTGCGGGGAGAGGGAGGGCAACACCACGACACCACAATCCCTTCTCCATTCTCCTCTCGGGATGCACACATGCCCAGTGTGAGGTTTTTCTTTTTTTTTTTTAAGTCACTTATTATTTAATTCCATTTGTTATTATTATTTTTTAGCCAGAAAGAGACAGGGAGAAAGAGAAAGGGAGAGTGAGAAAGTAAGCCACCAGGTCCAGGACTTAAACTGTGGCCGTCCACGTGGGGGGTCCAGTGCCTCAACCACCAGACCACCGGCCGGCCCCCCAGCATGAGTTTCAAGCTGCCATGTCTGGGACTTGAACCACTGTCAACTACATGGGAGTCCAGTGATGTAACCATTATGCCATCTGCTGGCCCCTCTCATTGCTATTATTTTAAAAATCAATACAGACACTCACCAAAGAGAGAGAGAAAGAGAGAAAGAGAGAGGGAGAGAGGGAGAGAGGGAGGGGCAGGCAGGAAGTGAGAAGGCAAGCCACCAGGTATGGGACTCAAACTGAGGTCCAGCACCCCAACTGCCACCTGCTGGCCCGTAAACTTGCACTTTAATTTCATTCTTTCCTGAGCCTTCTGAAGTCCCTTCTTCTTATTTCGGAAAGTGCCCCTCTAAGACAGAAGCTCCCAGGCAGGGCTGTTGGTGGGAACAGACGCTGCTGTCTCTCAGCACCTAGAACAGAGGCAACAGACATTTGCTAAGTGGATTCCAAAAGCAGGATGCCAGTCCCTCTCCTTTCCTCTGTCGCCTCCTTCCCAGATCAATTTAAACAAAGACTTTATGGAGATATATTTTACGTAAATAGTAACCGATTTTAAATGTAGTAATTAACAATTCTTAGTAAATTTACTGACTTAGGCAACCATAACCCAGTTTTAGAAAGCCTCCATCACCCCAGCAAGAGCCCTGGTGCTCATTACCCGATCGACTGACGCAAACCTGCTGCCCAGGGCTGAAGGTCCCCGTGTTCGATCCCTAAGGAGTGATCCCCGCTCAGCCCTTTGGGGGGTCGTCCCAGGACCGCCGTCCTGCCCTGTTCCCGGCTCTCCTTCCACGCAGCCCAGCCCAGAGCCCTGGCACTGCTCAAAGACGAAGAGCGGCCCCGTCCCCCGAGCTGTGCGTCCGCCCTGCCCGCCGCCCCACGGGCGTCCCGAGG
>NW_006159526.1:5394659-5425192 GCF_000334495.1 Tupaia belangeri chinensis | reverse complement strand
TCCTGTGTGGTGTCTGGCCCTCTGCACCCCCTTTTCTTTCCTCTCCCGCCCCCAGGCCCTAACTGCCCCCTCAGAGCCCGCTAGCTCGCGCCGGGCCCTTACCCGACCTCCGCGCCTTCTGCATCTCGACCTTGCATTCGCCCTCGTCTTCCAGGCCCTGCTGCTAAAACCGTCTTCCTCCTTAGTAGTCTCACTGGAGAGGACCCAGATTTGTCTCTTTTAAGGATCTTCCAGCAAGAACACAAATCTCTCTTATTTTCCGTGATTACTCTTTCATCCCTCTTTTAGGAACTTTCTCTAGCAAATAACAGCAATGTATGTTTTTTAACTCAGATATTTTTTATTTCCATTCAGCATCACTTTTCAGCAAAATTTTTTTCCAATCTAGAGTCCCCCATTTTTCCCCCCCCCCCCCCGGAATATTGTCCCACTTCTAACAAACCAATTCAGTCCTTCCAGTGTCTCTCCCATCTAATTATTTTCCACCCTTCCCCATCTTTCCAACAAATATTTCTTTTCATCACTAATTCCACCCCAGTTTGGCTTCTCCCAGCAAAACTCTCTAGGTCCCTTCCCAGGGGTGAAATACTAGGAAAGAAAGAAATATTTTCTCTTGCCAACAAAACTTGTTCCCACCACCTAGTATTTAGTATTGCTTTTTTTCTTCCCAAAGTTCATGTGTGTGCTTGTTTTGTTGGGACCCAAGTTTCATGTGTGTGCTTGTTTTGTTGGGACCCAAGTTCTGACGGCCCCTTCCTTTCCACCACCTACTTGCAGGGCAAAAGAAATTGGATGAGTATCCTGAATTTACCGCCCAGCGTTCCAGGAAGAAAAACCCCAATGGTCTGATTGTCACCTGAATCCCCTCCCTGTGGGGCCTAAACTGGGCCCCCATTTCCCAGAGGTTCACTCCCTTTCTCTTCTCCTGGTGAGTTTCCTCCCTTTGCACCTGTCCAAAGACTCCCACTTTGTCAGATGCATTTCTTTCTTTCTCCGCAGGGCTTCTTAACCAGAGAGTCTATACCAATGCCTATACAAGTTGCTGCTTTGGGAAGTTAGGAGAAAAAGGGTTATTTATTGTGCATGTCTCTTTGGAGGATAGACATTTATGAGATTGTTCTGTTTCATTATTAATATTTATTGCAATAAATATTTTTCAAAACTTCTCTAGTTCAGGGTAGCAACTCAGATACTTGCCAGGGATGAGCAGGTAAAGGTTGTAATAGCAGGGATTATGACAAACTGAAGATCGTATGCCCCACCTAAGTGTTGCCAGCCAGTGGAAATGCCAGGCCAGTGCTGCTAGCATTTTTTAGTTTTTGAGAGGAGGCCATAGGTCTCTTTCCTTTTTTTAATTTTTAAAATTTATTTTGTTTTATTTAAGGTTTTTGCCATAGGGCACATGCGCTTGCTGGAGAGAGACAGAAACATTGACAGGGAAAGTGAGAAGTCACTCCCCCAAACAGGATGACCATACTGTAATCCCTTCTCCATTCTCCTCCTGGGATTTTGGGTGTGCACACACATACATGCCTTGTGTGAATTTCAAGCTGCCAGGTCCAGGACTCGAACCATAAACAGCAATATGGGAGTCTATTGCCTAAACCACGACATCACCTGCTGGCCCTGAAACCTTCTGATTTTTTAATGCTGGCAATGAATTTAATAAGGCCCTTGGAGAAAGGAAAAATAAAAAGGGGGTTGGCAGACTAAGGCTGTGTGGGGGCCACATAAAACTTGTTTGCTGGCCACCCACTTGAAATTTTTGTTTTAGGGTTTCTTTCTGTGTTCCATAGGCACCCACTTGGGCACATGCATATACCTAGGACTTCTTTTCAGAGCAGCAGTTTCCAAATTTTGATCTTAAGACCCCTTCACACTTAAAAGTAATTGAGGATCCTAGAGTTGTTTATGTGAACTATATCTACTGATATTTGCTTAAATACTAGTGTTTAAGCTTAAATTAATAAACTTCCAAGATATTTATTAATCAATTTAAAAATAGCAATTACACGGGAACCAGCAGTTGGCATAATGGCTATGTCATTGGACTCCCATGTAGTTGACCATAGTTCAAGTCCTGGACCCGGTGGCTTAAACTCACACCAGGTGCGTGCCCAAGATCCCGAAAGAATGGTGGAGAAGGGATTGTGGCATGGTCATCCCCCCTGGGGGGTGATTTCTCACTTTCTGTCTCTGTCTGTCTCTGTATTTCTGGTGAGTGCACACTCCCTGTAGCAAAAGCTTCTCAAAAAAAAAAAAAAAAAAAGCAATTACAGTACCAAGCAACACGGTGGTTAAGGCAGCTAGATTCCCACATGGCTGACTGTAGTTTGAGACCTGGACCTGGGAGCTTGCTTTTGCTCTCTCTTTCTCTCTTTCTGTCTGTCTCTGGTCAACTTAAATAAAATAAAAAAAATAATAATGACAATGAATAACATAATTATTTTTATTTATTATTTTTTTTGAGAGGTTTTCGCTATAGGGCACGTGCACTCGCCAGACAGACAGAGAGAGACAGAAAGCGAGAAATCAACCCCCAGGGGGGATGGTCACGCTGCAATCCTTTCTCCTCCATTCTCCTCTTGGGATCTTGGGCACGCACGCACACGCGCCCGGCGTGAGTTTTAAGCCACCGAGTCCTGGATGCGAACTGCGGTCGACTACGTGGGAGTCCAGTGACACAGCCATTATGCTAACTGCTGGTTCCCAATAACATAATTCTTTAAAAAAATAAATAAATAAAATAGCAATTATAAACCCATTACATATGAACAACATTGACTTTTTTTAAGCTAAAGAACTGTGTTAGAGGGTCAACAGGTGGCATGGTGGTTAAGATGCTGGGCTCCTCCCACATGACTAACTGTGGTTCAAGTCCCAGGCCTGTGACTTGCTTTCTCACTTTCCTGCTCTCCTTCTCTCTGTCTGTCTCAAGTGAGCATATGTGTGCACATTTAAAAAAAAGGGGACCAGCAAATGGCGTGATGGTTATGTTGCTAGACTCCCATATAATTGACCGTGGTTTGAGTCCTGGATCCAGTGGCTTAAACTCATGCTGGGCACATGTGCATATAGGCCCAAAATCCTGAGAAGAGACTGGAGGAGTAGGTATTATGGCATGGCAATTCACCCTAGAGGGTTATTTCTTGATTTCTGTCTCTGTCTCTTACTGTCTTTCTGGTGAGTACATGTGTCCCATAGCAAAAATCTCTCTCAATAAATAAATAAAATAAAATGCGTAATTCTTTTTAAAAGATACATAATTCGTAAAAAAAAAAAAAAGAGAGAGAGAGAGAGCAGCAGACAGCAGATGGCATAGTTATTACATCAGTGACTCCCACATGGCCAGCTGTGGTTCAAGTCCTAGACCTGATGACTTGAAAAATCACACCAGGTGCATATACACACATGCTCAAGACCAGGGAGGAGAATGGAGGAGAAGGGATTGCGGCATGGCCATCCTTCTGGGGGATGATTTCTTGGTTTACCTCTCACTGTCTCTGTCTTCCCCACCCCAACATGAGTGCACACAGTCTAAGGCAAAAAAAGTTTTTAAAAAGAATAATTATTTGATTTAACTTTTTAGTATTTTTTTTTAATATGGGCACATAAGGACAGAGGGAGAGAGAGAGGGAGCAAGAAAACAAGCTCCCTGGTCCAGGTCTCAAACCTTAGCTATGTGGGAGTCTAATACCCTTATCCACCACACCACTTGCTGGCCCTGAGGCAAAAACCTCTTAAAAAAAAAAAAAAAACAAAAAAAAAACGAGGGTTTGGTCAAGAGTCCAGCAGGTGACATTGTGGTTAAGATGTTTGACTTCCATGTGGTTGACCACAGTTCAAGTCCCAGTTTCCTTCTCTCCCTTTGCTTCTTTCTCTGTCTCTTTCTGGTTAGTACATATGACCTATAAACTAGAAAAATAATAATAAATAAAATTAATTTTTTTTTTGGAGAGGTTTTTGCTATAGGGCGCGTGCGCTCGCCAGACAGACAGAGAGAGACATAGCGACAGAAAGCGAGAAATCACCCCCCACGGGGGATGGTCACGCCGCAATCCGTTTCCCTCCATTCTCCTCTCAGGATCTTGGGCACGCACGCACATGCACCCGGGTGAGTTTTAAGCCACTGGGTCCAGGACGCGAACCGCGGTCGACTACGTGGGAGTCCAGCGACATAGCCATTATGCTAACTGCTGGTTCCTAAAATTAATTTTTTTAAAAAGAGGATTTGGTCAAGGGAAACTGCACAAATCAGGGTCCTGATCAGGGATATAAATGAAGGAAATGAGAGAATATCTGAGAATAGGGAGTGGTGGGGACTGTGGCAGACTGGAAAATGCATGCTTTGTCTGAAGGCAGCTGCGCCTTCTCGACTGTAGCCTTTTGTTGCTTTACAGGAATATAGACTCAGTGTTCGTGGATCCTCAGGTTTTGTTTTTTAATTTATTATCTTTGAGAGAGACAAAGACAAGTACACCTGACGGAGTCCCGTTACACTGCAGTCCTCCCTCAAGCTTTTCAGTCAGCCAGGCTCATGGGCACGAACACCCAGTTTGTTCATGTCAACCCAGGGCCTGAACCCTGGGCCTTCTCATATGGCTTCTGCATCACTCAGTGGCATCCCACCGTCTACACCACCACAGTGGGACCTCTTTCAGATTCTGAATAGGATTTGACAACTAGCCCTGTCACCTGTTGCCTAGTGATTAAGGAAGCCGGATCCCACATGATCGACCATGGAATCCAAGCCCCAGTAGCTTGAAAAATAAGCCAGGTGCATGTGCGTCTATTCCCCAAATGCCAAAAGGATGGAGAAATGGAGGAGAAGGGATTGTGGCTTGATCATGCCTCACTTGGTGGTGGTGGGGTGCTTTCACCCTTTCCTTCTCTTTGTTTCTGTCTCCCTGGTGAACACATATACCCTCTGGCATTTAAAAAGTAAAGTCAGAAAAGAAATATATAAAACAGAATTTGGAAAGCCTAACCTTAATGAACAATCTTTAGTTCTGTAGCATCTGCAGATATTGTAGCTCTTAGTTCCTTGTAGCGATTTAAATTTAATTAAATTTGTACTATTTCAAATGAGATAAAGAGTTTCTTAGTGGCACCAGCTGTTTTTCTAAGTGCTTAACCACTGCATGTGGCCAGTGACTGTCGCATTGTAGAATGTGGGTTTTGAACGTTTATTTCCGTGCAGAAAGTTCTTGTGGACAGTGATATTCCATTTTTCCACTTGATAGCTAATTGAAAAATACAGGCCAAATATGGACAAAATAAAATATTTTTGTAGACCAAGTAGACATTCAGAGTGTTCCTTCTTCCCTCCCCTCTAGGCAGTGCTGAAATAATTTTTTAAAATAATTTATTATTTAATTTTGTTATTATTCAGTTTGAGCAGAGAGAGAGTAAGAAAGCAAGCTGACAGGTCTGGGACTTGAACCGTGGCCACCCATGTGGGAGTCCAGTGCCTTAACCACCATACCACTTGCCAGCTCCACTGTAGTAAATATTGTGTACCTATTTGTGGACTTATTTCTGCAGTCTAGAACCTAAGGTAGTAGTATTCATAGAAAAATCTCTTTATCCCCCTACCCCATCAGTCAGGGAATGATGGACACTTTTTCCGTCAGAGGGTGTGCGTGTTCACCAGAAAGAGGGAGAGGGGGTGTGCAATAGGGCATGGTCACTCTGTAGTCCCTTCTCCATTCCTCCATCCTGCTGGGATTTGGACCATGCACACAAATGTGCCCACTGTATTTTTCAAGCTGCTAGGACCAGGATTTGAACAGTGGTTTATCATGTGGGATTTGGCTCCCTTATGCTATATGCCATGGGTATAGCCAGTTGAGCCTTTAAAAAAAAAAAAAAAGAAAAGAAATTAATTCTTAGTCTTTTGGCTAAGATCAAGTGTAAAAAAATATAATAAAATTTTTTTAGATCCCCAATGTTGACTTAAATTGTTATTTAAAATATCAAGTAAGGGGACCAGCAGTTGGCATAATGGCTATGTTGCTGGACTCCAATGTAGTTGACCACAGTTCATGTCCCGGACCTGGTGGATTAAACTAATGTCAGGCATGTTTGCGTGTGTGCCCGAGATCCTGAGAAGAGAATGGAGGAGAAGGGATTGATGCACCCCCTGGGGGATGATTTCTCACTTTCTGTCTCTCTGGCTCTCTCTGTCTTTCTGGTGAGCACATGTGCCCTATAGCAAAAACCTCTCCAAAAAAAAAAAAAATAAGACATTAAGTTCCTAAAGCTTATAGCTCTTATGTGGATATAAAGTCAAACTCAATTTGCAAATTAAATACAAGCAAAGCAACCAAACCAATATAATTCAAATTACAAACATGCATTTAATGAGTGGGATACTATTCCCTGAAAATTAACTGCTCCTTGACGCAGTCACTTTGCTGACCACCACATTGGGCCTTTGTGGGTGTAGCAAGGCCTGAACTGTCTGGATACCCCCCTGCCCCCTTTCTCAGTTTGAACTCCAACACAACCTGTGTTTGTACCATGATGTTGGCGGGCCTCCAGTTGAGCCCAGAGCTTTATTGTAAGCTAAATTTGTATCTCGCCCCTTCTCATCATCCTGGGTCAAAGTAGGCCTTTTTGGCATGAGTGCAATCATAAACACACCCAGGCATCGAGCCAGGTGGATAGGATTCAGTTATCAGGTCATCATTCAGTGACCTAAATATACTGGTTTTTCTTTAATCATTCCTAAATAAAAACACAAAATTATAAAATTCTTGGAAATAATATTTGGAGCCTTTGGGAATGTCTCCAGGTTGGAAGGGACCACAAACCTTGTCCCACACAGACTAGCAGGGGTTTCCTTACACAGAGGGTACTAAAACTCTTCTCGCATGGAATTGATTTGTGGACAGAACAAGTTCAATATCAGCTTCTGCCCTAGAAGCTGGTAGGGCTTCTACCTTACTAGCTAGACAAAGATGAAACTACCGAAGCATGGCCTTTGGACTTCTGGCTTGCCTGCCCAAGGTTGTAACCAGAGCAGTTTGTTCTGTGGACCCTGGGAGTGTGTTGGGAAGCAGGCGATTTGGTATTTGGGGGATCCAGACGCAGTTCGTCTCTCCACCCCCTACAGCCCCTTTGTGTTTTCTTTTCCCTTTCTTTCTTTCTTTTGTTTTAAAAAAAAATTGCCAGAGAGCATGTGCACATCTGACAGTGGGAGCACAGAGAGAGAGAATGAAAAAGGACCCCTCCTGGGGGATGGTCACGCTGCTATCCTTTTTCTTCCGGTTCTCCCTCCTTTCAGGATTTTGGGCACACATATGTGGCATTTTTCAAGTTGTCCGTTCCAGAACTCAAGCCACGCAGTCAGCCATATGCGATCCAGCTGCCTTAACCACCACACCACCGGCTGGCCAGTGTTTTCTAGTTTAATTGGAGCAGTGCTGCGTACAGTTCAGTTTGCAGGGACTCAGTATTGTGTAATGGGTAAGAACACAAGGCTGAAAGTCAAAATACCAAGGGCTGAGTCCCGGCTCCACTACCTACTAGGTAAGTGACCTTGGACAGATTACTTGGTCTCACGTTCCTTGTCCATAAAACGGAAGTAATAACAGAACCTGCCCCCAGCCTGCCAGGACGAGGGAGTTTATGCACGTAAAGAGCTTGGTGTGGTACCTCACATGGAGAAAATGCTTTATAAGTATGCTTTTTTAAAAAATAATAAACACTTGGTTTTCTGTATTTTTTTCGATGGTGTCTTACCACACCACACTCCTTTCCACAGGGCCCGGCCAGCCAGGATCACAGGCACATAGGGGTGTGCCCAGCGTGTTCGGGTCTACCCGGGTTCTGAGCCTGGGCCTCCCACGTGGCTCCAGGGTCACACAGTTGAACACCGCGGCTGGGCCGTGAATGCGATGTTCATTAACTTGTTTTTATTACCGGGAGCTGACGGAGGCAGTAGGTTCTTTCCTCCCTGGAGTGCGGAGGACAGTTTATAGCAGCGAAGAAACCTGGGAGTTGGTGGAGAAATCCATTTTGCCTGCAGATTTCTACTGCCTTCTCCGCTTTTTGGAAACTCCAGCAGCTCTGAGAATCTTGAAGCATCTCAAATCTCATTTGGTGGCCAAACCCGAACTCACATATTCTTTACTGTCTTTACTTCATTTACCCTCAGTAGTCATGGGTCTTGATGCAGAAATCATGCTTTGGTTACCAGGTGCTGCCCGGGAACCCACTGGGGATTACTAAAACTATAGTGAAGGTAATGATTTATGGTTTTTTTTGGTTAAGTTTGTTTATTCTTTATATAAGTGAGAAATAAGAAAGAGAAAGAAAGAGCACACCCAAAAGGGCCTGGACGCTGCAGTCCACCTCCTGGCTTTTGTCAACCCCACGTCACAGGCAGGTGTGTGCCTGGCATACTCAGGACTTGACGTGGGAACTTTCCTATGTGGGATTGCTTTGTGGAGTATCAGGGTTTTGGTTTTGTTGTTGTTGTTTGTTGTTGTTGTTGTTGTTTTTTGCCATAGGGTGCATGCACTTGCTGGAGAGAGACACAGAAAGGGAAGGTGAGAAACCACCTCCTCCAGAGAGATGGCTACACTGCAGTCTTCTCTCCTCTCGGGTTTTTGGCCATGCATGCACACAGGTCCAGTGTGATTTTTCAAGCTGCAAGGTTCGGGACTTGAACCTCCATTTGTCATGTTGGAATCCAGCACCTTAACCACCCCGTCACCTGCTGGACCCCTGGAGTATCATGTTTTACCACTGGTCTGTGATTGTCCTTTTTAAACTTCGAAATTCTGAATTTTAAAACTCTCTTGGTTTCCAGAGTTATGTGTACATAGGATGACAGACTCGTGTTTCGCTTGTAATTTTTGCTCTCTTGGTAGACGCCGCACGCAGACGCATAGGTAGATGCACACGTGAGACATGGCAGGTGTAACCGTTCTACTATCTATCTACATGAAGCTTCCAAGAAAGTGGAAACTGATGGCCTGGAATCTAGGCTGGGGGCCAGCAGGGGGTGTGGTGGGTAAGGCACTGGATTCCCACATGGTAGACTACGATTGGAGTCCCGGCCCTGGCAGCTTGAAACACATGCCATGCTCATGTGCACGCAAACCAGAAGTCTTAGGAGGAAATGGAGAAGCGATTGTGATGTAGCCATTCCCCCAAAGGGGTGATTTCTACTTTCCCTCTCTGTTTCTCTCTGACAAGTATAAGTGCCCTATAGCAAAAACCTTAAAAAAAAAGGGAAGAAGGGGCCAGCAGGTGTCGTGGTGGTTAAGGGCACTGGACTCCCATCTGGCTGACCTCAGTTTGAGTCCCAGATCTGGCAGCTTGCTTCCTCATTTTCCCTCTCTCTCCCTCTCTTTCTTACTCTGTTCTTCTCTGGTCAAACATACATACATACATACATAAAGTTAAATAAAATAATGCAAAAAAAAAAAAAGAAAGGAAAGAAGTCTAGGCCCAGGCCGGCAGGTGATGTGGTGATTGAGATACTGGACTCCTGCTTGGCCGACAGGTCAAGTCCCAGACCTGGCGGCTTGCTTTCTCACTTTCCCTTTCTCTCTCTGTCTCTGGTCAACATAGAAATAATAAAAACAAATAAAATGGAATAAATCATTGTTTTTGAGAGATTTTTACGGTAGGGTGCATGTGCTCGCTGAAGATACACAGAGAGACAATGAGACAGAAAGTGGGAAGTCACCCCCCGGGGCCACGGCCACGCCACAGTCCCTTCTCCTCCGTTTTCCTCTCAGGATTTCGGGCACCCACGCACACATGTCTGGCATGAACTTCAAGCTGCTGAGTCCTGGACTCAGACCATGGTCAGCGATATGGGAGTCCAGTGATAGAACCATTACACCATCTGCTGGTCCTAATTAATAACTCTTTAAAAAAAAAGAAAAAGAAAAAGAAAAAAGAAATCTAGGCCCAACTCTAATTATCTCAAGATTCAGAACTTTTGTTATCAGTCATCAAGCATTTATTCAACATCTCTGTGTGAGCAAAAGTGCTCATAATGGCCAAAAAATGAATCAACCAAAATGTCCATCAGTAGGTGACTGGGTAAACAAAACATGGTGAGGCCAGACAATGGAATGTTACTCAGCCGAGAGAGGAATGGAGGTGACACGTCTTATGATGTGAGTGAACCTTGAAGACCTTAGTTAAAGAAGCCAGATGTGAAAGGTCACATGTCACATGATTCTACTCATATGATGAGCCATCGCTTTTGTTTGCATGCCTCGTAATTTTTGTTGAAAACCTGGACGTTTTGAATATTATGACCTGGTAACTCTGGGAATCTGATTCTCCCCACCTGCAAATTCCCAACGTTTTTGGTACCATTCTATAGGTTGGAACTGTTTATTTAGTAGATTTCTTTCTTTCTAAATTAAAATTTTTTTTTTGTTGTTGTTATAGGGTGCGTGCGCTCGCCAGACAGACAGAGAGAGACAGAGAGACAGAAAGCAAGAAATCACCCCCCAGGGGGGATGGCCATGCCGCAATCCTTTCTCCTCTATTCTCCTCTCGGGATCTTGAGCACGCATGCACACGTGCCCGGCATGAGTTTTAAGCCACTGAGTCGGGGACACGAACTGCAGTCGACTACGTGGGAGTCCAGCAACATAGCCATTACACTAACTGCTGGTTCCCGCCATATCATTATTTTTTAATTTGGTCAGAGAGAGACAGAAAGAAAGTGAGATAGCAAATGGCTAGGTCTGGGACTCGAACCATGGTTGGCCCTGTGGATGTTCAACACCTTAACCACCTTGCCACCCGCTGGCTCCTCCAGTGAGGTTTTTAAGAGAGATTTTGCTATAGAGTCCATGCACTCAACAGAGAGATAGTCAGCGAGAAATTATCCCCCGGGGGAATAGCCACACCACAATCCCTTCTCCATTCTCTTCTTGAGGTTTTGGGCATGCACACACATGCACCTGGCGTGAGTTTCAAGCTGCCAGGTCTGGGACTCTAACTGTGGTTGACCGTATGGGAATCCAGCAATGTAACTCTTATACCATCTGCTGGTCATGGAAATGTTATTCTTTAAACAACCTGATGACAGAGGTACTTTTATGCCCTATTTACAAATGAGAAAACCGGGGCTTACAAGGGCCTTACTCAAGTCCCATGGCTGTTACTTGGCAGAGAACAGGCCCGAGCTCAGGTTTGTTTGAATCCTAAGTCTACACCATGCTGTATTGCCATCTCCTAATTTTGATTCCTCCTTGTTCATTTTCAGGAATTAGCCGCTGTCAAGGACTCGCTCCTCCTTGACTCCTTACCTGGCCTTGCTGGCCTGGAGGGTAGCTCTTGGCCGAAACCTGGTACTGGAGAGCCATGGACCAGTACAGCCTTGGGGACGAGGGCACCCTTCCATCAGAAATGCACCTCCCTTCGTTTTCAGAGAGCCAAGGCCTCAACTGCAGTGACACCCTCAACCGAGAGTTGGGGCCCCACACGCGGGACCTGCTCTATGCTGGCCTGAGTGGTTTAGACCTGGACCCCAGTCTCCCAACGCCCGACGCACCCAGCGAGGCACTGGAGGACAACCTAGACACCCTGTCCCTGTACTCAGGGAAGGACAGTGATTCCGTGAAGCTGCTGGAAGAGTATGCAGATCCAGAATCTCAGACTTCCTTACCAGGTGAGAGACTATCGACCTGGGTAGGGGCCTGGCGGGATGCTGACAGTTCCTGCAGCAGCAGGGATTGCTGCACACAGGTGACTTAGGGAACAGGCGATTTCCTTTCCAAATGTGAAGTTATTCTGCACTTCCTAGTAAAGGAAATGAAACATTACCCTAGGGAATGATGTCAGTTCGTCCCAGTGTTAGGCCAGCCTTAGCATTTACAGGAATGTGCCTGTCCATTACTGCGTCTCAGAGGTTTTTGCCACCCTTCTGGAATAAACTGGGGTCCTGTTCATGCTGCTCCCTGCTTGTCTGACCTTCTGGGCCTCAGTGTCACCATCTGTAAAGTGTGTGTGGGGGGATAACATCCCTGTGCTCCCCCTCAGAAGACAGCAGTAAGAAGCAAAAGAAGAAACAATTGTAGAAGCACTTGACAGACTATAAAGCACTGGATACATGATAGCTTTTTTTTTTCCTAACATTGTTACATCTAATTTTAGACAAGCCCTTGATTCAGTTCTAAGTCTTTCTGTTCAGCAGCAAAGGAGTAAAGAGAGAGCTAGTGAAGTCATTAAGTGACTTGGTTAAATCTCCTTTTGGTTTTCCGTGAGCCTTGTTCCAGAAGATACTTCCGTTTTTTGTTTTAACCCTCTTCCTGGGTTCCTGGGTAAGTTGTTTAGGTGGGATGATGCACTAGAGCTTCGGACACTTACCGCACCATCACGTGCAGGGCCTCCAGCTCCAACGCGGTCCTGCACAGCAGGGTAAACCTTAGTTGGGGTAAGAAGCTCCAAAATATGCTGAAGCACGTGGTACAGTGGCAGGTTCCTCCGCCCCCCCCCATACACACAAGCTGCCGTGACAAGGTGTATGCCATACGTCTGTGTGGGAACGACAGCCACATGTGAAACCCTAGAATCACAAGACATCATACAGGACATCTGCAGTGTCACAGGCACCAGGCCAGACCCCGGACATAGCAATTAGGGGTCTCACCCAGAAAATTACCTGGGCAATGCTGGCAGTCTGACTAGGTATGCATTTTGCTAGGCAGTGAAACTGTAGCTTTTCTCAAATTTTCATAGGGGTTTATGCACACCTCCCCCCCATATTACAAATAATTAACCTAGTTCAACTTTTCCTAATTTTTAAAAAAGAATTATTTTATTTTTCTTTCTTTTTTTCTTTCTTTTACCCTCCCTCCCTCCTTCCCTCCCTCCCTCCCTTCCTTCCTTCCTTCCTTTCGTTCTTATTTGACCAGAAAGGGACAGAGAGAGAGAGAGAGAAAGTGAGAAAGCAAGCCATCAAGTCCAGGACTCCAATCTTGGTCTGCCATGTGGGAGTGTCCAGTGCCCTTAACCACCATGCCTTCTGCTAGCCCAATTTGTTTTTGTTTTTTAATTATTTACTTTTTATTTTAACATCATTTTAAAATTTTACTACAAGGCACATGTGCTCACCAGACAGAGAGAGAGAAAGAAAGTGAGAAAGCAAGCTGCCAGGTCTAGGACTTGAACTGTGATAAGCCATGTGGGAGTCCAGTGCCTTAACCACCATGTCACCTGCTGGTGCCTTCCTAATTTGTTTTAAACTTGATTTTTTTAACTTTATAAGAAAAATCAATCCAGTAAACATTACATTTCAACTCTTTACACTTCTCTAGCTTAAAATCAGGCCCCTATAAGTGCATACACTCATTATTTTTTTAAGTTAGAAAAGTAATTCACATTTATTGAAGAAAACTTAGAAAATAAGAACAGTATGAAAAATCACAACCCTGGCTCCCACATATAAATCTTTAAGTACATGCTTGAAGTCCCTCAGACATATGACAGAGGTGATATTGGGGTTAGCAGATGGCATAGCTGTTACGTCACTGGACTCCCACGCGGGCAGTTCAAGTCCCGGACTTGGTGGCTGGAAACTCACACTGGGCATGCGTGCATATGGGCCCAAGATCCTGGGAGGAAAATGGAGAAGGGATTACAGTGTGGCTACCCCCTTGGTGGGAGATTTCTCACACCCCCCCCTCTGGTGAGTGGCTGTGTCCTAAAGCGAAACCTATTTTGTGAGCTAGACAAGCCCTCATAGCTGCAGGCCTGGGCTTCTAGGGTCTCGAAGCAACTTCTCTATGCTCTGTTCTCCACTCCCGCTGTATCTGCCCTCGGAGCAAGGCAGACACCATTGCTCCCTTCTGCGCACACTGGCCCTTGAGCTATTTGAAGACGTCTTCCCTTCCCACTTGAGAATTCCCAGTTCTTCAGCTGTTGCACAGGTGACTTGATTCCTAAAAATGCCAGCCATTATTTTACCCAAGAGATACGGGAAACGTGCAAAATTCGGATATGCAAAAAGAGGAAAATAAACCTAATCCATTATCAGCCCCGTTCTCCCAGTCTGTTTTCTGCTCAAATGTATTTTTCTTTTCTAACAACTGGGATAATTCTGTTTTGTAATAGGCTGCTTTGTTTTCAGTAGTGTGGCATGAAAATCCTTTCATGTCACCAGATGTTTTTCTAGAGTTTTATTTTAAATGCCATGTGACAGGCCATGGAAGCCACGCTGCGGTCATCTGCTCGTTCTTCTGTCAGGTATTAGGTTGGTTCTCCATCTCGCCGTTAAAAGCAGCGGCACTGTTAACTCCCTGAGGGTCTGCTCTCTGCGGAGCTGTATCTGTTTCCTTAAGTTAAAACCCCAATGAGGAACTGGCCGGGCGAGTGCCAGGATTGATTCTTTCCAAGGTTTGATGATACCACTTTCCGGATTGCCCTTCCAAGCAGAATAGCAGGCGGTGGCGTGGAAAGCCCTGTCCGTCCTGGCCTGGCTGTGCTTCCGGCTGCCCATCCAGGCGCCCTCCTGCGGTTGTGGTCCTACCAGGGTGCTTGCTCGCCTCATCCACCCCTGCACTGTGTTTTTTGGCGTGGAGGAAGCTTGTTGGTTCTGAGAGCTGTAGGCTGCCCTGCGCTCTGCTTTCCCTGCTGTACGTAACCTGTGCTTTCTCCCTCTGTTTAGACCTGGGGCTGGGTGCACTGAAGGTGCCCAAAGAGGCTGACGAAGGAGGCAGAGCCACCTCAGGAAGTGCCCGGAAAGGCAAGCGGCAGCACGGTTCCCCTCAGAACCCACTTCTGGACTGCAGCCTCTGTGGGAAGGTGTTCAGCAGCGCCAGTTCTCTTAGCAAGCACTACCTGACACACAGCCAGGAGAGGAAGCACGTCTGCAAGATCTGCAGCAAGGCCTTTAAGCGCCAGGATCATCTGTACGTGGGGTCTGGTCAGGACACTGGCCATCCAGGGGCTGGTGCGAGTGGGCGTGTTCCTAGGTCTTTTTCCGTTCTCCGGGGTCGACCTGTCCCGTCCTCGGTTGGGCCTTCCCACCTCCCCGTTTCCAGGCGCGTGGACCTATGCTCAGATGCCAGCTCCGTTCTCACACAGCCGGTGTTTGAGCACAGGTTTGGCCTGGACAGGGTGCTCTGCCCTGACTCCCGGCTCATACCAGTGAGGAAACATTGCTTCCATTTGCAGATGAGGCCTTTGTCATTTAAAACTGCATAAAGGATCACTCCAAGGTCATCTCCTCATACTGTTTCTGTCTTGCTATAGGCAAAGCTCTGCATCCCCGGCAGGTGTCCGAGGAAAAGAGGCCATGTTCCACAGGAGTGTGTGTGTATGGGGGGTGGGTAGCACAGAGCATGAGAGATGGCCAGACACCTGTTTCTAGAACATGGAGCATTCGTACTTTTTCAGAGTCCGTGTGTGTGTGTGTGTGTGTGTGTGTGTGTATGTGTTTTGCTTTGAGGCATATGCACTTGCTGGAGACAGAGAAATAAAGAGAGGGAAAGTGAGAAGCCCCCCCACAAACAGTGCAACCCCTTCTCCTCCATCTCCCTCTTGGGAGTTCAGGCACACACGTATGCACCCAGCCTGTTTCTCAAGCCGTCTGGTCTGGGACTTGAACCACCAGCTGGCCACGTAGGTAGCCACCTTAAACTACTGTGCCCCCTGCTGGGCCCACTCCTGTTGTTTTTTAAAACTCTTGATTTTAAAAAGAAAGCCCAATTTAAGAATTAGGAGCAAAACTCCCTTTTCTTACCTGTGAGAAAATGAAACAAACTTTTTTCAAACCAAGAGCCTTCCATGTGGAAGGGGACAAGACCTTGCATTTTGTGTAGCATTTCCCGCTTCCACAGAGAGGTTTGAGTCACTCATCCTTCATTCCACCCTCGCCCGCCCCCACCCAGGGCCCATGTGCAGGGCAGGGGCTAAACTTAGGCCTCCTGGTTCCTTCTCTGCTGCTCCCTTCTGATGGAGGCCAGGGGTCAGCCTTTGGGGAAAAGGTTTTGCTGTTGATTAGACACACCCCATATGCCCCATGTACTGGTATGGGAATTTGGAGAGATATTTGCTCATTCATTAATATTTCTTTTTAAAAATTATTTTATTTAACTTTATTTATTTTATTTTGACAAGAGAGGGACAGAGCAAGAGAGTGAGAGAAAGTGAGAAAGCAAGCCACCAGGTCTAGGACTCGAACCGCAGTTGTCCAAGTGGGAGTCCAGCACCCTTAACCACCTCGCCACCTGCTGGCCCCCTCATTTGTTAATATTTCTAATATGTCAGTGATGCAATGTATTTACATGCATTTATGTTTACAGAAACCCTAGGCACAAAAGTTTTATTAATTAGGGATCTGTAAATTGGTGTTTTTGCTCTGTGGGTGAGGTCCCAGGGAGCCCTCTCTGGAGAGGAGACCTATGGTAAAGCTTAGACTCCTTTCTTGAGGGAGGGATAATCCCCAAGTTAGCCTCTCCTCAAGTGTATTCTGTAGAACTCTGGTTCTCAGGATGCTGATAGGGGCTATTTGAAAGGAAAAAAGGAAAGAGAGAGCCATGGAAAGTGAACTAGGTCTGTCTCTCTGTGGCTCTTACATTGGCTGCTATGCCATGTGAACCTTTACGGAGCCAATAGTGTTTTTCAAATGTTTGTCACCTGTGCCCACGTCCTCAGGGACCAACTCCGGAGGACTGGCGAACCCACTTTGGGGAAGGCGGATTTGGCTTCAGTGGCCTTTTTCCCCCCAGATGAGAGATTTGCTTAGAGGTGTGAGAGAGGACCACGGCCCTTCCAGGTTCTTAGGCAGAGTAGGGGCTGTGGGGGGGGCGCTCCCCGTGGAGCTGGGTGCGGTGCAGGTGCCTGCTGACCCTCGGCTGCTGCGAGGCGCCTGGGGCTCCCCGTTGTGTCTGTGCAGGACCGGGCACATGCTCACCCACCAGAAGACCAAGCCCTTCGTGTGCATCGAGCAGGGCTGCAGCAAGAGCTACTGCGACTACCGCTCCCTGCGCCGCCACTACGAGGTCCAGCACGGCCTGTGCGTCCTGAAGGAGGCCCCCCCAGAAGAGGAAGCCTGTGGGGACTCGCCCCAGGCCCCTGAGCCGGCCAGCCAGCCATCTGCCAGCAGCCTGCGGTCCCTGGTATCCCCGGAAGCTAGGTCCCCTGGCTCCCTCCTGCCCAACCGAGACCTCCTGCGCTGCATCGTGAGCAGCATCGTCCACCAGAAGCTCCCTTCTCCAGGCCCTGCCCCAACCGGGCCTTCAGACAGTGAAGGGAAGAGTATGGCCTGTCCCTGCCTTCCCTCGTCAGGGGCCTCCTGCACCCCGGCCGGCACCCCAGTGGCCCCAGGACCCCTGGGCACTGAGGTCCCTGAGGAGCTGCCTCCCACACAGAAGGAGCCAGCTGCTGACGTGTTCACAGCCGTCCATCCCAGGGTGAGCGAGAACAGTGCCCCTGACCCACCAGAGTCAGGGCCCCCGCTGCTCCAGCTCCCATCCACCCTGGAGGGCTGGCCCGAGGGCAGCTCCCTGCCTGCCTGCCTGCCTTTCCTGCGAGGCCAGACGGTCCCTGCCAGTTCCCAGCCATCGGGCCACAATTTCCAGTGGCTCCGGAACCTGCCGGGCTGCCCCAAGAGCAAAGGCAACAACGTGTTCGTGGTCCACAAGCCTTCCGTGGTGCCCGCCCGCGAGGGCTCCGAGTCTGGGCCTGGGTCCAGCAGCACCTGCCTGGCAGTGGAGCCCTCGTCTGGCTCAGGGGTCAGCCTGGAGGACATGCTACCCTTCCCCCCCACGCTCCCAAAGGCGCCCGGGGAGGTCTCCAGCGACCCCAGATACATCAGTGGGGAGGACGACTCCTGGGCTTCCAAGAAGAGTAGGTTGGACTGCGATTCGTACTCGTGGCAAAGCCCCGGGGAGCCTGGCCTGCAGGACGCCCAGAAACAGGGAGGGTTCCAGCCAGATGCCACACCACTTTTCCGGCAGCTGTTCCTGAAGTCGCAGGAGTCTCTGGTGAGCCACGAGCAGATGCAGGTGTTCCAGATGATCACCAAGTCCCAAAGGATCTTCTCCCACGCCCAGGTGGCGGCAGCCTCCTCCCAGCTCCCGGGGCCCGAGGGCAAGCAGGCTGCTGTGAAGCCACCGCAGGGGCCATGGCCGCTGCAGCCCCCACCACCGGCGTCCGCTGCTGACTCTCTTCATACCGGCCCTGGAAACCTGGGGCCAGAGGGATCCCCAGCCCGCAGGAGGAAAAACCTGCCAGTGGCTCCCAGAGAGACGTCCCCAGGCAGCACGAAGCGAGACTCAAAGGGAGGTCCAAAAGCGGCCACTGCTCTGCCTCCCCTCCCAGCGGCAGCCCTGGACCCTCCCGGGAACTCAGACCTCTCTTCCCTGGCCAAGCAGTTGCGATCATCGAAAGGGACCTTGGACCTGGGGGACATATTCCCTACTGCAGGCTCTCGGCAGCTGGGGGGCAATGAGCTGGCGCCAGGAGCCCAGCTGTCCGGGAAGCAGGCCCAGTCCGAAAATGGCTCAACTTCTGGGGCCACAAAAGGTGAAAAGAGCCTAGCCTGCTCCCGGGGTGCAGGCTACAGGCTCTTCTCGGGCAGCTCCAGGGCCCAGCGGTTCTCAGGCTTCCGGAAAGAGAAGGTGAAGATGGACTTGTGCTGCGCGGCGTCGCCCAGCCAAGTAGCCATGGCCTCCTTCTCATCCGCCGGGCCGCCAGCCGACGCCCCCCGGGACTCGAAGTCCAAGCTGACAATATTCAACAGGATCCAGGTACCGGGGCGGTGGAGCACAGGAAGACGGGAGTTTCACTGGGGTTTGCTTTAGCCTTAGGTGTCAGGCAGCTCTCTTCGATCTCCGGGAATCCTTAGGTGCGGTTTTGCAGGAGGAAATGAAGGTCAGCGAGATGGTGGTTCCCCTCACCACACACACGGAGGCCTGGATGGCCCAGAGTTGTCTAAAGCTCTCTGTCCTTTCGTTACCACATTGCTCATTTTTGCTTCTTATTTTCCTTTGAACTTGTCCCCTTAAATTCTTCAGAGGATGTAAAGGTGGAGATTCTCCCTTAAATATTCGTGCACAAAGCGGCCACATACTTTCTGACCACGAATTATGGTCTCCACAAGTCCAAGTGGATCCACTGCTGCGGGCCCCACGCCGTCCAGCGAGCTAACACCAGCCAGGCCTGCACACGTCGAGCCCACGTGGCCCATCTGAGCAGGCTGGCCACGGCCCGTGACGCCAGGCCCAGCATCCTTCCCATCAGATCTCACCTACCCCTCTTTCCCCCTTAACCAGCTTTTACTATTAGAATGCCGTATAATTTACCCTTTCACGGCGCCCAATTTAGTGGTTTTTAGTATATTGCCATGGTCGTACTGCAGCCATCATGACTGTATGTCAGATAGTTTCATCATCAACCCCCAAAAGCCGCATATTCCTTAGTTGACACCCCCAGCTTCCCCATTCCTCCAGCCCCTGGCAACCATGGTTCTATCTTCTGTCACCATGGACTCGCCTATTCCGGATGTCTGGCGTAAGTGGAATCGCACAGCGTGTGCAGCCTTTCACTGTGTGACGTCGGGTGTGTCCGCGTGGAAGCAGCTGGCAGTGCGCACTGCTGCTTACCGCTGAGTGGTAGACCATGGGCGGGTAGGCCACACTTGATCTCCGTAGGACATTTTGGTGGTCCCCACTCTTCGGCTGCTGTGAATGTTGTTACTGTAAGCATTCCCTGACATCCCAGTGTTCGTGTGGGTGCGTGTTCTCCCTGCCCTGGGGTCGTGCCGAGGAGTGGCACCGCGGGTCCCATGCAGCTCTGTAGTTAGTGTTTGAGGAACTGCCAGGCTGTTTGGCAAGCAGCTGCCCCATTGGATCTTCCCATCTGCAGTGTGTGAGGGCTGTCGTTCCCACATCCTCGCTCACACTTGTTAGTGTCTGTTTTTGCTTTGTTTTGTTTTCCGTGGTCGTCATTCTGGTGGATGAAAGTGGTATTTTACCGTGGTGTCGATTTGCATTTCCTCGCTGGCTATGGTGTCGAGCACCTGCCCTTGTGCTTTTTGGCCCTTTTGTCTTCTAAGAAGAGACATCTGTTTAGATCCTTTGCTCATTTAAAAAATTGAGTTATTATCTTGTGTGTGTGCACATTTGCTAGAGGGTGCGCAGGCTTGGCAGAGAGAGGCAGAGAGAGAGAGAGGAGAAGAGAGCCCCCATGGGGAGTGGTCATGTCGCAACTCCTTCCCCATGTCTCCCTCCTTTCAGGATTTTAGGCACACACACAAATACACACACTCTTGGTGTATTTATCAACTGCGCGATCTGGGACTGGAACCACATCACATTCTATTAGGATCTAGTGCCTTAACCAGGCCGCGGAGCCAGCCGGTTACTGTCTTTCATTACTGAGTTAGAAGAGTTCCCTATACATCAGCATGCAAGCCCCTTATCAGACACGGGGTTGGTAAATATTCTCCTTTTGTGGACCACCTTCATTTTGTTTATGGTATCGTCTACAGAACAAAAGTTTTCCATTTCATTTTTTTAAAGAATTATTTTATTTAACCATATATATATATATATATATATATATATAATTTGATCCGAGAGGTACAGAGTGTGGGGGTGGAGTGAGAAAGCAAGTCGCCAGGTCTGAGACTCGAACTATGGTTGGTCATGTGGGGGTCCAGCGCCCTTAACCACCATGTCTCCTGCCGGCCCCACAAAAGTTTTTCATTTCAGTGAAGTCCAGTTCGTCTGCTCTGACTTTCATTTTGCTTTGGTATCATAGCTAAGAAACCATGGCCTAACCTGAGGTCCCGAAGAGTGATTCGATGTTTTCCCCTTGAGTCTTCTCGTTCTAGCTCCTCCATGCCTCTTCATCTCCCATGCGCTGGCTCAGATGTGCTTTGCTCTGCAGGGTGGAAACATCTACAGGCTCCCCCATCCGAAGGAGGAGAACGTGGCAGGCGGATGGTAAGTGAAGCCTCTTGGCTCACCTGGTGCATTTGCTCCCACAGTGTTGGGTTTTTCTACACTGGCCTTGGGGAAGCAAGCTGGATGCTCTCAGTTCCAAAGAGGAGGCTTGTAGCCCCTGGAGGATTTGGGTAGCACTTCTGTTTTTTTAAGGATTTATCTAGCATTGTCAGTGGATTGGAGTTAAAAAAGAAAAAAAAAAACTGCTGAGGGACAGGGTCTTGTCACATTCTTTCCTGCCCACTGTATCACCCACAGTAACCAGCAAAATGGGGGCCCCGCAGACTGGCCAGAGCCCAGGGGCACTTTCGTGTGCAAGAACTGCAGCCAGATGTTCTACACCGAGAAGGGGCTGAGCAGCCACATGTGTTTTCACAGCGAGCAGTGGCCGTCGCCTAGAGGCAAGCAGGAGCAGCAGGTGAGGGGACGGGCTCTGGAGAAGTCGACTGGTGCCGCCTGTCTCAGGGTACAGACCTGATCCTGGAGCAAGTGGGGCAGCAAGGGCCGTGCTATCCCCAGGCCTGGCCCGCTTCTGCCCGTCCTCACTGCCCAGGAGCTTGGCCACTGTCTCAGCTGTCCTCGGGGTGGCTCTTGCGCCTGCCACTGCTTCTCTCAAAGAGCCATCTCCTCCACTTAGATGTTTGGCATGGAGTTTTGCAAGCCACCGAGGCAGGTGCTGAGGCCAGAGGGAGACGGACAGAGTCCCCCAGGAGCCAAGAAGCCCTTGGACAGCTCAGCCACAGCCCCTTTGGTTCCCCCCATGTCAGTCCCCATGGCTCCTGAAATCCGACCCCCAGGGAGTTTGGCTGAGGTGGGTGCTCCCCAGCCTGCCTCCTTCCTGCTACATTTCCCACCTACCAGTGGGAGCCATGGGAAACCCTAACCAAACAGCACAGGAATCCTGACTCTGAGGAGTTGTACTCATGTGCAGCTTCATCCAGTCCTGCAGGAGTCACTGAGCCCCTCTGCTCCGGGTTCTGCCCCCAGGAGCTCCCAGTCCAGTGGGAGAGACCTCTACCCACATAGTGATGACTGGAGAGTGCAGGGCCACTGTGGGGAGCAGAGCAAGCTGGAGAAGCTCTGAAGGGGTTCCTGACCCAGCCTGAGGGATCAGGAAGGGCTTCCTGGAGCAAGAGGTATCAGAACTAAGGATGAGAATGTAAAGTTGGCAGAGAGGAGGGGAGATCTTGTGGAGGCAAAAAACAGCATTGAAAGTGTAAGCAGTGGGTCTTGGCCTCAGCTCGGTGGTTGTACTGGGCGCCCACACTCGGAGAGGCTCATGCTGGCCTTGGGGACAGGACACATGCATCCCAAGGTCCTGAGTCAGTGACTAGGCCCCATCTTTGGTCTCACAGGAGCACTGTCATTTGAGCAGAGCACTTTACCATTTTGTCACACTGTCACACTATGTCTCTGGCCTCACCTTTTAAGTGACAGTCTTTTTTTTTTTTTTAATGTAGAGGTTTTTGCTATAGGGCGCTTGCGCTCACCAGACAGAGAGAGACAGAGAGATAGAAAGTGAGAAATCACCCCCCAGAGGGGATGGCCACGCCGCAATCCCTTCTCCTCCATTCTCCTCTCGGGATCTTGGGCACGCATGCACATGCGCCCAGTGTGAGTTTAAGCCACTGGGTCCGGGACTCGAACCACGATCGACTACATGGGAGTCCAGCAACATAGTCATTACGCTAACTGCTGGTCCTAAGTCACAGTCATTTTGAAAACTGAAGTTGCCCACACACATTCACACATTTCCAGAACTTTCCGAGGCAGAACTCTGAAGTGAGTGCCTGAGAACCTCCAGCCTTGGAATGTAGTCAGGGCCCTCGGGGTCAGCTCAGGCTGAGCGGTGGCCGCAAGGTGGCGACTGGGGCTCTGGGCGTGGCACAGTGGGTGTGCATGTCATATCCTGCCTCCACAGCCAGTCCCCTTTTCCTACCCTCACGCCACCCTGGAGACTGCCTGGTGTAGAGATGGCCTCGAGTAACCACACGTGGTTCTGTTCTCTAGGGACAAGAGAAAGACGGGGAGGAGAGAGATGGCAGGGAGAACAGCCAACACAGGAAGCGGAAGAAGCGCCCCCAGCCCAAGGCTGTGTCCGCCCCTCCTCCCCCCTCCACGTCTGGGGAGCCGGGTGCCGGAGGGTGCCACCAGAGCTGCCTGCGGTCTCCAGTGTTCCTGGTGGACCGCCTCCTGAAGGGCCTGTTCCAGTGCTCCCCCTACACGCCACCTCCCATGCTCAGCCCCATCCGGGAGGGCTCGGGGCTGTACTTCAGCACGCTCTGTTCCACGTCCACTCAGGCCAGTCCCGACCAGCTCGTCGGTTCTGCGTTTGGTGAGTGAGGCTGGAGCATTCCCCCTCGGAGCACTCCCTGGGTAGGACTCCGGGCCACACTCACTCCTTTGTAGCGCAAGGATTCTCTCCAGGCTGCCCTGTGTCTGGTTAGAGGGCCTACCGTGTCAAGAAGTGCTCCAGGACCACCTGGACCAACAGCCTTCTAGCCGCTTAAACTTGATAGCCAGAAAGAAAACATAGAGGCCATTTAGATGGACCACCTTTCTTTCTTCTTTTTTTTTTTTTTCTTTTTAAGGTTTTTGCCATAGGGCTTGCCAGAGAGAGACAGAGACAGTGAGAAGGAAGGTGAGAACTCACTCCCCAGGGTGGATGGCCACGCTGTAATCCCTTTTCCTCCATCCTCTTCATGGGATTTTGGGCATGCACGCACACACACACATGTGCCTGATGTGATTTTCAAGCCACCTGGTCAGGGACTTGAACCACAGTCGGCCATGTGGGATTTGAGCGCCTTAAACATTATGTCACCTGCTGGCCCTTAGATGGACCACCTTCCTGCATGCCTTTCTGTGTGATTTTCTTATTAGCTTTACTGAGACATGATTCATGTACCATGCAGTCACCCGCTTAAAGTGTGCGGTGTTTTTTAAGATATTCACAAGGCTATGCACTTATTATATTGTCTAATTTAAGAGCATTTCAGCATCCCTAGAAGCCTGTCTGCCAGTGGCCTTCCTCTTCCCCCACATCCCCACAGTGCATACCCCGCTTCCCAGCCCTGCTGCCACCACTTATCAGTCCTTGTATAGATTGACCTGTTCTGGACTTTTTTTTTTGGGGGGGGGAGTTTTTGCTATAGGGCATGTGCGTTCGCCAGACTGACAGAGAGACAGACAGAAAGTGAGAAATCACCCCCCAGGGGGGATGGCCACGCTGAAATCCCTTCTCCTCCACTCTCCTCTTGGGATCTTGGGCACACATGCACACGCGCCCAGCGTGAGTTTTAAGCCACTGGGTCCGGGACACGAACCGCGGTCGACTACATGGGAGTCCAGAGACATAGCCATTATGCTAACTGCTGGTCCCTGGACTTTTCATATAATTGGAATGATAGAGTCCGTGACTTTTCGTGTTTAATGTGTCACGGTTCATCATGTTGTAGCATCTGTCAGCACTTTGATTCATTCCTTTCATGGCTGGTTAATAGTTCAGTGTGGACTAATCATGTAGTGTTTCTGTGTTTAATGGGTGATGGGCATTTGATTATTTCCACTTTTTGGCTATTATGAGTAATGTTGCTGTGAGCATTCGTGCACAAATTTGTATGTGGACACATATTTTTTATTTCTCTCAGGCAGATACCTAGGAGAGAAATGCCGGGTCATACAGTAACTCTGTGTTGAACTGTGTACGGTTAAACAGCCACGCTGGTTTTATTCTACTTATTTTAATTTTTTTCCTTATTCATAGTAAAGCACACATGTGAGCGTGATAGAGAAAGATGAGCATCCTTCACAGGTTCTAGTCAGACCACGCTCCCTCTCCACCCCATTCAATCTTGGTCGCTCTCACATGTGCCCAGCATGGCGTGCAGGCTGGCCAGGTGGCAGCGCATCATTTAAAATCCGCACCAGCGGAAGATGAAAGCTCTGATTTCTCCACATTCTTGTCAACACTTGCTATTGTCCGTCTTTTTGTTATAGCCATCCTAGGAGGTTTAAAATAGTATCTCATTGTAGTCTTGCTTTGCATTTCCCTGATGGCTAATGGTGGTGAGCACCCTTCCATTGCTTACTGTCCATTTTTATATTTATTTCACCTTCATTTTTCAGGATTAGTTTGTCGGGTATGAAAGTCTTGGTTGATGGGGCCAACTGGTGGTGCAGTAGTTAAGGAACTGGATGCCCACACAGTCAACCGCAGTTTGAGTTCTAGACGTGGTGGCTTGAAACTCATGCCGGGCGCTTGTGCATGCATGCCCAAAATCTCAAGAGGAGAACGGAGAAGGGATTGTGGTGTGGCCAGCCCCCTCAGGGGTGATTTCTCACTTTCTCTCTGTCCCGCTGGCAAGCACACATGCCCTATAACAAAAACTTCTAAATAAAAACAAAACAGATTTAAATTTTCAGCACTTTGGATATGTTTTCCGCTGTCTTCTGAGCACCAGTGTTTCTAGCGAGAAGTCATCCGTCAATCTGACTGGGGTCCCGTTACATGTAATGAGGCGTTGCTTTGAGATTTTATCTGACTTTCAACATTTTGCATGGCTATTGATCTTTTTGTGTTGATTGTACTTGGCATTCACAGAGCTTCGTGGATGTAGATATTGTTTTTCTTTAAATTTAGAAGATTTCCAGCCGTTCTTTATGCATTTGCTCTCTCTCCTCTCCCCTCCTCGGTCCCACTCCCATTAGGCAGTGTGGGTGCTGCATTTAATAGTGTCCCACATTTCTCTGAGGCTAGCTCCACTTTTCATTTTTTTCTGTTTTTCAGGTTTTGTGATCACTGTTGATCTGTCTTCCAATTTGCTGATTATTTCATTTTGCCAACTGAAACTTATTGAACCCCAGTTTGGTTATTGTGCATTTAAAAATAACTATTTAATTTTATTTATTATTATTATTATTTTAATTTAGCTAGAGAGAGAAGGAAAGTGAGAAAGCAAGCTACCAGATCTGGGATTCAAACTGCGGTCAGCCACGTGAGAGTCCAGTGCTTTAACCACCACCCACCCGCCGACTCCACGGTTACTGTACATTTTAACCCCGGAATTTCCATTTGGTTCTTCTGTTGATCCTTTCTGTCTCTGGGCCAGCAGGTGGCATAGTGGTTGGGGTGCTGGACTCCCACATGACCGCCTATGATTTGAGTTCTGGACCTGGTGACTTGCTTTCTCACTTTCCCTCTCTCTCTCTGTCTTTGTCTCTCTCTAGTGAGTGCACATGGCCTATAGCAAATTAAAAATTATTATAATAAAATTAAATCAACATTCTTTTTAAAAAGTTTGTCTTTTAGTGATATTCTCTCTTTGATGAGAAGTTGTCATTATATTAGGTTGTCGGGAAAGTCATAACGTGTTTTCTATGATTTTCTATGCAGAAATGTGCCACGACTTTCCCAACGGCTCACTCCTCTCCTTAGTTACTAAGCAGGGAGGGAGGGCATGGAGGAGAGTGGAAGCTTCCCCCGGCTGTGGCTACTTGGAGTGGACCCCTTGGGGTAGAGGTCTGTTACACAGAGCTGGGAACCAAGTGGGTACGGGAGCAGGTCGTGCCCCAAATGCCAGACTCTTGTTCTGATCAAGATTTAGTCTGCTTCTTTTGAGAGATTTTTTTTTTTTTGAGAGGTTTTCGCTATAGGATGCATGTACTCGCCAGACAGAGACATAGAGACAGAGAGCGAGAAATCACCCCCCAGAGGGGATGGTCATGCCGCAGTCCCTTCTCCTCCATTCTCCTCTCGGGATCTTGGACACGCACGCACACATGCCTGGCGTGAGTTTTAAGCCACCGGGTTTGGGACGCGAACCGCAGTCAACCACGTGGGAGCCCAGCGACATAGCCATTACGCTAACTGCTGGTTCCCGAGATTTAGTCTGCTTCTTAAAGTTGTGTTTATTATGGGACCAGCAGGTGGCATGGAGGTTAAGTTGCTGGATCCTACAAGGCTGGCTATGTGATTTGAGTCCCAGACCCGGCAGCTTGAAAATCACACTGTATGCAAAATCCCAAGAAGAGAGCAAAGGAGAAGGGAGTGTGCATGGGTACTCCCCTGAGGTGGGGGTGTGCTCGCTCTCTCTCTCTCTCTGTACCCTATAGCAAAAACTTAACATAAATAAAGTTGTGTTTATTTTATCATTTCTTATTCACATTTAATTATTGTACATCTTTGTGGGGTAGTTGATTTTCTTTTTTTTAATTTTTAAAAGAATTATTTATTTAATTTTATTTATTCATTCATTTTATTTTTTATTATTATTATTTTTTTAATTTCACCAGAAAGACATAGAGACTGAAAGAGGGAAAGTGAGAAAGCAAGCCACCAGGTCCAAGACTCGAACTGTGGTTGGCCATGTGGGAGTCCAGCACCCTTATCCATCACGCCACCTGCCGGCCCCGGTTGATTTTCTTGAATATCTATTTCTCCAAATGTTGTATGGCCTTAGGGCAATTTCCAGAGGCTCTAACTTACTGGTTTTATATATACATTCCATTTTTACCAGTTAATTTGTTTGACGAGCTCCTCCTTCTGCCTTTTCTGAAGTCCCGCCCTCTCCCGTGGCATCTTCAGGAGGCTTTTGGTTGTGTCTGTGAAGGCAGGCCAGAGGGCGCTGCGGGTCACTTCCTGAGGTCGGGCCAGTCTTCCTGAGGCTGTTCGCTGTGCGTTTTCCAGGTCACGTGGATGGCTCCTTTGACATCTGCGTGGTGAAGGATGACACCAAGATCAGCATTGAACCGTAAGCTGGAACAGCCCTAGAACCCAAGGGCCCTTCTGTGTAAGGAAGCCTTACCTCCCTCCGTTCCTGTCAGTTTTCCTCCCAGGCTCCTCCTGCACAGGGCAGTCAGGTCTAGCTGCAAGGGGCTCCCCAAGAGAGGAGCAGAGGATTTCTCCCGATAGCCATGGGAGGTTCCCAGTGGTCCTCCTGCCCGGATGAGCACAGTTGGCCATGCAGCAGCAGCAGGCTGCCCAGCTCTGGGCTTCCAGGGCATCGACGCCGGCACAGTGTGGTACTCGAGTCCTACGTACCCCAGGGCAGATGTGGCTTTGGGCACAGAGTACGCTGGGCTCAGCGTGTCCCTCCTGTCCCAGGCCCCAAAAGGAGAGGGTGATGGCGAAAATGGAGGAAGGCAGTGTCCCTGGGGGGTTTCTGAAGTGCTCGCGCATGTCACATCGGTCGGGGATGATAAGTGCCCGGCGTGTCTGAGAAGTGGCAGAGGGCGTGCCCAGAGCCGGCCTGGCCCTGGAGCAGAGTCCACGGTCTCAGATCTCCCAGCTCGGTCACGCTCACGGGTCCCACGTCCCTCTCTGGTGTGTGGCCTCATTTCAGACACATCAACCTCGGAAGCCGGTTCCAGGCCGAGATCCCGGAGCTCCAGGAGAGGTCACTGGCTGGGACTGACGAGCATGTCGCTTCTCTGGTCTGGAAGCCGTGGGGCGATGTGATGACCAACCCAGAGACGCAGGACAGAGGTGGCTGAGGCCGAGGCTCGAGCCCCGAGACCCTCTTCCCCTTCATCTCCCAGGAGTTTCTCCTCCCAGTGGAGCTCTCAGGACTTGAAGCAGTGCCTCTGGGTGGGGGAGGCCCTCAGCCCCGCAGTGCCCGTCCCGAGCTGCCCCCCACCTCTCCTCACCTCACCCCACCTCTCCTCACCTCACCCCACCTCTCCTCACCTCACCCCACCTCTCCTCACCTCATCATCGGCTGGGCGGGGCCTTTCTCGGGCACGCGCTGGATCGGCTGGTCGGGCCATTCTGAGCCAGTGCCAGGGCGGGCTTTCGGCTCCTCCCTGGACCCCCACTTCGCACACACAGCCCACCCTCGATCGAGATGTAGAGGCAAAGAAGGTGGAAAGAAGCCCCTCCGTGCTGTCGGGGAGGTGTCCTCTCGGGCACCTGCTGACTCCCTCGTGCCTTCTCCTCCTCATCCTGTCACTCCGTGGGCGCCGCTTGCTGGGAACCAGTGACAGAACTCTGCAACGTGGCGTGCTCTAGCGTGATGCCGGGCGGGGGCACCAACCTGGAGCTGGCACTGCACTGCCTGCACGACGCCCGGGGCGATGTGCAGGTGAGGCGGGTGGGGCTGGGGGGTTCAGGTGCACACCTCGCGCCATCCACCTGGGCTTCACAGCTGATGGAGGCCGCGCAGCTTCTCCCAATGTGGAGGTTAGCGTGGTCCTGGCGAGTTGTCTGTAGGGACAGCTCAGATATGAGCTCCGGGAGTCAGTTACTCACCCAGGCAACACCGGAGCGCTGCGGCTCCTCCATCATAGCTCGGGGCCCTGGGGAGGGCTCAGGCCTTACGTTCATTTGCTCTGGTGATGGAGCCTTAAAAACCCGTGTATGCAAACCTCTGATGCAACGGCAGTGCCTCTAGCTACTAGGAAGCCCTTCCTCACAACTCCAAGGGTTAGACAGTGTTAGAGCCCGACTCTGGGGACCAGCAAGTGGCATAATGTTTACCTTCCTGGGCTCCCAAATGGTTGACTGCGGTTCAAGTCCCACACCTGGTGGCTTAAAACTCATGCTGGGTGTGTTTGTGCACGTGCTCAAAATTCCAAGAGGAGACTGGAGGAGAAGGGGTTGTGGTGTGGCCATCCCCCCTGGGGGGTGATTTCTCACTTTCTGTCTCTTTGTCTCTCTGGCAAGCACACACACCCTATAGCAAGAACCTCTCAAAAACAAAAACAAAGCCATGTATGAAAACATGGAGATGATGCTAGAAAGCGGCACACCGGAGCCTCATCGAGAGAGCCCTGCTGCGAGGACTCGGGCAGTGGTGTGGGCCACGTGCCTGCGGACAGCTCGCTGGCTGGGAGCTGTCCGAGCACCGACCACTCGGAGGAGGGAGTGACTTTCGGGTTGGCTGTCTGTGCTTCTCCAAAGGGTGAAAGGATGGAGCACCCCTCAACCCCATCGCTCCCTCCTTTTGTTCTAGGTGGCCTTGGAGACCCTCTTACTTGGAGGACCCCGGAAGCCTCGGGCTCACCCGCTCGCTGACTACCGCTACACAGGTGATTGGAGGAAACCTGGGGTCCCTGGGACCAGGCAGTCAGTAGCAAGTGCTGCCCCATCCCTCAGGGTTCCCCGGGGCCTTTGCTGGCCTGTGCAGAGGGCCCACCCTCCCCAGTGACTCAGTGAGCGCTGCTTTCTCTGAGAGAGCCGCCTTCCTATTTTCCAGTGGCCCCCATGGGCTCTGCCTAGCCAAGAAGGGGGCTCCTCATTAAACATAATGGTTAAAAGAAATAAAATGAAATAAATAATTCTTTAAAAAAAATTTAAAAGGGGGCCAGCAGGTGGTATGTTGGTTAAGGTGCTGGACTCCCACAAGGCCAACCGTGGTTCAAGTCCAGACCTGGCAGCTTTCTCTCTCTCTCTTTTTCCCTCTGGTCAAATTAATAATAATAATAATTAAGATAAATAAAGTGAGATGATAATATAAAAAAAAAATTACGAGAAGGGGCTACTGACCAGAGAGACAGAGGATATAGTGAGGGTAGGGTGGTGGCATGGGGCTCAGGGTCAGTGGTCGAGCTCCCAGCCCCAGAGTACGGCAGGCGGGGGGCCCCGCCCGCCTCTGGCGA
>NW_006159526.1:5381314-5394628 GCF_000334495.1 Tupaia belangeri chinensis | reverse complement strand
TGGCAAGTCCCTTGACCCATGGAAGCCTCGGTTGCCACATCCATTAAGTGGGGAGAGTGATGGGTCCTACCTTCCAGGGTTTTGTGAGGATCATATGAGATTGGCACATAATTAATTGGTGCTTGAGGACAGCAGCTTTAACAGGGAGGGTGGCCTGCGTTTCAGCCGTGGTGGTGGCCCCAGAGGAGAAACGTCCTGCCCCCTTGGTGTCCTCTGACAGGATCAGACGTCTGGACACCCATGGAGAAGAGGCTCTTTAAGAAGGCGTTCTGTACCCACAAGAAGGACTTTTATCTGATACACAAGACGGTAAGGCAGCCGCTCGCCCGTGGAGACCTGGCCTGGCCTCGCACCTCTGGGCCACCCTCGCCCTGCTCCTGTAAGAGACCGTTTGTGGCCTCAGAAGTGCTGTGTGGTGAACGGTGCCAGGTGGTTTGGAAACACCCTGCATGCTCAAATGAAGGCCTCGCCCCTCCCCGCAGTCCTGCTGACGGCCTCTGTTACTGCTAGCTAAGTTTTCAGGCATTTCTCTATCTTCTCGTGTTTTCCACACATAAGTGCACGTGCTTTGAAAAGGATACACTCGTTACACTCAATGTGTCACGCTGCTTTTCTCCTTCTGTTTCCCTTTGCTATAGGGTGCACTTTCCAAAAAGAGACAGAAGTAAAGCAAGAAATCACCCCCCCCCCGGGGGGATGTCACGTAACAATGCCTCCTCCATTCTCCTCTTGGAATTTTAGGCACATACATGTGCCCAGAGTGATTTTCAAACCGCTGATCTAGGACTTGAGCTACGGAATTGGCCATATGGGATCCAACTGCCTTAACCTCCACACCACCTGCTGGCCTTTCTATTTTTACATTTTATTATTTAAAATTTTTCTTTATTTACCATTATTATTTTTTAATTTGCTATAGGTCAAGTGTGCTCACTTGAGAGAAAAAGAGAGGGAAAGTGAGAAAGCAAGCTGCCAGGTCCAGGACTTGAACCACGGTCAACCATACGGGAGTCCAGAACCCCAACCACCACATCACCTGCCAGCCATAGGCCCTTCTCTTTTTTAAAACTTGACTTACACAAAACTGCACGTCACTGAACTGTGAAGTTTGATAAGTGTTGGCGTAGTATACACCTTTAAACCAGCAGCCCAGCCAAGATTATGAACGCACCTATCACTTCCAGAAGTGTCCTCCGGCCTTGAGGAACCCGTCCCCCCACCACTTTCTGTTGCCACTCCACCCCTCATCTGCTGTCCATCACTGCCGTCTGTCTGCTCCTCTAGAATTCCATGTGAATGGAATAGTCATGTGCTTGTGCCCTGCTCCGTCTAGCTCCGTCCACCCGCACAGTTATTTTGAGGTTCGTCCATGTTGTATGTGTTCGTAGCTCACCCTTCCCACCACGAAACAGTCATCCATTGTACAGACTTACCATGGTCTGTAACTGTTCACCTGTGACGGACGCTGGGGAGGTTTCTAGCTGTGGGCAATTACAAATAGAACCATTGTGAGCTTTCACGCGCAGGTCTTTGTAGGGATTTGTCCTTTCTTTTCTGGAAGGGCTCGAACACCTGGTAGGTGTATACTGAACTTTTAAAGGAGCTGCCGAGCTGTGTTCCAAAGCAGTCATTTCACTGCACATTCCCACCGGCGGGAGCGCGGCCTCCAGCTGCTCTGCAACCTTGCCAGCACTTGATGTGGTCGGTCTTTCTGATTTCAGTCCTCTGTGAGTGCGTAGCAGTGTCTCGTGTTTCTCCCGTGACTCCCATGACCATGCGCCGCGTCTTCGCACTCACCGGTCCGCCATCCGTGTGCCTGTCTTGGTGAGGCAGCGTCTGTTCCCATCTTTTGCGTATGTTTTTATTGGGGTGTTTGGGTTTTTAGTATTGAATTGTAGGTGTGTTCTGAACACAAGTCTTTTATTCAGACACGTGCTTTGTAAATATCAATAGTTTCTCCCAGTCTGGCTTTTTAGTCTCTTGGCAATGTTGTTTGAAAAAACTCATTTTGGTGGAAGTCAGTGTATCAATTTTTCTATTATGGACTGTGCTTCTTTCTGGTGGTGTAGCCAAGAGCCCTTTGCCTTATCCAGCCATAAAGATTTTCCCATTTCTCCTAGGATTTTTACAGTTTCAGGTGGTGCAGTTAGGTTTATGGTTCACTTTGAGCTCCTTTTCGTATGTGGTGCAAGATACGAATTGAAGTTCATTCCCATGGAGGTAGTCATTGTTCTGGCACCTTTTGTTGAGAAGAACATCTTTTCTGACCTCCGAATTGCTGGCACACCTCTGTCGAACACCAGTGTCTATTTTGGACTCTCCATTGTGTCCCATTGTCTGTCTCTTATGGAGCTAATTCACGCTCTTTCTGTAGCTTTCTGTGTCCTGAAATAAGCTGTTAGTCCTCGAGCTTCGGTAGTCTTTTTCAAAAATCATTTTTGCTATTCTAGGTCCTTTGCATTACCATATGAATGATTGGATTAGCTTATCAACTTCTACAAATAGAAGCCTGCTAGGATTTGATTGGCCAGTTGAGAATTGACATGGTGACAATATTGAGCGTCTGACTCAGGAGCAACCTAGTTCCCTATTTAGGTTATCCTTACGTTTTCTCGGCAGCGTTTGAAGGTTTCAGCGTGTGTTTCACATCTCTTGTTGGATCTATCTCTAAATATTGGGCTGTTCAAAAAGTTATGATGTATTTTTTCTACATTTTTCTATGCAAAAATGTGTCATGACTTTTCCAACCACCCAATAGTTCCAGTTTTTCTGGTGCTATTATTAATGGTACTTCTTAAAAGTTTTCATCTCTGGGCCAGCAGGTGGCATGGAGGTTATGGCAGTTGTATCCCACATGGCCTACTGTGTGGTTTGAGTCCCAGACCCGGTGTGGTTTGAGAACACACTGCGCAGGCATGTGTGCGTGCCCAGAGCCCCAAGAGAAGAGTGAAGGAAAAGGGATTGCAGTGTGGCCGTCCCCCTTGGGAGTGGTGTCTTTTATTTTTCTCTCTCTGGCAAGTGCATGCAGCCTATGGCAAATTAAAAAATAATTAATAAATGGGAACAGCAGTTGGCGTAATGGCTATGTTGCTGGACTTCCATGTAGTCAACTGTGGTTCAAGTCCCGGACCCGGTGGCTTAAACTCATGCCAGGCACGTGTGCGTGCCTGCCCAAGATCCCGAGAGGAGAATGGAGAAGAAGGGATTGTGGTGTGGCCATCCCCCCTGGGGGGTGATTTCTCGCTTTCTGTCTCTCTGTCTCTCTCTGTCTTTCTGGCGAGTGCATGTGCCCTATAGCAAAAAACTCTCCAAAAATTAATAATGAATAAATAAATAAATAAATAATTCGTGGTGGTTGTCGCTCGTGTATAAAAATGAAAATTATTTTTTTATGTTGATCTTATGTTCTGCAGTGGTGCTAAACCATTGGTAGCTTTTTTGCAGATTCCATTAGATTTTTTCTATGTTATATATTCAGGTTATCAATTTTTTTTTTTTTTTTCCTGAAGAGAAAGTAAGAAAGCATCTGCTAGAGAGATGACCACACCACAATCCCTTCTCCTCCATTGTCCTCTGGGAACTTGGGCACACATGCACACGTGCCTGGCACATTTTTCAAGTCACTGGGTCCAGGACTCAAACCATGCAGTGAGCCATGTGGATCCAGCCACTGCAACCACACCACTGCTCAATATCTTTTTTTTTTTTTTCAGATGTTTACTTTGATTTTTTTCTTTCTTTCCTTTCTTTTTCCCTTCTTTCCTTCCTTCCTTTCTTCCTTCCTTCCTTTGCCAAACAGCATGTTTATGTGCCAGAGAGAGAGGGAGAAAACAAACCCCCAGAGGGCACGCGCATAGCACAGTCCTCTTGCATTTCTCCCTCCTTCTGAGAGTTTGGGCACACATGCTTGGCATGGTCTTTCTTTCTTTTTTAAAGAATTATTTAACTTTATTTATTTATTTATTTTAATTTGACCAGAGAGGGACAGAGTAAGAGTGAGAATGAGAGAGAGAGAGAGAGTGAGCGAGAACAAGCCACCAGGTCCGGGACTTGAACCACAGTCGGCCATGTGGGAGTCCAGAGCCCTTAACCACCATGCCACCCGCAGGCCCCACTGGCATGATTTTTCAGGCTGCTGGGTCCAGGACTTGAACCACGTGGTCAGCCATGTGAGATCCAGCTCCTTTAAACCATCAAGCCACAGGTTAGCCCCAATCTTCTTTTTCTTTACACTTTTTAAAACTTGATTTCTCCCATGAATGAGAGAGATGGACAGAGACAGCATCTTCAACAGGGGCCGATGCTGTGATCCACTCCCAAGCTTAGCCAGCCCTGGATCACTGACATGCCTGCCCAGTGTACGCGGGGAGGGCTTGGGACGTGAACCGAGAACCTTCCCATGTGGGTCAGCCTTGCTGAGAATTGCTTTTTGCTGCTGCACTACTCTCTGGCCTCAAATTTATCAATGTCTTCTTTAAGGGTCCCTACAGTACTTTGCGGCTTGCCTGGAGGGCGTGCTCTCTGCAAAGCTTGTCCCCTCCCATGCTCTGTCCTGGGGGCTCCGGCCACCTTGGGCTCCTGAGATACTGCCCTCCCTTGCCCTCGGGAGGTTAGCGGGACTCTGTCTGGGACCCCCTCTAGAACGGTGGCCTGGCAGGTGGTCAGCTGGGACAGTGGCAGTCTCCTCCTGTTGCTTGCAGTTCACAGTCCTTTGTGGACAATGCCTGATGTCCTGCCAATCCTCGTTTATGCATTTTTCCTGTTTCTTTTCCTTGTTTTGGGAGGGAGGATAAACCTGCTTCCTGTTGCTCCGTCTTGTTCAGAAGAAGTCCAGGTTCTCCTTTAACTTAGAGGCTTTCTTAGCCAGAGGATGTGCCCCTCGGACTCCTGGTTTGTGAATATACACAAAGCTGAGAAGACTTTGTGTGATGCATTTTCTTAAATAAACTCCTCAGCCAATTTAATTTCCGGAGACATTTTCTTTCTAGAGCAGCTAAACTTTTCCATGGTGCTTTAATAGAAGTTGTTTTTAACAGGCTCCCTTCTTCATGGAGGGAAGAGTGATGGCAGGGTCTGAATGCCGTAGGTTTAAACTGTGTGCTCCAGGGCCAGCTGGTGACATAGTGGTTAAGGTGCTGGACTCCCACACAGCCGACTGTAGTTTGAGTCCCAGACCTAGCAGCTTGAAACTCACATGGGCATGTGTGCTTACATGCCCAAAGTCCTAAGAGAAGAAGGGAGGAGAAGGGATTGCAGTGTGGCCATACCCCTTCTGGGGTGATTTCTCACTTTCCTTCTCACTGTCTCTCTGGTGAGTGCATGTACCCAATGGCAAAAACCTAAAAATAAATAAATAAATAAATAAATAAATAAAGTGTGTGCTCCAAGCCTTCCCTCTTCCAAGCAGGGTTACCTTTCCTGCCAGGGCTTTAAAAGTACAGCCCTAATTGTTGTTGTTTTTTGGAGAGATTTTTGCTATAGGGCGCGTCTGCTCACTAGAAAGACAGAGACAGAGAGACAGAAAGTGAGAAATCACCCCCCAGGAGGGATGGCCATGCCACAATTCCTTCTCCTCCATTCTCCTCTCAGGATCTTGGGCACGCACGCACATGCACCTGGCATGAGTTTAAGCCACCAGCTCCAGGACTCAAACCTCAGTTGACTACACGGGAGTCCAGCGACATAGTCATTATTCCATATGCTGGTCCCTTTTTAAAAATTATTATTATTTTTTTAATGTTTGTTTATTTCTTTTATCACACACACGCACACATACACACGTGCATGCACACACACAAGCGCCCTCAGCAGGACCTCACCCCGACCCCCAGCCTTCCCGGACTGTAGACACACATGCCAACTGTACGGGTTGACCAGGGACAAAGTGACTGCCCTGATGTCGGGATCCAGCCTTGCCTGAGCAGCGTAGCACCATGGCATTGCCACGCCAGCTGACTAGTTGCGATGGCCGCGTGGTAGCCTGCCACCTGAGAGCATTTGGTTTCGGCCAGTCCTGGGTGGCACACATATGGCTGTTAGCACGATGTAGCAGCGAGCATGCCCACACGCGAGCCTTTGTGTGTCACTTCCTCTAGGAAGAACTCCTGGGCTGGAGCCATGGCGACCCCCCCGGGGGCACTTGGCAGCCCTCTTCCTGATGGCAAAGGGGCAGGCCAAGCCAAGGGGCAGAGGTGCTCCAGAAGGCTGTCACAGTGCGGCAGCCCAGCAGGGAGGGCGACACGCAGGCCCCGGGCGCCACCACAGCCTGCTCTGTTCTCTTCCCCTAGATCCAGACGAAGACCGTAGCCCAGTGCGTTGAGTATTACTACATCTGGAAAAAAATGATCAAGTTTGACTGCGGCCGAGCCCCAGGGCTAGAAAAGAGGGTTAAGAGAGAGCCAGATGAGGTAGAGAGGACAGAAGAAAAGGTAGAAGACCTGCGGGGGGCCTGAGCTGGAAGGCTGGGGAGGCACTCCCCGGGAAGGGTGTCCCCGCAGAGGACGTGTGTCCTGTGAGCCGGGCCACCCTCGGGGGGAGGTCAGTACCCTCATGTTGTTTTGCCCCTCTGCAGATCCCTTGCAGCCCTCGAGAGAGACCCAGCCACCGTCCAACTCCCGAGCTAAAGATAAAGACCAAGAGTTACAGGAGGGAGTCCATTCTCAACTCCAGCCCCAGTGCAGGCCCCAAGCGGACCCCAGAGGCGCCAGGGAGTGTGGAGAGTCAGGGCGTGTTCCCCTGCAGAGAGTGTGAGAGGTACCCTCACCCGGAGGCGCTCACACGTGCTCACACACACACATACGCGTGCACATACTCGTCTCCCTCCTCTGACCCATGTCCTCTGGCCGCTCCTTAGGGTGTTTGACAAGATCAAGAGTCGAAACGCCCACATGAAGCGGCACCGCCTTCAGGACCACGTGGAGCCTCTGGTCAGGGTGAAGTGGTCCGTGAAGCCCTTCCAGATTAAGGAGGAGGACGAGGAGGAGGAGGAGCTGGGCGCAGACATCAGCCCCCTGCAGTGGTGATTCTCGGTGGCAGCAAGTCTGGGCAGGGCCTCCAGCCCTGTCACACTTCCCTTCATCCTCTCTAGGGTGTTGCGACACCCCCCCTCCCTCCGCCCTCCCCGGCCAGCCCTCTAGCCATCTTGGCAGGTGTTTGGCCAGAGACAGCAGGAGAAGCGGTCATTGGACAGCCCAGTCCCTGGCGTGTGGTCCGGAGGCCTGCTCTCCTTAGGTTAATAGTCTCTCCCCTCTTTCCATTCCACTTCCAGAGCGGGGAGGCCTGGGGAGGGGAAGCTAGTCCGGGCAGCCCTTCAGTCTTAGCCTCAGGCATGGGGTCTGGTTACTTTTGTTACAAGGCTGAGACGCAGAGAATCAGTGGGAAAAGACCTTGGTCTCCTACATGTTGGGGCTCCTCCTGGGCTGAGGGTCTCTGCATCTGGATTCAATCCCTGCTCTTAGGATGACTTGTACATGGTTAGTTTTTCTTTTTTTTTTTGTACGTGTCTACTTGTAAATCTTATTAAATTGGGTTCTTGAGCAGCTGACTGACTGCCCAGCCTGTTGACCCAGCAAAGGCTTTCAAGCCCCAGCTACTCACGAGGGCCATGAAGATGAACACGCCGGGGGGAACCAGAAGTTAGCGTAATGGCTATGTCACTGGACTCCCACGTAGCCGACTGTGGTTCGTGTCCCGGACCTGGTGGCTTAAAAACTCACGCCGGCCGCGTGTGCGTGCGTGCCCAAGATCCCGAGAGGAGAATGGAGGAGAAGGGATTGCGGTGTGACCATCCCCCCTGGGGGGTGATTTCTCGCTTTCTGTCTCTATGTCTCTCTCTGTCTGTCTGGCGAGCGCATGCGCCCTACAGTGAAAATCTCTCCAAAAAAAGAAAAAAAAGATGAACACGCCGGGTGCCTGGGGCAGAAGGTGGGTGCGTTCACTCAGCAAGCATGTATTAAGTGCATGCTGTAGCACTTGCCCGACGTCGCCTGATTCCTGCCACCAGGACACAGTGAAGCCAGAGAGACGAGCCTGCTCTCGTGGAGCTTCCACTGCAGCAGCAGGAAGGTGGCAGTGACAGGCCAGCGAGGCAGCCACAGGTTGCCATTGCAGTATGTTTTGGCCACAAGTAACAGAAGACTCAGTGTATGTTTAACCAGTCAGGGTGATTGGTGGTTCCAGTGGCTTTACCATGAAACCAAAGGCCCTGGTGGCGGGCAGCACCAATACGCAGGGGACAGTAGAGGCAAGAAGAGTGGTCTCTACCAACTTCCTCCTCTCCCCTGCCTTTTTTTTTTTTTTTTTTAAGGCATGTGTGCTCGCCAGAAAGACAGAGACAGAGAGACAGAAAGTGAGAAATCACTCCCTGGGGGGATGGCCATGCCACAATCCCTTCTCCATTCTCCTCTTGGGATTTTTGGGCACGCACACACACATGCCCAGCGTGAGTTTTAAGCCACTGGGTCTAAGACTCAAACTATGGTTGGCTGCATGGGAGTCCAGCGACATATCCAGTAGGCCATGGTTATGGCTGGTCCCGTCCCCCTGCCTTTTTTTAATTGCAGAGGTCATGGATGACAGAGAGAAAGCACTCTTGGTGGGAGGTGGCCACACTTCCACTCTTCCATTCCTCCATTGGTTGGGAGTTTGGACACTCACACACACATGCCCTGTGTGGTTATCAAGCTGCCTGGGCTGGGATTTGAGCAGCAGGGGCCATGTGGAATCTGGCTTTCTTAGCTGCTAGGACATAGGGCCAGTGCCTGTGTCCCTGTAGAAGGGCGAGGAGGACTTGCACTGCCTGCAGCAGACCGCACCTTGGTCTCGCCAGCCAGGGTGGTAGCCGGTGCTGGCTGCCACGTTGACCCGGCTAGTGGGAGGGTGTGTCCGGTTATCCTGGACCACTCAAGGTTCACCTTGATCTTCCAGGGCAGGCAGAAAAAGGCGTTCCTGCAGGTTCATTGCCACCTGAGCAAAATGAGTTCCGTTAGGAAAAGAGAAAACAGAAATGGCTACTGTTCATAGGCAGGCGGACTGTTGTGTCAGCCAGAGTGACACAAAGAACGTCAAATGGGGCCAGTCCTAGGGAGTGGCCAGGGTGGGGGTAGGTGGATGGCCAGGGAAGGCCAAGGCCTCCAACCCAGTCCGGGGAGTGGTAGGGGGCCAGCTCTGCCATGGGAAGTAGCGGGAGTGCTGAGTAAGACAGTGACATCTAAGGGGACATTTTCTTTTAAATTTCCAAAGGGCACATGTCTTTGGGGGAAGAGGAGGGAAGAAGGTGAGAAAGTGCCGCCTGTAAGGGAAGGTCATGTGTAATCTCTTCCCAGTTTCTCCGTCATGTGGGAATTTGGGCGCACACGCATATGCACCCTGCACTCCTCGCTCTCCACTGGCTGCCACGTGGAGGCTGTAGAGAAGCCACTCCTCCCATGGGGGGAGGGGAAGGGATGGCCACACCGCAATCCCTCCTCCATTCTCCCCCTGGGATCTTGGGCACACACGCATCTGGGCCTGGCATGAGTTTTAAGCCATCCTGTCTGGGACTTGAACCGCAGTAGGCCATGTGGGAGCCCAGTGGTGTAACCACCATGCCATCTGCTGGCTCCTATCCTGAAGTTTAACAGCTTAAAAGGAATGGAAGATTTTGTTTGTTTGATTGTTTTTAACTTTGTTTTATCTATTTATTTTAATTTGCCCAGAGAAGGACAGAGTGAGAGGGAAAGTGAGAAAGCAAGCTGCCAGGTCCGAGACTGGAGCCGTGGTCAGCCATGTCAGAGTCCAGCGCTCCTCCACGCCTCCTGCCAGCCCCCAAGGCGAAGCTTTTATAAGTGCTTGACAGATGCAGAACTGAAACTGCTCATGGTAACCCAGACCCCCCCACACACTGATCTGTAGTCACAAAACTGTGGCAGCCACAGAAGGTGGTCCTGGAAAGTCTCTCTCACGTAAGAGGAGGCGTGGAGGAAGGTTTCTCATGCCTTACCTGCTCAGCCAGTCCCCACCAGATAACCGCATTTTCTCAAACGGTGGTCTCCAGATCTTCTGCATCCAGATCATCATGAGACTCTGTTTTTTATTTTATTTTTTAGAAAAATCATTATTTCATTTAACTTTATTATGTATTTATGACCAGGGAGGGAGAGAGAGAGAGAGAAAGTGAGAAAGCAAGCTGCCAGGTCCAGGACTTGAACCACAGTTGCCATGTGGGAGTCCAGTGTCCTTAACCACCATACCACCTGTTGGTCCCAGGCATTCTGTTTTTATTTTCTTTGTAAGAATTATTTTCTATTTAACTGTATTTGTTTATTTATCTACTTATTTTGACTAGAGAGGGACAGAGTAAAAGAGAGAGGGAAGGAAAGTGAGAAAGAGAGCTGCCAGGTCTAGGACTTGAACCAGGTCAGATGTGGGAGTCCAGCACCCTTAACCACCACGCCACCTGCCAGTCCCAGGGGTTCTGTTTTTCAAAATGCAGATTCTTGTGCCCTGCTACAGAATTTGAAGGTAGGGCCCTGGAACCTGATGGCATTTAAAGAAAACTGTAAGAATAGTTTTAGACTTACAGAAAAAGTGGGGAAATGGTATAAAAATTCCCATATACCCCAGTTTCCCCTATTATTTTATTTTTATTATTTTTTAATTTGCTGAAAAGCATGTGCACTTGTTGGAGAGAGAGAGAGAGACAGAGAAAGAGACTCTCAAGGGGCATGGTCATGTTACAATCCTTTCTCCATTTCTTCCTCCTCTTGGGATTTTGGGCATGCATGCAAATGCGCACATACACTGGCGCCTGATTTTTCTCTCAAGCCACCAGGCCTAGGATTCAAACGGTGCAGTTGGCCATGTGGGGACCAACTGTTGCAACTACCGGGCCATGGGCTGGCTCCTCAGTTTCCCCTATTAACATCTTAACATTTATGTGGTCATTTGTTACTATGAATGAACCAATGTCAACACGATATTAGTTAATACCCTACTTTTAGATTTACTTAGTTCTTTGTGTTTTTCTATAGGGTGCGTACTTGCTAGAGAGAGGGAAAGTGAGACATCACCCCCGGGGGAATGGCCATATCCCAGTCCCTTCTCCCTTCTCTCGTTCAGGATTTTGGGTGCGCATGCATGTGCATCTGGCATGATTTTCAAGCCACTGCACCTAGGACTTGAACTGAGCAGTTGGCCATGGAGGATCCAGTGTCTTCACCAAGCTGGCTGCTGGCCCAGATTTCCTTAGTTTTTACCTAATGTCCTGTCCAATATCCCACTAGGGTACCACATTACACTTTTTTTTTTTAAAGAATTATCCATCAACTTTGTTATTTTTAAAAATTTGCTATAGGGCACATGCACTCACCAGAGAGAGAGAGAACACGCGCGTGCACACGTGAGCAAGCAGGCCTCCAGATCTACAATTCAAACCATAGTCAACCTTGTGGGCGTCCAGAACCTAACTACTACACCACCTGCTGGCCCCACGGTATATTTCATAGTCATGTCGCCTTAGGCTCACATTGGCTGCAACAGTTTCTCAGACTTAATTTACCTCCATGTCTTAGTCTGTTTTCTGTTGCTATCACAAGACCGTAGGCTTGCTAACTTATAAAGAATAAATATATATTTGGCTCATGAGTCTGGAGGTCCAAGATGAGGCCCTTGGGAGGGCAGCATTCAGTCAGGACCTCCTTGCAAGTGAGGACTTTCTGCAGAATCCAGAGGTGGCACCAGGCATTGTGTGGTGAGAAGGCAAGAGAAGAGTGTGTGTCAGAGTATAAGAGAGCCACTTTTCTAACAACCCACTTGAGATAACTCACCATCCTATTAATCTACAAACAGAATGACCCATTCATGAGGGTTCTGCCCTCCTGAGGGAATCACATCTTATTTAGCCCCACCTCTTAATTCTGTTACAATGTAGTTAAACTTCAATGTGATTCCAGGGACATTCAGATTTTAAAAGATGACCGTGTTGGGAGTTAGCCAGGTGGTGTGGTGGTTATAGTGGCTGCAGGGTAGCCATCCTCGCCATTTCTCGCTTTCTCTTTGTCTTTCTGATGAGCACACGTGCCTGATAGCAAAAATCTCTCTTTAAAAAATACACTGTTAAAGAGTACATTTTGGAGAATGTGCCTCGACTGGGATTTATCCAGTTTCTCTTATGATTAGACTGGGAAGAAGACTACAGACATAAAGTGCAGTTTAAATCACATGTTATTAAGGGGACATACTAATACCATGACTTCTTGTTGACATTAACTTCAGTCGCCTCACTGACCATGTCAGGATGTCAGCTTTCTCTACAGTAAACTTAGTGTCCATCCCATCCACCCCAGCCCTGCATATCATACCCTTGGAAGTCACTCTGCATGGTCCACACTACAGAAGAGGGGAGTTGTGTTCCGCCTTATTGAGGGCTGAGGATGTACATAAATTATTTAGAATCTTTCCATTTGTCTCACCCCTGTTTATTTGCTCGATATACATTTCTTCATTTATATCATCACAGGCTTGTGGGAACTATTTTATGCTTTGGGTTATAATCCAATACTACTTTATTTTACTCAAATTGTTCCAGCTTTGGCCATTGGGAGCTCTTTCATATATACACCTGCCATTTTATGTGTGTGTGTGTACGCGTCCACATGTGTATGCGCGTTTTTTCTGGCACTACAAGATGTTCCAGGCTCATATTACATCACTTCCTGTCTCCATCCTAGATGTGCTGGAAACTGATTTTTGGGTTGCTTTCCCATGAAACCAGAGTTTGAGAACCGTTGCTCTCAGTTTCATTTCTGGTCTTTTAAATACTGTTCCTCACTGGTCTTCTCAAGCCAGTTTCAGCATCGGTCGATAGAGGGCGCAAATAAAAAAAGAACAGCTCCTTTTTCACCACCTAGGTCCTTCCAAGTGAAAAATGACGCAAGACCTGGCGGCTAGGAGCTCGCGCCAGAGAACTGTCAAACCCGGACGTGGGCCGGGGCAGTCACGTGAGAGGCGTGTGTCAGCTGATCAGTCCCCAAGTTCCGGGGAGGGGCGGACTACAGCCAAGCGCTGGTGCTGATTGGTGGAGGAGGCTCCCGCGGTGAGCACTCGGGGCGGGTCCTTGGCGATGGGGTCTATGATTGCCTTATGGAGAGTCACGTGGGAGGGGTCAGGCCGAGCAGTAGGAAGAGAGCAGGGCGCGGGAACTGCGCATGCGCCGAGGTTTCAGGACGTGGATTGGAGGTGGCGGGTCACGGGGCGGACCGTGGCTCCTGGCGGGGGCGTGGCCAGCGGGGCAGGCGCCGCGCTCCGAGGCAACTGATTGGCCAGTGCGGACCTCGT
>NW_006159526.1:5371044-5381289 GCF_000334495.1 Tupaia belangeri chinensis | reverse complement strand
GGGCAGGGGCCGCGCTCCGAGGCAACTGATTGGTCAGTGCGGCCCTCGTGCCGGTTGGCAGGCGGCGCGCGCCGGTGCGACGTCAACGCAAGCCGCTAAGCTACCCCGACCTGTGTACCGCGGCCCGGCGGTGGCTGAGTCCTCCCAGGGCCCGGGTCGGGCGGTGTGCTGAATACCTCTGCGGCCGCCATGGACAACTCCGGGAAGGAAGCGGAGGCGATGGCGCTGCTGGCTGAGGCGGAGCGCAAAGTGAAGAACTCGCAGTCCTTCTTCTCCGGCCTGTTCGGGTAAGAACCCGGCCGAGAGGTCGGCCGGAACTGAGGCTGAGAGGACGCAGGAGTCGTGGCCTGAGGCGGCGGGGTGGGCACGAAGGTCCCGGGCTGTGGGCACGGAGGGGATTCCGGGCTCGAGGGGGATGCGGTCTCGGACCGCGGAGGGGACACAGGCCGAAGGCCAGAGGGCCCGGGCCGTGGCAGCACGGGTGGAGGAGATGGGTTGAGATGGCCGAAGGGACCTGGGCGGAAGACACGGACACCGAGGCGGGGAAGGGAACCGCGGCTGAAGACGGGCCGAGGGGCCAGAGGAATATGGTCTGAGGCCTTGGAGGGGACCGGCCCGTGGGCACTGACGGAGCCGGGGAGAGCCTCTCCGAGCTCTCCGAGGACCTGTTTGAAGGATCGCGTACCGGTGATGGGGTCTGGGCTGAGGACTCCTGCCCGAGAGCCCGACCTTTACAAGGCCCGCGGCCGTGGGTTTCCGCGGGCCCTGGGTGCCAGGGTGAGGGCTCTGAGACTGGCCGCGGGGCTGAAGTGTGGGCACCTGCTGCCAGTGAGGCCCTGGGAACAGGGATGAGTTGAGATGGCCCGAGCAGGTCTGGGGTGATGAGCAGGACCTGGGAGGCTGGAGACTAAGGGGTTGGGGTGACGAAGCTGGCTCGACCAGCAGGAGGTCCCTCAGGAGTGGGTGGGGGGTCTGAAGGCAGTGGCTCTGGCATGCTGGGAAGAGGCCTATCTTGGGGTAGACATTTCACCTAAAATGTGTCATCTCATAAAAACCTGCTATCCTTTGAAGAAGCTTAGTGGCTTAGTGTCAGAAGCCCAGGTTTGGAATGAGGCTCTGCTGCCTCCTTGGTGACTTTGGGTAGGTGGTGATTCAGTTTCCCTGATAAAGGGGGTCACAAGCAAAGCCTTCCTCTGGGATTGTGTTTAGTGTCAAATGAGAGTGTGTGACGTGCTTAGAATTGAGTTCACACTCAGGTGTTGGCTGTGTTAATGCCACTACCCAGGAGAAGCAGGTTTGGGGGGTACAGGGCTGATAGGGATCCAGGTGAGAGCCCTAGGGGTGGGGCCTGGGAAGGGTCAGAGGAAGGAGAGACAAGGAATCCTAAGAGACAGGAGGGGGAGAGGAGCTGGAAGAGACTAGGCCAGGGCTCCGTGCGGACATTGTCGGGTTGGGGAAAGGGGCAGAAGCAGGAGGGAGCCCAGGAAGACTGGGGAGGCTGTGCTGAAGGAGGGACCTGAGCAGTTCCAGGGGAGGCTGTTGAGACTGAGAGGAGGATCCGGGGAGGCCCGGGAGTTTGTAGAGAGGAAGGACCGGTGGTGGGGGGCAGTCCAGAGAGGCAGATGGTGAATCTGTCTGAGGCTGAAAGGGCACTTTGGAGGGGGGCCTGGGCAAGGAGAAGGCCCTTTGGAGCTGCAGAGGTTGATAAGACTCTAAGTGAATGGATCTGTCAGTGCAAGGAGATGGGACACCATGGAAGGAGTGGCCCCTCGTTGTTTCAGGTTGGACCCTGGGGCAATGCTAAGCCACGCCCATCAAGGTTTTCTGGTAAATAGGGTCCAGGTGACAAGTGAGTTGAGCCCCCAAGGAACCCCAGGACTTGAGGGGTTTTCTGAGCGGAGACAGTACAAAGGTCTAGCACAAAGGGAGATTCTACCTGGAATGAGGGAGGAACCACAATTCAGAGGGATCAGGGATGGCATCTTAGGGGCAAGGCCTCCATCTGGGGGATGAACAGGACCCTGGGGGTGTTTTCTGGTGGAGGGCAGCACTCTAAGCAGAATAAAGGTCTGCAGGTACCTTATGAAGGGTTTTTTTTTTTTTTAAGGTCTATTTAATTTTATTAATTATTTAAAAAATTTGTTATAGGGCGTGTGTGCTCACCAGAGAGAGAGAAACCAAGCCACCAGATCTGGGACTCGAACTGTAGTTGGCCATGTGGGAGTCCAGGACCCAACCACCATGCCACCTACTGGCCCTGCCATATACGGGTTAATCTGACAGGGAGTTCCATGTTAGATCACGACGTTAGAGTGGGCAGAGGGGGAAGGTGAGGCTGGACAAAGAGGAGACTGACAGGGGTGCTGGAGACCACTGAAGATTTTAGTGCAACCCAGTCCTGGGGCAAGGAGCCCAGGTTTGCTTTGTGAGAAGGGCCGCAGCAGCTGGCGTCCAGCAGCTGGTGTCGGGGAGTGCAGACAGGAGGCAGTGGTAGGAACAGCAGTGCTAGTGGAGAGTGCTTGTGTGTTCGATGCTCGCTCTGACTGAGTCACCAAGGCCAGGCACTTAGCCTGCGCTCTCCTATTTAGTCCTCTGAAAACCCTGGGGAAGTAGAGAGAGGGAGGCATACGGAAGTCCACTTGTCCATCCAGACCCACAGTAAGAGGGGGCCTTCAAACCCAGGCCTGGGTGGTCGTAAAGCCCCTACCACTGCCGCTCTGCCCTGCCACAGTCATTTCTCCTGAGGCCTGTGCCCGTTTCTGACACCTTTTACCTTCAGGCAGGATGCTGGCAAACTAGCTGTCTTGGGGAGCTGCCACCTTCTAACTGCTCTCACCCCCATGGCAGTCTCCCTGGACACTGAAAAAAGAGCAGGTGCATTCATCCTGGTCCCGTCCCACTCCAAGAGAAGGAATGGTGGGAAGTGGCCTGGCTGGCCTGTGTGTACCAGAAGACAGCTCCTCCCTGCTGGATCTGGGGTCACCTGTGTTAACCTGTACCCAAGGCCCTTTGTGGCTTCTGGGGACTCGAGAAGGGACCGTTGGGGCTCAGCTTTTCCCTGGTGCATCTCTCTCCAGCTCTGGAAACCTTCCCAAATTGAGAGGTCTGTGCTTGTGACCAAAGGGCCAAGTAGGAGAGCCCTGCCTTGGGCCGGGACGTCCACCTCTGTCCAGTCCTCTCTGCCCACCGTCTGGCTGCTTGTGCTGGTTTGCCATCTTTGCAGGACAGGCTCCTTAGCGCCTCATTACTCCTGGGCTGCCAGACGAGCCAGCAGCCAGTGAAGGCAGTGGCACCAACTGGTTAGTGGAAGATCAACTTGTCCCTGTCCCTCCCTTTGGCGGTGGGGGTGATAGTGGGCTGGGGAGTGGCCCAGACCTCTGCTCTGGAAGCAAAAAGATGGAGATTGCCCAGTGAGACAGAGAGCGAGAGAGGACGGGGTGAGAAAGGACGGGGCAAGTCAGGGTGCTCCTGTCCCTCCTCCTGGCTGTGCCTCACGAATCCAGAGACGTCTTTTTCTATCCTTTGGGAATGTGTAGGTTCTGAATGGCAGTTCTGTTCCGTGGGACTTTTTTTCATCCCTAACAACTCCCAACTGACCCCCAAAAATACAGAATAAAAACTGGTTTTCTCTCAGGTACTAATGTGAACAGGAAGTTCCTTTATCTATTCATTGAAAATCCTAGTAAACTTTGCTTCGTAGGATCCTCCTTCTGTTTTTGTTTGTTTGTTCTGTTTTTAAGAGACAGAAAGCAAGAAATCACCCCCTGGGGGGATGGCCACACTGCAATCTCTTCTCTATTCTCCTTTCAGGATCTTGGACACACATGCACACATGCCCAGCATGAGTTTAAGTTGCCGGGTCCAGGACTCGAACTGCGATTGACTACGTGGGAGTTCAGCGACATAACCATTACACTGTCTGGTCCCCCTATGGTCCTTGTTCTAAGGTGCAAATGAGAGGGTGTGCAGAGGGCAGTGAGAGCACAAGACCTGGCTCCTTAAGTGCACGCTGTCCTAATCATTAGGTGTTGTCACTAGAGGTTGAGCTGGAGGCGCCGGAGAAGGAGAGGTGACGGTGTTCTATACACAGGCAGATGTTGACAAATCAGTTCCTGTTTGAATGCCTGTAGGTAGTGGGATCCCTAGAGGGCAGGCTTTTGTGAGGGAGGACTTGCTGCCAGGGCCGGGATGGGGCCCCACCCTGGACAGGGCCCATCCACGGTCTTAGCCGAGCCTGGTGTGGGCACAGCTTCTGGCCTGGCTCCAGACCACTGCCCATGTGCAGAGCATGCAGCAGCCCCTGGGGCCATTTCCAAATCACGGTGCCTGACGACTGCCAATATCCACAACCCCAACCTTGGCGACAGTCTCAGCCGTCTGTCCTGAGGGCACACGAGGCTTCTGGGGAATCCAGTACTCCTGGCTTTCTCTAGCACGGGGCTCTGCTGCCTGGTCCTGATCTGGGAGGAACAGTCCCCTGTCACATGTACTGGCGGGGTGGGGTTACCGAGAAGCAAAGGTCTTTCCAGATGTCTTTTATGAAAAGGAAACACTTCATTTGTGGCTGTGAAGTGTACCCTGTGGGTACAGAGGGGCATCAGTAAGAGAAACAGTAGCATCCAGGCCGGGGGCTTTGGGGGCAGGGGGGTTCAGGCCCTGAGGGAGGGCAGTGGGCCACAAGTAAGTACTGTCAGTGTCAGGCGAGGGGAGGCGGCGGAAGCCCAGGCTCTGCGGATGCCGAAGGCTGCGACCAGAGCTAACCTGGAGGAGAGGAGACAAGCCCACGCTGGGAGAATCTGCTCTGTGGGGCCTGAGTACTGTGATGCCCTCAGTTGCTGTGCCCTTGAGTCATGGCAGGCATGCACCCAGGCACACTGTGGGCACTGCCTGTGAAAACACACGTTTCCAGTAGCCCTGCGAGGCGTGCAGTCTTCTTCCCCGGTATGGATGAATAAACCGAGTCAGTGAGTTGGGAGCTGGTGTTTGAATCCAGGCCTGTCTGACTATGGTCAGCAATTTTTCTGACCAATGACTCTGTGATTCTCGTTTCTTTTTCCTTTTTTACTATTTTTTAAAGAGATTTTTGCTATAGGGTGTGTGTGCTCGCCAGAAAGACAGAAACTGAGATGTCACCCCTTCCCCCCCAGGGAGAATGGTCGCTCTACAGTCCCTTCTCCTCCATTCTCCTCTTGAGATTCTGGGCACGTGTGTATATGCGCCTGGTGTGTTTTAAGCCTCTGGGTCCAGGACTCGAACCACAGTCAACTACATGGAAGTCCAGTGATGTAGCCATAATGCCATCTGCTGGCCCCTCTGATTACCTTTTTTTTGGGGGGGGGGGAGTTTTTCCCTATAGGGCACGTGCACTTGCCAGACAGACAGAGAGAGAGAGACAGAAAGCGAGAAATCTCCCCCCAAGGGGGGATGGCCACGCCGCAATCCCTTCTCCTCCATTCTCCTCTTGGGATCTTGGGCACACACACACATGTGCCTGGCATGAGTTTAAGCCACCGGGTCCAGGACACGAACTGCGGTTGACTACGTGGCAGTCCAGCAACATAGACATTAAGCCCATTGCTGGTACCACCATTTTTGAATGGGTGATGCCCCTTTGGGTGTGTTGCTTCTTCCTTACACGATACTAACCCCTTGAGCACCTAGTCTGTGTCACTGTCTGTGCCCAGTGTTGAGTATTGTCATCTCTGATCTTCACAACTAATCTTCTAAATTAATCAAGTCTAATGTAAGCTCCTCCACGGTCAGGTTCTTGGTCTCTGTTTTACAGGTCAAGAAACAGGCTCAAGAATGACTAGCCTAAGGTCGCACACTTAGAAAGTGCCTGGAATGAATTTTAGCCCAAGTCTCTCCACTCCAAAGTCAGTTCTCTTTCTACTTGCCTTGCTCATATAGGTGGGTCACAAGAGGGTCCTGGTGGTTTCAGAGCAGGGCAGTTAGTATGGCATCATTCTAGTGGCATTGTTACCAGGGCCTGTGCACACGCAGAGGGGAGAAAGGATGGCAGAATGGTGTCTGGGTCCTGCCGTGGGGCACTCGGACCCCAGTAGGTGCAGTGCAGCTCCATGCAGATCCCAGGGCAGTGAGAGGCTCACCACTCGCAGGTGTTACGGGTAGGAGCCTTCAGCTCCGGTGCAGTCAGTGGCGTAGCAAGGGTGGTGGCCGCCCGCCCTGTGCGAGGGTAACGCTCACCCAGGCAGCCTTTGCTTTTTCTAGCCTGCCGCCTGCCTGGTGGACTGTACCGTGGGCTCAGTGGGGGCAGGTGTAAGCTTCCTTGCCAGGAAGCTCAGCAGCTGCGGAGAGCAGTGCACTTGTCCTTCAAGGAAACCTGAGCAGGGTAGGGGCCTGCTGTCCAGTGGAGGGGTGGTGTAGGCAGGCCCCTCATCTGCCACCAGCCTTGTTTTCCAGAGAGCTCTTGGACATCAAGTGAATTAGAGGCAGGAGCAGGACTGGGTCCCCAGGCCCTTTTCCAACCCAGCTACTTCCTGGGCTAGGTCTTCCTTACCCTCCAGCTTCCTCTGGGAGGCAGGGGTAATCCCAGAGGGCTCTCAAGTGGCACTGTCAGCGCCTTGAGGGGGGTACTGCTGGGCAGGCAGCCATAGTGCAGGCAGAACGATGACAGCCCCAGCATAGAGCCGGTAAGGACAGGCCAACCGCTAGGTCCCTCTTGTCGAGGGCATGGACTTCACAGACAGAGCCCTTGACTTAAAAAGTCCTAGGCTGTGGACTTAAGAGGGATGGGGGGAGAGCGTCTAGGACCCCAAATGAGAAGTTGCTCCATCTGCCCTGCCTTTTGAGGTGCTTCAGGACCTGTGGGTAGATGTGGGCAGATAGCACATTTCTGGGAGCCAGGAAGTGCCCAGGGGATGGAGGAAGTGGAAAAGGAGGCAGAGACTCTGCCCTGCAGAGCCCCCTGGCCCAGGCCCCACCAGGCGTCTGTGCATTCCTGGCAGCATCACCCCCTCCATATGGCAGTCGCTGGAGGTTGGTGGCTATGCCTGGGAGACCTGAGACTGCTTCCTCCGCCTTGGGAGGGAGAGAGAGCGAAGCGAGTGGGTAATTATAGACAGCCCTGCACCAGGCCGGCCCAAACCAGTTCCCTCTCTTCCAGGCCTGGCTCTGAGCCGTGGGATGGAAGAGTGAAGCAGAGGCAGCTTGGGGGAGGCCAGTCGGGGAGGAACAGTCAGCTGTCACATGTGCTACCACCGGGCCCTTTAGGAGAGGAGACCCAGCTAGGTTTCCTAGATCTTGTGCAGGAGGCAGAGGGAGAGGGCCAGTTTCCTCCCCTCAGAGAGTTTGCGGTTGTTGGGAGGCCACTGATGATGGGTGACAGGAGCGCTCCTCCTGTAGTAAACCTCGTGGATTTAGTGTGCTGACAGTTTGGCAGCGCAGTGGAGCTGGGGCTTCTTCCTCCTGGTCCCTCCTTCCAGCTCGGTTCCTGCACTCCAGTACCGAGGCTGTCCTGGCCCACTTCTCTGCCTTGAACTTGCTGAGCTTGTTTTCTGCCGTGACCACTGCCTGGATGCACTGCCCTCTTTCCATGCACGGTTCCTTAGTCATCACTGAGGGCTGGGCACGACCTCACACCCGCCAGAGCAGCTCTTGCTGACCTGCATAGGGCCCCTCCTCCCCGGTCCCTGGAGTGCCCGATCACTCTGAAATTGCCTTGGTGACTTCTAGCTCAGCAGGGGCAGGCCCTTCTCCGTGTTTACTGCTGTTCTCTCCAGTGCCTGGCACATGGACACATTCAGGTAGCTGTTTGCCAGGTGAATATAAACATCTGTTTGGCTTCAGGACCTGCCAGTGAGCTCTAAGCAAATCCATTTCCCCCTTTGGGGATGCCACTCTCATCTCCAGATTCCCCATTGTTCCCTGGCTGCGGCTACACATAGACAATGACCAGAGTGTTCAGGGGCAGCAGGACAGGAGGCAGGCGTTAATCCCTCTGGCTTTTGCACCCCGGGCTGAAATCACTGACCCAGCGTAGGTGGCCCGGCTCAGTGTGATACCCTGGCTTTCAGCCTGGCAGCTGAGAGGCTTTGTGCTTGTGCCTGCCGGGTTGTTCCACTGAGCCAAGCACGCCCACGGCGCTCACTGCCATTGTCCAGCCCCGGCTGTGGGCCTCCAGGCGCGGCAAGCCATTGGGGCCTATCCAGGATCCTGTGCTTGCTCAGAGACTGTCAGGCTGGACAGGAATTAGTTGGACCCATGGAGAAGAGAGGGTGAGCTGTAAGCAAGGGCTGTGGATGTGGCCCGGTGAGAGAACATTCCAGGGAAGGTCCTGCTGAGGGCTTTTTTTTTTTTTTTTCAGCCAGGTCCCAAAAGATGTTTCTGCCAGAAGCTTGTGAGCATTTCTCGAAAATCCCTCCACAGCCAGGAGTGGGCTCTGAAGAAGTCACTCCAGACCGAGACCCCAGGCCCAGGGTGTGTTGGGCTGGCTGGGGTGAGCGTGGGGGCAAGCAGGACCAGAGTAGTGAGTGTGGGCAGGTGCACATGTGGGCAGGTCACATTGCTCAGGTCAGGGACAGCAGAGGGTGGAGGACAACATCAGCACAGCCCTAGAAAGCCTCTGCACCCTGGACGGCCTCTCTGCCCACCCAGGGAGTATTTGCCCTCTGGTGTTGCCGACCTAGGATGGCACTAGTGGCTGATTTCCAGGTGGTTGGTCTCAGGCAGCTTTCCCAAACTCACCTGATCATCTGAATCACCTGGATCCCCCTAAATCACAATTGTTAAAAATCTCAATTCAAAAAAAAGAGATTAAAAAAATTAAAAAAAAAAAAGGGACCAGCAGTTGGTGTAATGGCTATGTCGCTGGACTCCCATGTGATCGACCATGGTTCGAGTCCCAAACCCAGTGGCTTAAACTCACACTGGGTGCATGTGCGTGCGTGCCCAAGTCCCCGAGAGGAGAATAGAGGAGGAGGGATTGTGGCGTGGCCTTCCCCCCGGGGGGTTGATTTCTTGCTTTCTGTCTCTCTTTCTGGTGAGCACTCACGCCCTATAGCAAAAACCTCTCAAAAACAAACAAACAAACAAATAAAAAAACAAGATTAAAAATCTCAATTCCAGGCCCACCTGGAGTTGCTGAGTAGACTTTCAGGGGAGGTGGCTGGGGGGAGGGCTCTGGTTTGATACTGTAGAGAGCCCTTCACATAGTTCAGAGGGATGAATAGTCAGGGAAGGAGGGCTGGGAACCCTGCCCCCTACTTATCTTCAAGGCATCTGTGGCTGGTAGCAAGTTTCCAGGCATAGTAGTGGGCCATTTGACACAAGGGTGAAGAGGGACGGTGAGAATTACCTGTGCACTTTAGTTGAGAAAACTCCCTTTTTTTTTCCTTCAAACAAAGAAAATATTGGTTATGTCAGTGAAGAGAGAATCTGAACCCCTTTTGGCATGACTCCTGAGTGTATAGATTTTATTATTCTCCTGGTTATGTGGGAGATGGGAGTTTGAACAGTTGTGAAGACCACAGACCTTGTGGGCCAGGCCTGGCTTGATCACTGGGGTAGAAGGACAGAAGGACATGGCAGGGACTTTGGAGTTTGAAGTACTAATGAAGGGACCCCAAGTCAGAAAGAGTTTTTAAAGTAACACTTGCAGGTCAAGAAGCCAGTGTAAAGTTTCCCAAGAAAGATACCCTTTATTTAAAAAAAGAAAAAACCAAAAAACAAGAAAATACTACTCCTGAGGCCAGCAGGTGGCATGGTAGTTAAGGTGCTATATTCCCACATGAATGACCATGGTTCCTTGAAAATCATGCCAGATGCATGTGTGCCCAAAATTCCAGGAGGAGAATGAAGGAAGGGGATTGCACCCCCCCTGGGAGGGGGTGGTTTTTCACCTTCTTTCTCTCTGTCTCTCTGGTGAGCAAAAACCTAATTAAAAAAAGAAAAGTACTCCCCTACATTTTCCAGGGCCCTACTGTTGCACAAGAAGTTTTCTTTCTTTCTTTCTTTCTTTCTTTCTTTTTTTTTTTTTTTTTTGAGAGGTTTTTGCCATAGGGCGCATGTGCTCGCCAGAAAGACAGAGAGAGAAAGCGAGAAATCACCCCCCAGGGAGGATGGCCACGCTGCAATCCCTTCTCCATTCTCCTCTCGGGATCTAGGGCACACACGCATATGCGCCTGGCGTGAGTTTAAGTCACCAGGTCTGGGACTCGAACCGCAGTCGACTACATGGGAGTCCAGTGACATAGCCATTATGCTAACTGCTGGTCCCTTTTTCTT
>NW_006159526.1:5353519-5370995 GCF_000334495.1 Tupaia belangeri chinensis | reverse complement strand
TTTTTTTTTTTTTGGAGAAGTTTTTGCTATAGGACGCGTGTGCTCGCCAGAAAGACAGCGAGAGACAGACAGAAAACGAGAAATCACCCCCCAGGGGGATAGCCATGCTGCAACCCCTTCTCCTCCATTCTCGCCTCGGGATTTTGGGCATGCACGCACACGTGCCCGGTGTGTGTTTAAGCTGCTGGGTCTGGGACTCGAACCGCGGTTGACTACATGGGAGTCCAGCGGCATAGCCATTACGCTAACTGCTGGTTCCTTTTTCTTTTTTTTTTTTTTTTAAATAATTATTTTTAAAATAAGTGTTTGATTTTATTTATTAGCATTGTTATTTTAATTTGCTATAGGATACATGTGCTCACCAGAGACAGAGAGAGAGAAAGAGAAAGCAAGCCTCCAGGTCTGGAATTCGAACTACAGTCAGCCATGTGGGAGTCCAGTGCCTTAACTATCACCTTAACTATCACACCACCTGCTGGCTCATCTTTTTTTTTTTTTTCTTAATACACAAGACAGAGCAAAAGAAAAGCACCCTCGACAGGGTCTTGTCACACCGCAGTCGCCTTCCTCTGCCCTCCAGCTCAGCTGGGTGTGCACACCCAGCATGTTTTGGGTGGCCTGGGCTACAGATCTGAACCCTTGGTCAGCCACATGGCCTCCAGCACTGCAGTTCCTCTGTTACCAACTGCTACCAGGCAAAGCTGACACAATATGTTTTCTGAGGGTTGCTTTGTCGTCTTGAATAATGCTGTACTGAGTATCCCTCTGACTTTTTGGATTAGTTTCTTAGGATTAATTGTTAGAAATGCAGTTCATTGACTACAGGGCCAAACATAAATCCTAATTAAAAACGTATATGTATACTTCCTGAAGAGATAAAACATACAGATGGTAAAAAAAAATCAGACAGTATGAACGAGGGATGTACAGTGACTACGTCTGCCTCCTACACCTGGCCCCAGTTCTGCAAATCCACCTTAGCAGAAAATTCTGTTACTAAACTTTTGTGTATTTGTCCAGAAATATTCTGTGTTTACATAAACATGTATGGTTCTATTCTTCTCACCCTCTTTTTTCTTTTCTAACTAATGGGAACATTTTATATATACATCCTTGAATGCATTTGTGTGTGTGTGGCTGAGTTCTGTCTTTCCCATTCCACTTTGGTAACGGTATACTCATAGAGTTGGGAGGTCTTTACTGCACAACTGTGTATGCAAGGCAGAGGATTAAGGTATTGAGGGAGCCACAGGCATCTGAAGCTCGACTGATCCCCTAGAATGCTTCGCAGTCTTTGGGGAAATGGAATTTGTGTGACCACAAGGACCCAGTGGTCACATGCAGCTTGAGCAGGAAGTGCAAGAGGCTCTCTGAAGCAAGGCTTATGGAGAGGTCAGAAAGCCTCCTCCTCCAACCCCAGTGAGTGCCCACCAAGGTCCTGGCCTGGGCATTCTGCCGCATCCGTGTGCCTTTGTATGCAAGGGGGTGCCACAGGCTCAAGGCCTGGGGGACTCGAAGGAAGTGGAGGCGGTAGGGGGGATCTTAGCCCCTGGCACTGGGGCAGAATGCTTGCTTTCTCATACCAGAGGAGATGTCTCTTTATCTTTTCCCCTTTCTTTTTTTTCCCCAGCGGCTCATCCAAAGTAGAGGAAGCATGCGAAATCTATGCCAGAGCAGCAAACATGTTCAAGATGGCCAAGAACTGGAGCGGTACGTGCGTGAGCGCTGCTGGGGCCCTTTCGTGGGTCTCTCTCCTCTTTGCCCTCTGCTTCCAGTCCCAAAGTCTCCAGGAGAGGCTGGCCTTGCGGACCCTAGTCCCAGTGCCGACTCCAGCGTCAGAAGCCCATTGACTTGTGCTCAGGGCATTTTGTGCCCCTGGGGTTACTTACACCTTAGGTCCTGAGCCTTGAGAAAGGATGGGACAATTAGGGAGACTGTGGATTGATGAGGTCTCTGAGATTTCTTCTTAAATTCAGGTTTTCTGGAAACTGTTCCTTAGTGTATCCATCAGAGTTGGAATTCTGGGCTGGGAGGATGTTCGAGTAGTTCTATTAACAACGTAAATCATGGCCACCATCTACCGAGTCCTGAGTGCCAAGCAGGCATCACTTAATTGAACAATCACACACAGGAACGCTGTGGGGCTCAGCACCATTAATATCCCCATTTTACAGATTCAGAAACCAAGGCTTGGCTCACCTCTTGCCCAGGGTGCCACAACCAGTAAGTAACAGAACCAAGACTTAGAAACCAGAGTTCCAACTTAAAAGCCTAAGCCCTTAGCCTGCCCAAGGAGAATGGCAGGGCGGGGCTCCCAGAGGTCCACACTGCCAGTGCACTGGGCCTGTTTGAGGCTGGTTTTGTGATACAGTTTCCGGTGTCACCAAGGCTGGATCGGGGAAGTCAAACATCCCACGGGGCTGGGACTGTGGCAGCAGGGTACAGAGGCCCAGGCAGCATCAGAGTCACCATTGTTTTCTGATGCTGTGTGTATTTTTGTGCTCCTAAACTAAATAAGCATCATTAGCAAAGGAATACTTTCTTTTCTTTTCTTTTTGTTTTTAAGATTATTTCTTAGAGAAAAAGAGGTAGGCACATCCAAGGGGGTCTCCATGCTGTGATGCATCCCGAGCCTCTGCCATCCTGGAATGTGGACCCGTGCGTACACCTGGTGGACTGAGGGAGGCCCCCGACGCAAGCTGGGTACCTTGCATGTAGGTCCAGTTGTGCCACCACTGTGCCAAACGTCTGGCTTGAGTGCTTATCTTTTAATCACGTAGATTGGGGGTGATTTCCCCCTAAACTTTGTCCCCTCTCCCCGACTATTCAAACAAAATTTTAGGCCATTTTTCCTCTAATAATATCCCCCGATGTAATTTTACATTCTGATTTGGGGCTCTTAAAAATAGGAATGAAATCACATAGTGGAGCGAAGAGGATGAAGGCCAGACCTTTGGTCTTCCAGCTCAGGGATTCTGTGACGTGATTGAGCTGGAGGAGAAGGAAGGGCAGGAGCCCCAGAACTGAGCTGCTGGAGCTCCACAGGCAGGAGGGGCTCTGTTGCCTCCTACGAATCAGTTCAGGAGGAAACAGGCATGTGAACAGAGTTCAGGGACCTGTGGAAGGTGACCCTGTGCTGCTGAGCACAGGGTAGAGTGGGCCTCAGCTGTGTCTCCACTGCCTTTTCCCAGGGTACTCAAGTCCTTATGTCCACAACCCATTTCCCTTTCTGCACATGGAGCCCCGGGGGTGGGGGTGGGGGGACAGACCCTGTATTGTCCCTGGCCTCTGTGAGCCCCACAGTGTAGTAGCTGCACTGACTTTGCGTGAGGGACAGAATGGACAAAGGCAGAGGGAATTACACAGGAACTTGTGGGAGCTATGGGGGGAAGAAATAGGCCTTGGAAAGGGAGACTCATAGTTTCATCTTGACTCTCCCTTCCCAAAGTGCCCTCCCAAGCTCCCCATGACTCAGCTTGCTCTTTGCCTTCTGGTGGTTCCAGGCCTCATGGCTTAAGGCTCTCCTAGGGAGGACTGCCAAGGCCAGGAGGTGTAGGAGGCCTCTTCACCTAGCTCTTACTTCCTTTGCCGCTCTTGGCTCTGTTGCCTTCTCTTTATAAGTTGTGGCCCTGGAAATGGTGGTGAGGACCAGGCTCATCTTGACTTTCTGAATGCCTGGGTTCAAGGGCATCCCTCAGAGACTGCCAGCTGAATCACTGGGAGCCTTGCTCAGGGATCAGGAAACGCGGTCTAGGCCTCAACCTGGGCTTACGCAGGTCAGGCCTGTCCCCTCTAGTAGACTTCCTCCTCCCCCGCAGATCTGCATGGTGGTGTAAAGTGAGGCGCCCCACTGAAGCCACATCGCTCTTTTTGTTCCAGCTGCTGGAAACGCTTTCTGCCAGGCAGCCCAGCTGCACCTACAGCTCCAGAGTAAGCATGACGCAGCCACCTGCTTCGTGGATGCCGGTAATGCATTCAAGAAGGCCGACCCCCAAGGTGAGGGCCTCCTTGGGCTGCCCAGACTGGCTGCCAGAGCACTGTCCACAGAAGGCCTCAGGTTTCCGTGAGGCCCTGGGTTTTTCTGACATGTGATAGGCCACTGGGGAAGCGCTTGAGGCAAAGTGAGCGTTAACTTCAGAATTGGCTCCCGTCCTTCCTGTCAGGGTTGGCATCCTGCTCAAGTCTCCGCCCCCCTCTGCTGTCTCTGCAGCTGATCACTCCCCTCCAGAGCAAGCAGGAGCATTTGGGAGTGGGAGTTGTATTTCAGACCCACCGCCTGCCAGGGAGAGAGGAAAATCTGTTCTGTTGTCAGAATTAACATGCGGAAGGGAGTGGGGGGGCGTGCTAAGACCAGCCAGGTAGGAGTTGCTGCCGAAAAAGGAGCGGAAATTATCCTAACCTGGCTTCCCTGCACCCTGGGGAAAAACCAGAGCGAGCAGAACCTCGGAGATAGTTGCCAGAGAACAAGTTACTTAAAATGCGAATGCTGGGACAGAGCCCAGTTGGGGACTGACTCACAGTGAGTTTTTGTCCCAGTGGGCTCATCCTGCGTGCAGCACAGCCCAGTGGGTACCAGACTTTCAGATCCATGGGGCGGGGATTTTCTCTCTGTCTTTTTTTTTTTTAAATCTTAATACCAGGCATAGGTTACTAACTTTTCCTTTTAGCAACAGTGGCATTTTTTTATTTTTTGGAGAGGTTTTCGCTATAGGGTGCGTGCGCTCGCCAGCCAGACAGAGACATAGAGACAGAAAGTGAGAAATCACCCCCCAGGGGGGATTGTCACGCCGCAATCCCCTCTCCTCCATTCTCCTCTCGGGATCTTGGGCACGCACGCACACGGGCCCGGCGTGAGTTTTAAGCCACCGGGTCCGGGACACGAACCGCAGTCAACTACATGGGAGTCCAGTGACATAGCCATTACGCTAACTGCTGGTTCCCGCAACAGTGGCATTTTTAAGAAATGACCTTTGTCGCTATCCACTCACGAGAATGGGAAAATTAATATTTTTTAAAAGGAAGATGTGCACTCTTGTAATAAAAGGCCTGTCCTTCCTGAGAGAGGATTGTTTGCGACAGTTTGTCACACCACAGCAGGCTGTGTGGGTGACAGGGTGACCAGGAGCAACCCTGGGTTTGTTTTCAACTTGAGTCACTCTGAGGAGTCTCTGCTTCCTTCCCGAGCCCTTCCCTGCCCCCAGCCCCATGCCTCGCCTCCTGCCCCCTGGGAAATTGGTCAAGCTGAGAGGGATGTTCAGCCCCTGCTCCACCAGAGGGACTGGAGAGACTTGTTTTGTGAGTGAGGCTGAGTGCCAAGCTGTGCGGTTTGTGCATGACTTCTTCACCAGACCCTGCGGCCCACCAGACAGACCCACTGCCATCGCGAAGATGCTGCCTCCTGCCTGGCATTCGACCTGAGTTTTTCTAGCACTCCAGCAGGACTCTACAGGATAGGGCCTGGGATCATGCACAGGAGGTGGCCACGGAGTCCCAGACCATGGCACATTGTACTAATACTGGCTCTGAGGCTGGAAGGGGTGGATCTGACTGGGGGGAGCTTATGGGGAGAAGGAGCCTTGTAGGAAGAGCGCCTGGCCTTGTCCTGGGCATTGGGTGCCACATGGAAAGAGCATCAGAGCTGTGTCCTGCACCACCACCCACAGCTCCAAGTCAGAGACCGTGGCCAGCCCAGGACTGACATCGCTTTGTGTCCTGAGCCAGTAAAGCCTCACAGAGGACGTGGTGGCAGCTGTGTGCAACCTAGCAGGAGAGAAAAGGTGTGGGCTTAGAGGTTTGGGAGGACCCTGCCTCCCCCGTGACCTCAGGTATCACTGGCCTTTGAGCCTGTTTCCTCGTGTGTTGAAGCAGAGACTGCATCATGAGGCAGTGCCCAGCACAGCATCTGGGCTATGAGGACACCGGACAGGGACAGCCTGGACTCCCTGCCACCCTGACCCCGGCTGGATGTCTTGTGAATCTAAGCTGAGGGCAGGCTGACACCTTCCTTGTGTCCTGAGCAGGTGGTCACTCCCTGGAGCCTGGCAGGCTGACCCCTTCCTTGTGTCCTGAGCAGGTGGTCACTCCCTGGAGCCTGGCTGGCTGGAGCTGGTCAGCACTTCTCCAGAACCTGTCCTGGAGGGCCCATCCCTCAAGGGGCAGAGGCTGTGGCCTGAGGCCCTCTGACTTTGCAGAGAGTGGCCATGGGGCAGCTGACACCTGTGGCTCTCAGTTCCTTAGAGTTTCCCAGTCCGACTCTCTGTGTGTGCTGGGGCTGAGGGGCTCCTGAGAGTTGTGTGTGCTGGGGGCTCGGGGTGCCCCGACCCCACTTGCCCTCCCCTACTGCCGTTACCGGGTGCTGGCCATGTGCCAGACACCTGGCAGCTTTGAGCCCACTCAACTTCTAACAGCAGCTCTGCACTCTGCCCCTGTTTTACCAAGGAAGAGATGGGGCAGGTCCTAGGGTGATCAGGTGACCAGGGCAGGTTTAAGTGAGAGGCAGAGCCCGAGCTAGAGGCCAGGCTGGTGGCAGTGCCTGCAGCACAGGCGGGGCAGCCTGGGCCTTGCCAGTCAGACCAGAAGCCCTTGTCCAGCTCCAGGTGGATAGAGGAGGCAGCCAGGCATGCTGTGGCCCAGGGACCAGGGTGGGGAGCTGGGATTTGGCCTGCTTATTCAGGCTGCACCAGCATCCCGGAGGGCCTGGTGACCCGAGATAAGCCCAGTGGTAATGCATGTGTCAACTGGCAGCCTACCACTTTCCAGGACAGCTGCTCCCACCAGGATCCCAGAGCGAGGCATGGGCACGAAGGGGACTTAACTGCATGAATCCATGTCATTGCCAGGGGTGACCCTCCCTTCCCCGCTATCACTGCAGGGCCACCGCCTTGGCGCCTGGAGCCGGTGCCTTTGGCTGCCCCTCCCCCGAGCAGCCTGTATCACCTGGACCATGGGGTGACAGGCTGGAGAGGGAGCAGTGGTGGCCCAGGCCCTCCAGGTGGGGGCTGACCCTGGGGTGGCAACAAGCCCGCCACTGCCTTGTTGACGCCCCACTGGGCTCTATTGCAAAACCCAACCAGTTCCGGCTACAGGTGCGTTCTCCTCCTCTGCTTCTCAGCCCCTTTTTTGTCTGTCTTTCCTCTGCCTGTTGTCTCAGGTGTCCTCTGCCAATCTCCAAATGTAACTGAATCTTTTCTGGATTCCCAGGGACCTTTCAGAATTAGACAACCTGCAGGCTCCCCTCACCGGAGAAATGCTCACCTACTTTTTGCACGTTTAGGGAGAGGTTGTGGACTCCCTGCAAACCCAGGCCTGAGGCTAGAAGCCTCTGTCCAGGTGTCTCTGGGGAGTAGGTTTGCTGTCCCAGTGGACCACAGCACCTGAGAGCAGGAGCCAGGCCTTGCCTTCTCGGTGGCCTCGCGTGCAGGCCGAGGCTCAGTCCACACCTGTGTTCTGACCAAGCCCCTGGCCTTTCCCCTCACCTCCCTGGCCCACCTCCCCTTCTCCTCCTGAGATGCACTGAAATGGTGTTTAAACCACCCCCTGCCCCGGAGCTCATTTCTGTCTGCTGGAAAATGCCTCCCACTCACAGTTCTCTCTCTCCTCCAAATAACTTGTCAAAAAAAATAAAAAATAAAAGCTTTTCCCAAGTTTAAGATCTTGCAAGAGATAGTACAACAGAAGTGGCCAGGTCTTCCTCCCAGTGCCATCCTTGTGTGTTTGGTTTTCTGGTAAAACCTGTGGTTTGAGGAGCCTAGGGGACAGAGCCAGGTGAGGGGGCTGAGAGCAGATGCTCTGTGGCCCACCTCCGCTCAGACCAGGGGAGAAACATGGGGAGGCCAGGCCAGGCTGCCCAGAGTCCTGGGCGACTATGGAGAGCCTGGATGGAACCTGAGTGTCCCTGCTGGGACCAGCAGATGGAGTAATGGTTACATCACTGGACTTCCATGTAGTCAACCATGGTTTGAGTCACGTACCCGGTGGCTTAAGACTCAACGCCGGGAACATGTGCATGCGTGCATAAAATCCCAAGAGGAGAATGGAGAAGGGATTACAGCATGGCCATCCCTCAGGGGGATGATTTCTTGCTTTCTGTCTCCTTGTCTGTCTCTCCGACAAGCAAATGCACTCTATAGCAAAAATCTCTCTAAAAAAAGCGGGGGTGTGGGGGGGGACCAGCAGTTAGCGTAATGGCTACGTCGCTGGACTCCCACGTAGTTGACCGCGGTTCGCGTCCCAGACCTGGTGGCTTAAAACTCATGCTTGGGCGTGTGTGCATGCGTGCTCAAGATCCCAAGAGGAGAATGGAGAAGGGATTGCGGCGTGACCATCCCCCCTGGGGGGTGATTTCTCGTTTTCTGTCTCTGTCTGTCTGGCGAGCGCACGCGCCCTATAGCAAAAACCTCTCAAAAAAAAAAAAAAAAAACCACCTGGGTGTCCCTGCTGCCCCAGGACTATCTGAAATGTCACGTTGGCCTCTGGTCCCAGTGGCCCCATGCCAGCAGCTGGGTACTTTGAGAGCAGGCCCTTAGCAGATGTGCTGCAAACTCCCATGAGAGTCAGGCCATCAGCCTGACCCCGCCCCCCAACAAAACACCCTCAAAAAAAAAAAAAAAAAACCACCTGGGTGTCCCTGCTGCCCCAGGACTATCTGAAATGTCACGTTGGCCTCTGGTCCCAGTGGCCCCATGCCAGCAGCTGGGTACTTTGAGAGCAGGCCCTTAGCAGATGTGCTGCAAACTCCCATGAGAGTCAGGCCATCAGCCTGACCCTGCCCTGACTGGGCCCTGTCCCTGGGGCTTCTGTGGTGCAAGTGGCACCGTGGCAACCTGAGGGAGAAGGGCTCCCCTAGAAGCATGTGTCCAGCAGTGAGTCAGCCTGATCAGGTTTCCTGGGGTTTGGGGACTGTGTCACCTTCCCTCCCAGCACTTCCCGAACTCAGCAGCCGCTCCTGGCCGTCTCTCTGCAGGCCGTGCCTGCCATGTCTGCCTCTCCTCAGGGCCTGCTGGCTGACTGCACCTCGTCACTTCTCCCACTCCCTTTTTCTCTCCACAGAGGCCATTAACTGTCTGATGAGAGCCATTGAGATCTACACCGACATGGTAAGGGCTCTCACCTGCTCCCCAACTCGGTGCTCGCCTCCGTAGTGCCCCACACTTCCCCTCTGCATCCTCAGCATCCCCAGCCCTGTGCCTTGTTCCACAGCCAAGAGCAGGTGGGGAGGGGGACCTGAGGAATCTGGTCCCGTTACCACCTGGCTCCCTGCCATCCCAGCTCCCTCCTGGCTCCCAGCTCTCCTGGCCCCCTGCTCTCAGGAGCAGCCCTCCGAGGACAGAGGAGGCCAATGCCCTGCTTTTCATTGCAGGCAGGGCCTTGTGGTTGGGGTCGTTGGAGCGTGTGCGTGTACGTCCTGTGCATTTCTCCTTGCTCAGCCTTCCCCACGAGTACAGGGTCCCTTTGATAGCTCCTCAGGGCAGCCAGAGGGCAGCAGAGCCCAGAGAGCCACGGCCAGGGAACAGATGAGGTGCCAAACCAGGACTGGGTCCTGTTGGCTCTCCTGTTGCCTCGCAGAGGTGCCTCTGTGGGACCTTCCCAGGCAGGGACACAGGCTCTGCCCAGTCGTGATCGTGACAACACAGGCAGCTGCCACCTCATTGGAGAGTCGTAGAAAGGGGGACTCGAAAGACAGTGGAATAATGTGCCAGGGACACCTGGCCACAAACAGGAGTCACAGAAATCCCAGGTGATCTGGCTGAGCCTGGGCCATGGCCAGCCCCTGCGTGCGGAGCATGGGGCAGGCGCCTGCCTGCTGGCAGAGGCAGGTAGATGGGCACGGGCTCAGAGGGCTGGGTGCACGGCCCTGCAGCAGGACTCTGAGGCCCCGTCCTGGCTTCTCCAGATCCTTCCCCAGGGCACCCTAGAGGGCCCTGCCTTGCTGCAGCCCAGCCTTAGGAAGCCACCACAGGCCGCCTGACGGCCAGGGCCTCTGCCTGACCCTCTACGCGTGTCGTCTCCAGGCCTCCTCCATCTGTGTCTCGCGGACAGGGGGAGACAGGGTGGGGCATGGGGCGACCTGTCCCGGTCAGCGGGTCAGGCAGCGCTCACAGCCACTGTCTAGTTCGAATCCTGCGTTCTCTGCCCTGTGCCCCTGCCTCCTCTCCCTGAAGCGTCGTGGTCGAGCTGAGGGGCTGGAGGACTGGGGCATGTAAACTGTCACTGGTCACAAGCGGCTCCTCCCCGTTCCCCCCAGGGCCGATTCACGATCGCGGCCAAGCACCACATCTCCATTGCCGAGATCTACGAGACGGAGCTCGTGGACATTGAGAAGGTGCGTAGGCAGCCAGGGTCCGACCTGGGCCGACAGCCAGGGCCTTTCTCTCTCCCACCCGGGAACTCGTGGTACCCAAGTGCTGAGTGGGCTTAGGGCATGGCACAGCTTGGGTGAGGGGGCTGACTGTGTCCCTGGCCGGGCAGGTGGAGGGTGCTGAGGCTGCATGGGGCCTGCATCCTGCCCTGCTCCCCTCCGCTGTCTCCCCAGGCCATCGCCCACTATGAGCAGTCTGCAGACTACTACAAAGGCGAGGAGTCCAACAGGTAGCCCTGGCCCGCCCACTGGCCCTGGGTGCCCTGGGGCCTGCCCACCTACCTCTTCCCTCCCCCCTCCCCACAGCTCAGCCAACAAGTGTCTGCTGAAGGTGGCCGGCTACGCCGCACAGCTGGAGCAGTATCAGAAGGCCATCGACATCTACGAGCAGGTGGGGAGGGACAGGCAGGGAGGGTGCAGCTGGGCCCCTAGGCCTCACGGCATCACACCCTCACCCCAGAACTCGTTCTGGAGATGCCTGCTCCCCCCTGCCCCCTGCCCTCTCTCAGCTTCCCCTGTGCTCAGCCTGGCTCAGCGCTCTCCACCCACGACCCGCACAGTGTCACACCCTTCATGTCTGTGCCCTTCCACACCCTCCACGGCTCCTTTCCTCCTTTCTTGGGCAGCCCCAGAGGGAGGTGTCTCAGAAGAAACAGCCTCCAGGAAGCCTGGGTGGTTGGGTCCCTCAGCTGCAGTGGGAAGAAGGGAGCGTCACAGGGTTCCCCTCTGCTATGCTGGGGCCGAGAGAAAGGCAGGCAGCTGGCCCTGGGGGAGAGTGGGCCGGGTGCCGCTGCTTGCGCTCCCGCAGCCTGCCACCCTCTGCCCACTGCTGTGCCAACCTCCCGTGGGTCCTGACAGCAGGGCCGCCTCCTCCCTGCTAACTGGGGTGCTTCATGAAGCCCACAGACACCTGGCTTCAGCCCCACCCACACCCACATCGTGCCTTGGTCAGGGCATGGCCACGGTGGCAACCTCTCCAGGCCAGGCCCTAGCTCTCTGTCTTTGGAGTCCTGGGTCACCAGGACATGGACTCAGCTTCCTGCCGGCCCCAGCCCTCCAGCTGCCTGTCTTGAGCTCATAGTGCAACTCATACCTGGCCACAGGTGGGGACCAACGCCATGGACAGCCCCCTCCTCAAGTACAGCGCCAAGGACTACTTCTTCAAGGCCGCCCTCTGCCACTTCTGCATCGACATGCTCAACGCCAAGGTGAGCCCAGGCTGCTTCCTGCGCAGTGCCTGCCACACCAGCCAGCCAGCCACTGCCAGGCCCCACGAGGGTCTGCTCTCCATCCCTGCTGGTCACCTTCGCAGGGAAAGTGCCTGTTCCTTCTGGTCCCTTCTGTGCCGATGCTACGTGCCTGGCCCTGCAGGCACTCAAGCAGCCAACTCCTGGCTTGCTCAGGGCTGGGCTTTTTCCTTCATGGGTGCATCTGTGAGTCAGCACCATTGTCGCCCCGCTTAACAGATAAAGATGCTAAGACTGAAACCAGCGTCCCCAGTGTAAGGCCCGATGGCCAGGAACTACAGCCCAGCATTTCAGGCCTCTGTGACTCCAGGGGCTTGACTTTAAAGCTCCCATCCCCAATTTGTAGGGCTTCTTGGCAAGAGAGGGGTCAGTGCAGGGCCACAGTGTGGGGCTGGCCAGCAGGAAGGAGTGGGGAGTGGGCATTGAACTTTAATCTGCTGGAGCACCCTAACCGAGCTAGCCTGGTAGGGCTCAGCCAGCCCCGTGCTTTCCTGGTGTCTCTGGCTGCCCAGCACCCCACTCATGTCCTGTCTCAGCCCGTCCCCACCCTGTCCCGTGTGGCACTGGCAGAGGGGGCTTTGTCAGGCCAGCACTCATCTGGTGCCCTGAGTAGGTCACTGCCTCTGTTGGTGTCTGTTTCTCAGCGTTCAAATCCGGATCACCACCACTTAACCTTGAGGGCCCTCTTGGGTCAGAGGTGTGAGGTGCCCAGCCCCGGACCTGGCCTGGCAGGTCGGATGCATATTTATGCTCTGTCCTGGCTGAGCCAGGCAGCGCTGCTTGTTGGGGAAGCCCTCCCTCCTCCCCTTCCCCCTCGGCCACCTCCCTTGCATCCTCTGCAGCCAGGCTGGCACTGAGCTCAGCTCTGGAGCTATCACCAGGCATGGAGCCAGGGGGCACCTCAGGCGGGGGAGGGTGCAAGCGCTGACTCAGGGCTGCCAGCTGTCCCCAGGTGCTCTCGGCCAGGCCATGGCTCTGAGGCCCCTGTCTTACCGCTCCCTCCTTGCTCCTCAGCTCGCTGTCCAGAAGTACGAGGAACTGTTCCCAGCGTTCTCTGATTCCCGGGAATGCAAGCTGATGAAAGTGAGTGCTGGGTGTGGACATGCCCTTCCCCGATCCAGAGGCTGGCTGAGCCCCAGGATGGCCAGTCTAGAGGTTCGGGCTCCAGGTGGGGTCATTACCAAGCTTCGTCTGGTGGTCCTCAGTAGGGTCCCTGTTTTCATTTTCTTTGCCACACAGGTCTCCATTTTCTAGATGGAAATGGTGTTGATGGCAGTAGGGACAGGGTTGGGAGACTGGGTGATGACACACATGCACGCCGTGCACGTACCCCCACACGCCCTGTGGTGCTGTCAGTGAGGTTGCCAAGAGCAGGAGCGAGCCATTTCTGAGGCCAACCCGTGGGATTGGTCCCGCGCCTTTCCTCCTCTCAGCCTGGGGTCCCTTCACCCCAAGCAATACCACCCAGCTGGCTTGTACCCGGCTCTGATACTGACCAGGCCTCAGGCCAGCCGGGCCCTGACCCTTGCCTACATTTGCTTGCAGAAGTTGTTGGAAGCCCACGAGGAGCAGAATGTGGACAGCTACACTGAGTCGGTGAGTGGCCTGCACGGCCGCCAGGGCCCACCAAGGAGATGGGCCCCCAGGCAGGCTGCCCTGCCCCAGAAATTCACCCTTTCTTGCTTGTGACCCCAAGCTCCTGCTGTGAATTTCCGTCTCTAGTCACCCCAGAATCCTCGCATGTAGCCCCAAGAGATGCAGGGCATGTTCTCCCCACTTTCTAAACAAAGGCACTGGAGCTGAGGAGGTCAGGAGACTTGGCCCGGCCCCCCGCCCCCAGGAGGGCAGAACTGGGCCTCGGACCTGCATCTGTCTGCTCCCGAAGGCCCAGGTCTTTGCACCAGTCTGAGGGTGACCCAGAGAGAGCAGTTGGGAGGGTGACAGTCGTGTCTTCCTCTGCTCCCTCTCCGCTCCCTGAGAGCAAGAGGGACTAGGTGAGGATGGGGTGGGGGGAGCCCAGGGCAGGGCGGCAGGTTCTCCCTGAGGGGCCCTGCCCACTGATTCCGCTCCTCTCCCTCCCTCTGGCTGAAGTCACCGTGTCCTGCCTGGGTCTGGGATGGCCCTGAGTTGCCCACTGCTAAAACAAGCAAGCTGGACCCCCCCACACCTTTTTTTTTTAAAGCTACTAAGCTCTTTTCCCAGAGGACATGTGAGCCCTGGGTAGCACAGACTGACTGGTGGAGGGCTGCCCTGGCTCCTCCTCAGAGAGGAGGCGGCTCCAGGGTTGGGGACGTGGAGGGAGTCGAGGCGGGGTTTGAGGCCGCCCTGACCCTGACTGGCGCCTGCGGGCAGGTGAAGGAATACGACTCCATCTCGCGGCTGGACCAGTGGCTCACCACCTTGCTGCTGCGCATCAAGAAGACCATCCAGGGCGACGAGGAGGACCTGCGCTAGGCTGCCCGCGGCACCGTCTCCGGAGCTGGGCCGGGCCTGGCACGAGTCCTCCGCCCCTTCTCTGCTGGGCTCTTGCAGGCCACAGTAGCAGTAGGCGGCTTGCACCGCCTCAGGGGCACCAGGGCCCAGGGCCTGCCGGCCGGACAGTCACTCTATTCTCGCTACATCCTTGCCCCCCGCCAGTTTATTTAAGCCCCCAACGGTGCCCGTCTCCACCCTGAAACCCAGCTGTACAGAATGTCGGTACAGACCTGTTTGCTGTGGGTGCTGTGGGGGCTGGGGGTCAGCATCTGGCCCCCGTCTCCTGACCAGCAGAGTCGTGGGACTGGTTTCTCTCTCACTTCTGCCCCCAGCCGAGCCCTGAGCTCATGTAGCTGCTGACACTTGCCCTCACTGCTGGGGGTGGGCTTCTTCCCCCTCTTCCCACCCTATCCTGCAGCCCCAACCTCAGGTTAGACCCCAGGTTAGGCCCATCTAGACCCAGCCCTGGAGCTCAGAGGGTCGCCCTCAGACCCACCCCTGCCTGCTCCTTTCCTCATGCTTCGAGGTTTTGTCCATCGGAAGCTGCAGCTGGCCCAAGAAAGAAAATAAAAAGCAACACTTTCGCATGAGTCTCTCTTCCTCCTCACCTCTGCTGCCCGCTTCGCCCTGCAGGGACCTCTGTGGGGAGGGCATGCGTCCTCAAGGCGAGCTTGACCCAGAGGCTGGGATTGGCTCTGCTTCTAGGAGAGGGAGCCCTGGTAATGGCAGGTGTGGCAGGCCCAGAACACTGGTTGATCTCACTTTCTCTGGGTCCATGGGGTGTGTGAGCTTTTGTTTCCACTAGGATGAGGTGGTGATACCCTCATTACAGAGGGTGGGCAGAGTGTGAGGCCCATGGGGGTCTGGGGAGTGGGAGAGAAAATAACAGGGACCCTTGACCTGGGAGGGGGAGAAGAACCAGCCACCCCCACCACACACTGCACGATGCAGGTCTGCCGCATGTCAGGTGAACAGCCTGGTATGCCTGGGTGTGGGGGAGCCAGCTGAGGAGGCTCGGTGCCCGGAGCATGATGGGATCACGTCAGGAACGGACGGGCAGTACCCCACGCAAAGCAAAGGCTGCTGGGAAGCTTCCCTACATCGCTGGTGTGCGTGATAGGTGAACACTCGAGCAGTCCTTGCTTGGAGAGGCGCTTCTGCTAGGGACTGGCGGTGCAGGCAGGTCGGGGTCTCTGCTGGCAGAGTGGCCTGCCGTGCTGCCCCCTGCAGCTCCTCCCACAACTCAACTCAGCTGAGCTCAATCAGGACTCCTGAGACCTGAGGTTGGTTACCAGTGTCCACTGTAGGTGCTGGTGCAGAGTAAGTAGTGTGAGAATCCGTTTCTGCCATCCGTTAGCTAAATCAGTCATTCTCAGCTCTGGCTGTGCCTTATAATTGTTAAAAGTATTTAAGCTTTGGGCCAGCAGGTGGCATGGTGTTAAGGCATTGGACTCCCACATGGCTGACTGCTATTTGAGGCCTGGACCTAGTGGTTTGCTTTCTCTCTCTCTCTGTTTATCTCTCTGGTGAGTGCACATGCCCTATAGCAAATTTAAAATAATAATAAAATTAGATAATTTTTAAAAAGTATTCAAGGTTGGGCTGTACCCTGGTAAGTTGTGGTTTGATTGTGGTTCCACACTCTTCTGTTTTGGTTTGTTTTTTTGAAAGCCATGTGGGTGGTTGAAATGTGCCTTAGGGTTGGAAACCTCTGAACAGGATGGTTCTTCTCACCCCATAACTTCCTTTGTGTATTCATTCACTCAACAAACATGAGGTGAATGTGGGTTACAGGTTACCAAGTGGAGAAGGCCACAGGAATGTACCTCAGAAGTGGCAGAACCAGACCCCACATGGCATTCACTCCAAAGTACCTGCCGTGTGCAGGCCTGGGAGTGTAGCCTAACAGCACACTCAGACCTGCCTGCTGAGCTGTTACCCACCAGACCCAGAGATCTGGAATCATCGCAGGCTTTCACCTGCTTCCAAATCCAACCTGCCTTTGGGAACTGTCCATTGCCACCTTTTATTTATGTACCAGTGTCTCTAGTGCTTAGCAGAAGACCTAGTATGTGGTTTAGGGGTTTAAACACATTTACCAAATGCCTGCTTTGTATCAGGCTGTGTGTCCAGGTACTGAAGATTCGGCCATGACCATGGGAGATGCAGCCACTGTGCTCATGGGGCTCGCAGTCAGTGTGCGCGTGTGCAGGGAAGAGACTGACAGATGACTCAATGGGCCAGTACAGTGGGCCACCTCATGTTTTCTGGAAGTGATACACAGAGGTGCAGATTGGAGGTCTGGGAGCCAGACACCTGGTTTATGTCTCCACCACTTACATATCGTCGAGGGACTTACCCTCCTGAGCCTCAGTTGCATCCTCTGTAAACCAGGATAATAGACCTTTCTATACAGTTCTTAGGATTTAGATAAATTTGTAAGGGATGTCTTTCCACATAGGAAAGCTGCATAAATATTGAATGAATAAAGGGGGGGGGGCGGTATCACCACCCAACCAAGTGGTCACCAGGAATCTCATGGTCAGTGCCAACAGACTGTCACCAAGTGGGCACCCGATAAAGGAGGTGGTTGTTGGGAGTAAGAAGAATGTATTTCGCCATTTTAAAGGAAATACTACTAATGTACTGTGGTTCCCTTGAGCGACTGCTGCTCAGACCAGACCAGTTACTGTATCTTTCTGTGCCTCACTTCCTTCACCTGAGATGCACCTACCTCGGCCTGCTCACATGAATTTTGAATAAATAGGTGAAATGCATGTACAGGAGTTCCTGGCACTTAAGGGCACTATTAGGTCTAACAGGTCTACCCTCCACAAGCTTACGGTGAAGGGCCGGGCTGCCAGAGCTGTGGCTAGTCTCACACTAGAGAGTGTAGTCCCCGGGAACCAGCAGTTAGCATAATGGCTATGTCGCTGGACTCCCACGTAGTCGACCGCGTTTCACGACCCGGACCCGGTGGTTTAAAACTCACGCCGGGCGCGTGTGCGTGGCACGTGTGTGTGCGTGCCCAAGATCCCGAGAATGGAGGAGAAGGGATTGCGTTGTGACCATCCCCCCTGGGTGGTGATTTCTCGCTTTCTGTCTCTATGTCTCTCTCTGTCTCTGGGGGGAAAAAAGAGTGTAGTCCCCTTCCTAGGACAGAAGTGGAACGAGGGAGAATGCGCAGGCGCAGTGGGCCGCTGGCCACCATCTTGGTAAGGGGCAGCGACACCTTCCTACGTCATCAGTGCGCGCGACAGGCGAGAACCGGCCGGTTCGGGTTGCTTTGGGAACCGTAGATGGGGTAGGGTGGATCTCCGCGGGGACTCCGAGAGGATGAGTGGCTGAGGGGCATAATGGGGGCGGCGGCCCTGGCCGCGGGGGCCTGCCCCCCGGC
>NW_006159526.1:5330490-5352896 GCF_000334495.1 Tupaia belangeri chinensis | reverse complement strand
ATGTCTTTCCACATAGGAAAGTTGCATAAATATTGAATGAATAAAGGGGGGGGGGCGGTATCACCACCCAACCAAGTGGTCACCAGGAATCTCATGGTCAGTGCCAACAGCCTGTCACCAAGTGGGCACCCGATAAAGGAGGAGGTTGTTGGGAGTAAGAAGAATGTATTTCGCCATTTTAAAGGAAATACTACTAATGTACTGTGGTTCCCTTGAGCGACTGCTGCTCAGACCAGACCAGTTACTGTATCTTTCTGTGCCTCACTTCCTTCACCTGAGATGCACCTACCTCGGCCTGCTCACATGAATTTTGAATAAATAGGTGAAATGCATGTACAGGAGTTCCTGGCACTTAAGGGCACTATTAGGTCTAACAGGTCTACCCTCCACAAGCTTACGGTGAAGGGCCGGGCTGCCAGAGCTGTGGCTAGTCTCACACTAGAGAGTGTAGTCCCCGGGAACCAGCAGTTAGCATAATGGCTATGTCGCTGGACTCCCACGTAGTCGACCGCGTTTCACGACCCGGACCCGGTGGTTTAAAACTCACGCCGGGCGCGTGTGCGTGGCACGTGTGTGTGCGTGCCCAAGATCCCGAGAATGGAGGAGAAGGGATTGCGTTGTGACCATCCCCCCTGGGTGGTGATTTCTCGCTTTCTGTCTCTATGTCTCTCTCTGTCTCTGGGGGGAAAAAAGAGTGTAGTCCCCTTCCTAGGACAGAAGTGGAACGAGGGAGAATGCGCAGGCGCAGTGGGCCGCTGGCCACCATCTTGGTAAGGGGCAGCGACACCTTCCTACGTCATCAGTGCGCGCGACAGGCGAGAACCGGCCGGTTCGGGTTGCTTTGGGAACCGTAGATGGGGTAGGGTGGATCTCCGCGGGGACTCCGAGAGGATGAGTGGCTGAGGGGCATAATGGGGGAGGCGGCCGTGGCCGCGGGGCCTTGCCCACTGCGCGAGGACAGCTTCACGCGTTTCTCGTCGCAGAGCAATGTGTACGGGCTTGCTGGCGGCGGGAGGGGGCGCGGGGAGCTGCTGGCCGCCACCCTTAAAGGCAAGGTGCTCGGCTTTCGCTACCAAGACCTCCGACAGAAAATCCGGCCAGTGGCCAAGGAGCTGCAGTTCAACTACATCCCCGGTGCGTGGCGCCTGGGGGTGGGGGTCTCGGAACGCGGTGTTGAGAAGGCTTCTGAGGCTCAGTCTGAGCCGGTCGCCATGGGGGGCGGGGGGATGAAGGGTGTCAAGGCTGATAACCAGTGGAGCTGGAAGTGGTTAGGGTTCAGAATTCTTGGAATCCAGTGTCAGAGGTCATGGTGATGGCAATCAGGCTCACTTAGATCTAGAAGTCATGATAATGGTGGTGGCCAGAGTTCACTGTGATTGGTGGTATTCTGGATCACGAGTCTGCCTGAAATGTGAACTTGAACCGTCCCTTCCCAGTGGATGCCGAGATCGTCTCCATCGACACCTTCAACAAGTCACCCCCAAAGCGGGGTCTGGTCGTGGGGATCACGTTCATCAAGGTACCCAGAGCACCTTGACTCTCCCCACGCCTTCCCCACACACTTGATGGGTCTACCTCAGATCCCTCCTCCGCCCCTGCCTTCCCTGAGGCCAGTTTCCTCCCTAGGACTCAGGGGACAAGGGCAGCCCCTTCCTTAACATTTACTGCGACTATGAGCCTGGCTCCGAGTACAACCTTGACTCCATCGCCCGTGAGTGTGGCCGGGTGAGAAGGAGGGCAGGGCAGGGGGGCCTGGGGAGGGCCCGTGTCCACCTGCCTGTGCTCCCCCTGCAGAGAGCTGTCTGAACCTGGAGCTCCAGTTCACTCCTTTCCAGCTGTGCCACGCAGAGTGAGTGTCCCACGCCCACTGCTCAAGATGTAGAAGGAGCCCTGGGTTCTCAAACCCCTTCCTTATATTGAGACTCTGTCTGGAAAACCGAGGGGTGTACTAGAGCAGGGGTGGCAAGCTGAGATGACTTCAAGGACTAGAAAGGTAGCCTGAGAGTGAGAAGGCACAAGTGTAACGCAGCAGGGTGAGTGTGTCAGAGAGAGAGGGGCTGAAGGACTGGCGTAAACGGTGGACCCCATCCTGCCCATAGACCATCAGATTCTAATTTCTGCTTTATAGAACGTGGCCATGGACCGGACTTAGCTAAAGGGCCATCATCATGTTTTCATCTGAACTATCGGGTTGTCAGGAAAGTCATGACACATTTTTGCATAGAAAAATAACATCGTGACTCTCCCAACGACCTAATAGATGATCTGAGAGAACTAACCGGGCATGTGTGTTCTAGACATCTAGAATTCTGATTCTGACTTTCCGAGATGCTATGTTTTCTAGCGTTGTAAACTCTACAATTTGAACAGTCCCCACTTGAATGTTCAAGAATTCCCCACTGGAATCTTCCGAGATTCTGTAACGAGAAAGTCCCAACGTTCTCATATTCCAAGGAGATAGTGTACAGATCCTCTAAAATAGCAAAGGTGTGGCATCCCAAAGCAGGGACAGGTGACCTGGGGGTTAGGGTGGCTGCATCCCACATGGCCACCGATCTGGTTTCAGTCTTGGACCCATAGGCTTGATAAACATGCCAAGCACATGCCCAAAATCCCAAGAGGAAAGTGGAGGAGAAGAGATTGTGGCATGGTTGTCCCCCTGGGAGGTGCTTTCTCATTTTCTCTCTCTCCCTCTGTCTCCAGTGAGCACACATGACATGCCCTATAGCATATAAAAATAAATAAATAATCCCAAAGTATGTAGGTTCCATTCAAATGGATTCTACCACACTCGGGTTCTACCATTTGGGGTTCTAGAGTACTCTGCTTTCAGGGTCCAGGTTGGGGATCAAATGGAGACCGTGTTCCTTCTGAGTGGGAATGATCCGGCCATTCATCTCTATAAGGAGGTGAGGCAGGAGCTCCGCCCACTTGGGGGTCACCATGGGCTGGTGCTGGGCTGTGTACGAGAAGCTGGTAGCTAACTCCAGTGGGGTGTGGGTGGGTCTTGGTTCCCCCAGAACGAGGGGCTACATCAGTTCGAGGAACAGCCTGTGGAAAACCTCTTCCCTGAGCTCACGAACCTGACCAGTAGGTAGGAGAATCCCCAAAAGAGGTCAGTGGGGATGGGAAGAGCAGGGGGTGGGACTGATCACAGGGGCAGCAGGAGGAAGATCTCAGCAAGGCAGGGCATGGCATGATTCCGGAGAAGCTGACCAACAGTGGGATCCCAGCAGGCTCAGTGATCGGGGGAGGGAGCGACTCCCAGGGAAATGGGGCGGTGGGGATCACTTAGAGAAGCCAGGCAGCGGGGTCCCTGGGCCACAGGGAGGAGTGGATGCTCCCCGGGAGGCAGCAGTGTGGGGCTGGGCCCTTCATCCTGTCCGTCCACCTGTCCATCTACGGGTCCATCCATCCACCTCCCACCCACAAGTGTCCTCTGGCTTGATGTCCACAACCTCCCCGGCACTTCCCGGCGCCTCTCCGCGCTCGGCTGTCAGAGTGGTTACGTCCGTGTCGCCCACGTGGACCAGCAGACTCGAGGTGAGTCCAGGCCGGGGCTAGGGGCTAAGGGCTGCAGGCAGAGCCCTGAGTGCTCGCTCTTTACAGAGGTTTTGCAGACGTGGACAGTCCTGCAGGATGGCCCCATCTCCCGAGTGATCGTGTTCAGCCTCTCGGCCCCTGAGGGTGAGCTCGGGGGTGGGGACAGTGGGTGGTGGGGGAGAGAAGTGGGGCCGGGAGGCAGCTCTGCAGACTCAGCTCCCCACCCAGACTTGTGTCCCCCTCCCAAAGTGTCCAGCCCTGTCCCTCCCTCCCACATCCCCTCTCCGGCCCTGGGCCCACAGCACCCCTCCCACCCCTATTCTCTTGAAGTTAACTCCCAGCTGCTCGTCCAGGTCTGACTGGCTCTCTTCCGTCAGGGTCTCCCTCTGTTCTCCCCTGTAGTCTAGCCTCAGACATTGACCCTGGAGGTGAATTTCCACCTCGCCCTCCATGGCCTAACCTTCTCTCCTCACACCGCGACTCACTGAGCCCGCCCCTCTGGTCTCCTCTGTGTCCGGCTGTGGTCTAACCCCAGGCATTTCTCGTGGACTCACCGCTGCCCACCACTCGGGGTTCAGCTTAGCCGCCCACGTGTGGACCTGTCCCTTTACCGTCATCCATCCTTCAGTGGCGTTTCCCAGCCCGGCCCTGCAGCCACAGCCGTCTCCTGTCTCTTAGGTGGTCTTACTCTAGTTCCTTTCCTCACCGTGGCTTACTCCCCGACCCTCCCGCTATGGTCTGACCTCAGGCTTCTCTGCTGCCGTCCAGCCTCGTCTCTCCCACCGTGGCCTAACCTAGACTTTGAGAATGTCGTCGAATGCCCATTTCTCCTGGCGTCCGACCAGTCTCCTCTTGTGGTCTGTCCTCCAGCCTCCCTCTGTAGTGCAGCCTCAAGTCTTTCTCCTGAGATCCACCCTGCTTTCCTCTCACTGACGTGGGCAGGGATACAGGAGGAGCCTAGAATCTGTCCCCACACACCTTCCCCCATTCGCGTTTCTTCTCCAGAGCCCAAGGGCAGGCCGCGACTGGAAGAGTACAGCGTGCTCGTGGCCAGCATGTTGGAACCTGCAGTGGTGTACTGGTGAGGGGCCCGGGGGCGTGGGTGCAGTCTAGCCTCAAGTCCTCACGCCGATGGTCTAACCTTGGCATTCACGGCAAAGTCCCCTGGGAAGGATAGGCAGGGCGCAGCAAGTACAGGTGTAGGAGACCCAGGGAGAGACTGCACGGAGTGAAGTGTAGATCTGACGGGTGTCTATGCCCCCGCAGTGGCTGGACCCGGTTTGCTGGCGCACACAGACACCGGCTCTGTGGGAAGGATGCCCAGGGGTGTGGTGTTTACCAGTTTCCCTGTAAATACTCCCGCCATGGTGCATTTTAAACCGCCAGTGTGATGCCAGAGTTTCAGAAAAGTTCCCTGCCAGCTCTCATAAGCCAGGGCAAGGCGACCCCGGCACACCCAAGGTCTCCAAGGTCCCAGGGGGAACATGGTGGTCCAGGCTATGGACAAGAGTGTTTAAATCCCCAGGAGCAGTGGGTTTCACCCGGGAGTGAGATGGCCCGGCCTCCAGGAGTCAGTGTGGGTGTCCGGATTGGGGTGTAGAGCTAAACATCCCGGGGTGAACCATCCAGGCTGAGCCCTTGCTGGTGCTCTGCAGAGGTCCCAGGTAGAGCTGAGGGTGTCCAGATTTGGGGGGAGCAGTGCGGGAACCTGGCTCGGGCTCCGCCACTGAGGGGACAGGCACTGCTGGCTGACCTCAGCCTCCGCTGCACTCCGGTCACACAGGGACCTGTTGAACCAAGGCCTCGAGGACCAACTCCTCCTGCCCAGCAGTGATCAATTTGACAGCGTCCTCTGTGGCCTGGTCACCGACGTGGACTTGGATGGGCAGCCAGAAGTCCTGGTGGCCACCTACGGACAGGTGGGCCATGAGGGATGGGGCCACCACAGGCCGGCCTCCCTTCACCTCCCCCCATCAACCGTGTGACCTTGACCCCTCACCCCGGCAGGAGCTGCTCTGTTACAAGTACTGCGGCCCAGAGTCTGGGAGCCCTGAGGCTGAGCGTGGCTTCCGTCTGTTGTGGCAGCGGGGCTTCTCCAGCCCCCTGCTGGCCATGGCTCACGTGGACCTGACCGGGGACGGGCTGCGGGAGCTTGCCGTGGTCTCCTTGAAGGGTGTGCACATCCTGCAGGTAGGCCAGGCTCTTGGACCCGGTGGGGAAGGGTGACAAAATGGAGAGAGATTACACCCCATTTACTGAGGGAGTGGGGAGCCTCAGCCAGACCCCATCTGCAGGCTGGTGTCAGTGTGTCCAGGCTGCGGCACCTCCCGGGGGAAGCGACCTATTTTGAGGGGGTTCGGCTGTCCAGGACCCTCTCAGGAGCAGGGCACTGTGAGTGCTGGCAGTAGCAGGGCTGGGGCACCAGCCAGACAAGGGGACTGAGATGTGCTATCTCCCAGTCCCGCCCCTGGCCTGCCCTCAGCCTCCAGCAGGTCTTCCTAGATCCCGCCCCTCATTCCTCATGCTCCAACTCTGTCTTTACACTGGGGCCTAGTCTGGGGTCCGCCCCCCATGCGCTCTAACCCTGTTCTCACGGCGTGTAACCGTGCCATGCCCGCTCTGTTGTGTCGGGTGGCGACTTGACCCCCCTCGCTCAGCCCAGCTCTCTTCTCTGTCCGTGACCAGTGTCCCCCTGGCCGTAATCTCACTGCCAACCTGCTGTTGAGGTTCTGACTTCCAGGTCGCCCCTCTTGTCTTCCCTGCGGTGCAACCTCCAGCCCCACGCTGGTTTCCCACTTTGTGCTGTCGTCTAACCTTGAACTTTCACCTGGGTCTAACCTCTGAACTTTGTGCCGTGGTCCAGCCTTGAACTGGAGACTAACACCATCCTCTATAACTTGACCTCCAACCTCCTGCAGCAGCCTGACCACGTAACCCCTGACCGCATTCAGGGAAGTGTCCCAAGTGGCCCCCAGGTCATCTTGAGTCCTCTGTGGCAGTCTAACCTCCAACTTGTGCAGTCTGACCTCTGACCTTTCCACTGTGGCCCATGCCCCCCCTCCTTCAGCTTGTGATGGGCCTGTTTCTAAATCTTCGTGTCTCTAAATCTTCGTTTGCCTTTTTTCTTCCCGCCAGGCCAATTCTAGGATCCTTTCTTGTGTGGTGGAACTGGGCTCTCACGGGTTAGAGCCTCAGCCATTTCTACTGGGGTTAGATCTCTGCTGCTGCTTCTGTGGTCATGACTTGGGACTTTTCCTACAGTTGAGTCCTCACTTGGATGGTCTAGATTAGCCCTCCAGAGGAATGACAGAGGTCGGACCCCAGTGGAAGGGTCTGAGGGTGAACCACAGTGGAGAGAAAAATGATTAGTCCTGAATGAAATGGAATGAGGTTAGCGTCAGTGGAGGTGCATGAAGTTAGACCCCACTACAGAGCTCTGAGCTTCAACCCCAATGCAGAGGGCACAGGTTAGACCCCACTGCAGAGGGCACAGGTTAGACCCGACACGGAGGGCACAGGTTAGACCCGACACGGAGGGCACAGGTTAGACCCCGACGCGGAGGGCACAGGTTAGACCCCGACGCGGAGGGCACAGGTTAGACCCGACGCGGAGGGCACAGGTTAGACCCCGAGGCGGAGGGCACAGGTTAGACCCCGACGCGGAGGGCACAGGTTAGACCCCACTGCAGAGCTTTGAGTTTAAGCCCTAGTGGGAAGCGTATGGATTCGCTCCTGGTGGAAAACACCTGTGGAGAGGTCGAAGCCTGACCGTGGGAGGACTTCCTGTCCTATGAAGTGGCCATCACCTCACCCCTCCTCAGGGTCTATTTCGTGTCACTGTTCTCAGTTCCTTCTATTAAGATCCAGCCTCAGAGCCTGCAAACCCCGGGTCTCAGCTGCCCGCTGTGCTCTGCTCTCCTCCAGTGTTGGCTCCTCTGCTCCGCTCAGCTGTTCCTCTGTCCGTCCCCAGTGGCCGGCCCTCAGTCTGCTGTAATGTGACCTCACCCTATTTTCACCCCTCAGATTTCCAACCTGAGTTCTGACATTTGGGTCTGGGCTTTGTCCTTGCACTGAGAATTCATGTAAGGCTGTGCCCTGGGTTTCGTTGTCACAGAGGCCACTGCTGCCCCACACAGTGACCTCTCCGTGCCCCGCCTCGGCTGAGCTCCTGGCCTGGGCCGCTGACCACTGACCACCCTCTCCCTTGCCCCTGCAGCCTCCACTGCCTCAGCCTGTCCCCTCTCGTTCCCCACAGCACAGCCTGATCCAGGCCTCAGAGCTGGTCCTGGCCCGGCTTCGGCATCAAGTGGAGCAGAAGAGGCGTCGGCCACAAGCGCTGGGGGATAGGGTGGGGCCAGGGCCTGCTGAGACCCCAGCCTCCTGAGCACCCACCGCCTGCTCTTGCCAGGCCTGCGGCAGCACGTGGAATACTCACTTCCAGCTAATGGGGGGGGGGTGTAGGTGTTCGAAAGACGGACTGCCCCTTGCCCCTCACCCCCAGGACTGTGGAGCTGTGAGTTCCTGCCCTGGCGTTGCCCCATGCACACTGATCCCGGCTGACCCACTTCTCTCTCCTGCCTCAGTGTCCCTGTTTGAAAATGGGGATGACCCCCCTTGTCCCCTTCTTAGTGAGAACTGGTCGGTGTCAGTTACTTACACGCACGGAGGAACAAAGCTCTCAGTTGTCTTTGTCCTTTCTGTTCCGTGAGCATTTGTCTAGATCCAGGTTAGACCCCAGTGGGGAGGGGAGGTCTCCATCCCAGGTTAGACCCAGTGGGGAGGGGAAGTCTCCACCCCAGGTTAGGGCCAGTGGGGAAGGGAGGTCTCCACCCCAGGTTAGACCCTAGTGGGGAGGGGAGGTCTCCATCCCAGGTTAGACCCAGTGGGGAGGGGAAGTCTCCACCCCAGGTTAGGGCCAGTGGGGAAGGGAGGTCTCCACCCCAGGTTAGACCCTAGTGGGGAGGGGAGGTCTCCATCCCAGGTTAGACCCAGTGGGGAGGGGAAGTCTCCACCCCAGGTTAGGGCCAGTGGGGAAGGGAGGTCTCCACCCCAGGTTAGACCCTAGTGGGGAGGGGAGGTCTCCATCCCAGGTTAGACCCAGTGGGGAGGGGAAGTCTCCACCCCAGGTTAGGGCCAGTGGGGAAGGGAGGTCTCCACCCCAGGTTAGACCCTAGTGGGGAGGGGAGGTCTCCATCCCAGGTTAGGGCCAGTGGGGAGGGGAGGTCTCCACCCCAGGTTAGACCCCAGTGGGGAAGGGAGGTCTCCATCCCAGGTTAGACCCCAGTGGGGAGGGGAGGTCTCCATCTCCAGTTAGGGCCCAGTGAAATGAAGAGTCACACCTCAGAGGAAAAGCTTTGGGTAGAAAGAACCCACTGTGGGGGTGCTGTGTTCATGGTGTTGCGGGCCACTGAGGCTAGACTTCCAGGGAATGACTACAGAAATGACCATGGTTAGACCCCGGAAGGACGCACTGAGGGTCAATCCTGGTGGGGAGTACGGGGTGAGACCCAGGCTGTCCTGCACTTGGAGTGAGCTTAGCCCTAATCTGCAAGGGACAGGGGAGTGGAGACCGGCTGACTGCCAGCCTGTGGCTGTAGGAGTGGCCCCTCCCACTTCCCTTCTGTGGTACCAGAGAAGGAACCAGGGGCCAGTGGAGGGCGGGAATGGCAGGGAGGCTTGTCCTCCCCAACTGCAAGCCAGGAATAGAATCGGGGTCAGCAGGGTTGGGGAGTCGTTCTGAGCTGGATCCAGACTGGGCCAGGACTTCCTCCTCCCTGGGGCAGGGGTTGTTTGGGACACCTGCTTCCTCAGGGAGGAGGTGTCATTCCAGCCATCTGTCTGCCTCCTATCATGGAAGTCCACCCACAAGTCTGCCCGTCTGTGCCGCTGCCGAAGACCTAGCCACCGTTCTCAACGGGCTCTGAGGAGAGGAATCCACCAGTTCTTGGCCACACCGTCGCCGTCCCCTCTCCCAGAGGGCAGGCCCAGGCATGGGAAGTTGCAGGGAGCTGGGTCCTGTCCCTCTGCTGGCAGCAGGCCCTAGTGTCCGGCTAAGCCTGGCATGTGCTTGGCTTCTGGGGGAGAGGGGCACCTCCCTCCCACTGCCCTCCTGTGGAATGGGCTCTCAAGACCAGCTCAGACTCCACCCGTGCTGGGATGGAACTGGGGGCGAGGGCAGTGGTGCCAGGTCTGTGACAAGGGCACCTGGGGAGGTGAGCGTGGGCTCAAGCGTGCCTGTGTGTGTGTCCACTTCCGGGCCGTGACCACAGCCTGGGCTACCCACCTGGACCCTTGCAGTCTGCTTCCTGCCTTCCTGCCTAGCCCTCAGCCTGGGGTGTCGTGTGGTGGTTAAGGATATAGCACCCCGAGCCTTATTCTCCACCCCATGCCTCAGTCTCCCTGTCTGTAAAATGGGTTGAAATCATCTACCTCCCAAGGTTGGCATGAGGGCAGACGGTGTCAGCAGGTGCCAGGCCCTTACAGAAACATGAAGGCAGTGCCTGGCAAGTGGTCAGGGCAGTCTGAATGGCCCTGTTGTTGTTGTTATTATTATTAATGAGTGCCTTTGTGGCGGTTTGTGGCTTTCGCTGTGAGGCCATGAGTGCGGGCCCAGCCTCTGAATTTGGGTCTGACTCCAGCTGAACATTCCTGCCCTCCCCCAGTTCTGTGAGCCTGTAACTATTTGTAGCTGTTTTTGCATCTTTTGGCCCTTGTATGGATTGGAGACTCCGTGCGTGTGTGTGTGTGTGTGTGTGTGTGTGTGAGAGAGGTAAAAATAGAGAGATGAGCACCCTCTTCAGGATTTAGCCATGCTGTGATTCTCTTTATCCAGTCTTCTAGCCCATTGGATCCTGAATTCTTGCACAAGGGTTCAAAGTATGGTCTCCATGTGGGATCCACCTTCTCTTGAGCAGTGTATTTTCACTACTCCACAATGGTAATAACCCAGGAAGAATTTTTTGAGTAATGTCTTTAAAGATGCATCCTGTTATGGGGACAGCAGATAGTATAACTGTTACATTGCTGGACTCCCACATAGTTGACCACAGATCAGTTCCTGGACCTAGTGGCTTTAAACTCATGCTGGGCATGTGTGTATGTATGTCCAAAATCCTGAGAGGAGAATGAAGGAAGGGCGTGGGCGAAGGACGGCGTTGCCCAGCTGTGGAGGGAGGGCGGGCGAGGAGCCCGGAGCCCCTGAGCTCACTCACGGGAGTGTGGGCTGCTTCTCCCGGGCCTTCCGGGGGTGGGGGCGCCGCCCCTGCCCCAGCACCTGCAGCTCTCCTGCATCCTCCTGTCCCCCGCCATGGGGCTGAGGAAGGGGCGCTCCTGGGCACTAAGGGGGTGAGAACACCCCGCCCCCGCCGTCCCAGCAGCCCCCCTCTGCTCTCTGCCTCCCCCCCCGCCTTCCTGTGTCTGGTCTCGTCTTCTGTCTCTCCGCATCTCTCAGGGGTCTCTGGCGGAGTCTGCCTGCCTCTCCGAGTCCCTTGCCCAGTCCCTGTCTCTGGGTCTCTCACCCTGTCTCCCCCTCTCTGTGCGGGAGTCTCTTCTGTGCTGTCAGGACTCTTAAGTCCTGGGTCTCTCTCTGCCTTCCTCTTGCGCCATCTCTGTGTTTGTCTCTGTCTCTCTTCTCTCCACTGTCTCAGTTTTCCTGCATCTCTGTCCGTGTGTGATCTCTTTCCATTTCCGTGTGTCTTCTCCCTTCCCTGTCTCTCTTTCTGGTTTCTATCTCTGGGTATCTCAGTCTCTGTTTCTCTTCCTCTTCCCTCCCTCTCCCTGGGAGCAGTTAACTCTCCTCCTACACACCTTTATCCGCGCCCTGGCAGGGGGAGACCCGGAGGAAGAGCCCCCGCAGAGTGGGCTCCCAGAAGGCCTGGAGTCCAAACTCCTCTCCCTTCTCACTGAGCCCTCGCTGTCCTCCCAGCTGGCGTCCACCCGATCTCCCACTCCCAGCGATCCCCCACTCCCAGCGGATGAAGCCCGGCCTGCTCCCCTGCCCCTGCCCTGTTCCTGCAGTCTCACCTGTACCCTCTGTAGCAGGAACGGACTAGTCTGTCCTTTGCTCTGTATAGACGGACCGTCTTTCCTGCAGTCTGACTTCCGTCCCTCCTGCTGTCTGTCCAATTCTTTGGCTCATCCGTTCCTTTGACAGTGGCTGGACACCTTTCCTGCTCCAGCACAGCTCGGTCCCGGGGCCAGACCAGGCCTTCCTGCCGGCCCGCTTCCAGCCTCATGGCTGCCAGCCTCAGATCTGGCCCTCAGCAGGGCTGGATCAGCCCTCAGCGGGGTCAGCAGGGGGCTGGTTCTGCCCTCAGCGGGGGGCTGGTTCTGCCCTCAGCGGGGCTGGTTCTGCCCTCAGCGGGGTGGTTCAGTCCTCAGTGGGGCTGAATCACAAAAGCTTCTCCACTCCCCCTTGGGGGCTCTGCAGGAGCCCTCCTAAGTCAGGGGGTCTTCTTGAGGGAAGCCGACTGAGGGAGGTGGGCGAGTGTGCATGAAAAGGAGTTGTGAGCCCTGGTGTGTGTCCCCTGTCTTCCAGGCTGAGTGGGGCCTCCGCCCTGTGACTGCCCGCGTGGGCTTCCCCCAGGCTAGGAGTCCCATGCCTTGACTTCCTGTCTCTGCTCCGACCCTGACTGGAGGCTGTGTGACTTGGTCACACCCTTTCCAACTCTGGACCTCAGTTTATCCGTCAGTGTATCACAGCCCTGAGGGTGTAAACGGGGTGTGTGTGTGTGTGTGTGTGTGTGTGAGTGTGAGGGGGGAGGGAGAGGGGAAGAGAGAGAGTGGGGCTCCCGGGCTGGGCGCTGCACAGTGGTGGGAGAGCCTGGCCCACACTGGGCAGTCTGAGTGATTAGAAGTTGAAGTCCCAGAGGCTGTAGGCACCTCCCCTCCCTTGCTGCCCCCAACTACTCACAGTGTCAGGAACCACCCCCCAAACTCTGGTAGTACCAGGGATATCAGGAAGGGGGTCCCACCTGGCATGCCACGCTGGACCTAAGCCTGCATTCCACTCGATTGTTGAGGACACACAGGCTCCTGATGCGCTAGGCAGGACTGGGACTCTCGTCAATGACCCAGCTGGCCACGGGCCCACAAGGCTGGGGAGGCACGGCCCTGGGAGATGCCACCACCTCTCCAGGACCAGAGATGGTGGCCGCCATCTGCCCTGCCAGCGAGCACCCCGGGCTCAACCTGATCCTTTTGCCCCAGGCTTCTAAACCCAGATTAGGTTTCAGGGCTGCCAGCGCAGACAGGCGCTGAGCTGAGCAGAGCCAGCGGCTGTCCCAGCAACTGGGCTCAGGGCTGAGGCCACTCCTTCCCAGACTGACCTCCACCTTCCCTCCCAGCCCCTCAGCCCTAAGGTCCCAGCGAGAGGAAACCACAGGGCTGCCCGTGGGCCAGGATTGCAGGCAGAACACCCTTTGGCTGACCCCGGTTTCCCTCGAGGACTGCAGCAGACAGGTGGTTAGACTTGGGGTAGGCCTTCTCAGGCAGCAGCTCTCTCCCCGAGAGAGGGAGTTGACGCTTGAGTACATTCCACGTGTGCGTGTGGTGGCTTAGACCTGGTCTCAGTGTCATGGTCCTCTACCCGCAGAAAGCTGGGACCATGCACCGGGCTCGGCCGGGTGGGTGAGGACTCACCTGGACCTCCCTGTGGCCTCAGCTGGCCCTGCACTGCAGTGTCCAGCTTCCAGCACTGGTGGCCACAGCTGGGTCTAATGAATTCTCCACTCCGGGTGGCCCTTCCTTGTCTCTTCTGAAGTCAGGGAGGAGGCGAGAAGAGAGCTGAGTCTCTGCACAGGATCCTGGTGGGTTTGTAATTATGCGTAAGTCTTTGCTAATTAGGGGGCTGCTAATTAGATCTATCATTAGGGACCTTGCCAGAGGGGGCTAATTGCTCCTTGGCCCTTTAAGAATCACCCATCTCCCCCGCCCTTGCGTGCCTGCACACACAGACACACACACGCGCGCACACACTCCTGGGAAGTTCTGCCAACATTCTACCTCCCTCCCCAAGAGGAGCCAGTTCCCAGCCCGTGGGTACATGGGTGGGAGCTGGGGCAGGCTGTGGGTTAGACTCCCAGGAGAAATCTTCGGACAGAAATGAATTTCACTGGGAGAACTCGTGAAGCTGGTGACCAAGAAAGAGGCCCCTAGGGCGGGTGCTGGGAGGGTGCCTCCTCTCTTTCACTCCCTTTTACAGGGCAGGTGGGCTACCATGACAGCGTAGGGCTGGGAGTCACAGGGTGACTTTGGGCACGTTATTTAACCTCTCAGAGCCTGATCCTGTTGTCTGTGAAATGGATGGGGACTCCCCAAAGGGAGATGGTGTCATTTTGTGTAGGGTGGTGAGGGGAGGTGACACAAGGCGGAGACCTGCAGGAGGCGAGGATAGTGGATATGTGGGGAGGAGTGTCCAGGAAGGGGAGCAGCGGGTGCAAAGGCCCTGAGGCAGAACCTGGTCCAGTGGGTCAGTGTGCTGGAGCAGACGAGGCGAGGGTGAGAGGCAGGAAATGAGGCCAGAGTGGGAGGGGGTCCAGATGGTGCGTGGCCTTGTGGGCTGCGGGAGAACCTTGGTCCTGCTGGAGCCAGGGCGGGTCCCGAGCAGAGGAGGGAGGTGAGCTGACCTGTGTTTTCAAAGGAAACCTAGGGACCAGCAGTTAGCATAATGGCTATGTCACTGAACTCCCGTGTAGTCGACCGCGGTTCAAGTCCTGGACTCGGTGACTTAAACTCATGCTGGGCGCGTGTGCATGCGTGCCCAAGATCCCGAGAGGAGAATGGAGGAGAAGGGATTGCGGCGTGGCCAGCTCCCGTGGGGGGTGACTTCTCGCTTTCTGTCTCTCTGTCTTTTTGGTGAGTGCATGCTCCCTATAGCAAAAACCTCTCCCCACCCCCAGAAGAAAAAATCTAGACCAGAGAGGGATGGAAGGGCTGGAGCCACAGGCCCCACCACTAACAGGACAGGAAACCCCCACAGGCCTGTGCAGCCCGGCCGCTAAGGAGCTATGCAACTCAGGGCTCAGATGGGAGACGCGGGGATCCTGGGGAGACTGCACCTGCCGCTGTCTGGGGGGGGGGATGTGAGTGAGCCCCAGCCCCAGCCCCAGTCCCTAGCAGGGACCCCCTGAGAGCCATGGGCGCCATGTAACAAACAAGGGCCTCCCCCGCTGAGTTGTGCAGGCTGCTCCTGTGTGCCGGTGCACTCACCATTGCTGTGTCTGCGACGTTCGTCTGTGTCGTCGGGTGTACCTCTTCAGTGCTGCATAGTATTCCATGGTGTGTTTCCCCATCTTGATGCTGGTGGGCAGTGGGGTTGTTTCGAGGTGGCGGTGTCATAAATAAAGCTGCTGCGAGCACTCTCGCAGGTGACTCTGGTGGGTGCAGGGACCTGTTTCTCTTGGGTTCCCACCTAGGAGCAGAACTGCTGAGTTGCAGGACGCTGAGATTTGGCTGTCGTTTCCCCAGGTTTTGTTTCTGTTCCCACCAGCAGCGCGTGAGGGTTTCTCTGTCTTCATTTCCCTGCGTCCTTTCCTATGGGTCTCTGTCTAGCGCCCTCCGTGTCTCCCTCAGTCCCATCCTCCCCGGGTCGGTCCTCAGCTTCCCCTACCCCCACCCCCATGAGCTTTGACTTGCATGTCACAGGGAGGGTCCACTCCCTCACCCAGACCTCCTCCTCCTTCCCCACAGGACCCCACCACCCCTCATGGCTCCCCTGGCTTTGGTGGGGGTCGCTCTCCTCCTGGGGGCTCCCCCATGCTCAGGGGCGGCCACCCCCACCCCCTCCCTGCCACCTCCCCCGGCCAATGACAGTGATACCGGCACAGGGGGCTGCCAGGGCTCCAACCGCTGCCAGCCAGGGGTCCTGCTGCCCGTCTGGGAGCCCGATGACCCATCTCTGGGCGACAAGGCGGCACGGGCAGTGGTCTACTTTGTGGCCATGGTCTACATGTTCCTGGGAGTGTCCATCATCGCTGACCGCTTCATGGCATCCATCGAGGTCATCACGTCGAAGGAGAAGGAGATTACCATTACCAAGGCCAACGGCGAGACCAGCGTGGGCACCGTGCGCATCTGGAACGAAACTGTGTCCAATCTCACGCTCATGGCCCTGGGCTCCTCGGCGCCCGAAATCCTGCTGTCGGTCATCGAGGTCTGCGGCCACAACTTCCAGGCGGGTGAGCTGGGCCCGGGCACCATCGTGGGCAGCGCCGCCTTCAACATGTTCGTGGTCATTGCCGTGTGCATCTACGTCATCCCGGCCGGCGAGAGCCGCAAGATCAAGCACCTGAGGGTCTTCTTCGTCACCGCCTCCTGGAGCATCTTCGCCTACGTGTGGCTTTATCTCATCCTCGCCGTCTTCTCCCCGGGTGTGGTCCAGGTGAGCAAGTTCTCACGGGCACCATGCTGCATGTGTGTCTGCACAGTTCAGAGTGGACCCCGGCCTGGAGTGCCGATTCGTGTCTTTGCAGAAATGCTGCTCCCCTCTGAGAGCTGCCCAGCGTGGCTGGGCAGGTCACACCTTGCACGGGGGGACTGGGCCAAAGAGGCCAAATCGGGCTGGAGTTAGTCGACACGCTGCAAGCACTCGTCTGCCCAGAGGAGGGCACTGTGTCAGTAGCCCTATCGGGAAGGGGTGGCACCTTTCACCCAGCCTCGTGCAGCGCCTGTGATCTGTGTAATGCATGCCGTGTGTGTTTGCATGTTTTCCTACACTCCCTGCCTTTTGCATAATTTATTCCCACTTTTGCAATAAGACACTGCTGTTTACATAATTCATACTATATTTGCATAATCCAGCCCTGTGTTTTCTGACAGTGCTAATTGGTTTGGGTAACTTGATGCAATTTGCATAATTTATCCAGGTTTGCATCGATACATACTCGCATCTGCATAATTTAGCTCTGTATTTGTCCGATATGTAATCATGTTTTGCATAATTCATTCATTATTCACAATTGATTTCTGATGTTGGGATAATTTATGCTACTTTAGTGTAATTTACACTCCCATCCAATCCAACATTGATAGAAGCCCAATGACTACTTTGCATAATTTATTCCAAAAGGGAGACAGAATTGAGACCCACAGCTGCATAATTTCCACCGATGTTCCCGGAGTCATTTGCCTCGCATTTGTCCAGTGTCTTAACCTGCATACTGTGTAGTCTTCCTTTACAACATTTGCCTAATTTATTTCCCACGGCTCTGTGACTGTGGTCTGCATTTGCATAATTTATTTATAAGCCGAGCCGAATTCATTCTCGCACGTGCATAATTTATTTGCGGGTGCTCAGGACTCATTCACACATGTGTGTAGTCTCTTCGTGCCTCTCCATCGGCTTAGGCTGGGTTGTTTCTCCTCAGAAAGGACCTGCAGCTCGAGATAGAAAGACGTGTGGCTGCCACCTAAGGGATGGTGTAGTGTTGCGGGGTCAACGTCAGAGCTGGGAAAGGGGAAGGTGGTGACACTGAGGCCAGGGGATGAGAGCGGGGGACAGGAAATTGCTGTGACTGGCCCCTGACTGAGTTTCCTGGCTGTCCGTGTGAAAAGCATGGAATGATGCAACCAACAGTTTTCAGATGTTGGTAAATAAGAGGGTGTCCAGTGCCAGCTGGTGGCATAGTGGTCAAGGCACTGGACTTTCACATGGCCAACCTTGGTTCAAGTCCTGGACCCAGCAGCTTGAAACTCAAACTGATTGTGTGTGTTGCCCAAAATCTGGAGAGGAGAATGGAGGAGAAGGAATTATGGCATGGTCATCCCTCATCCCCCCAGGGGGTGATTTCTCACTCTTTCTCTCCATCTGTCTCTGTCTCTCTCGTGAGTGCATGGACCCTATAGCCAAATCTCTCTCTAAAAAAAAAAAAAATGAGGGTATTCTGGCTTAGGCTTTTAAAATGGCCTTTGGGGGCCAACAGGTGGTGTGGTGGTTTAGGCGCTGGACTCCCACATGGCCAACCACAGTTCGAGTCCTGGACCTGGAGACTTGCCTTCTCACTTTCCCTCTATCTATCATCTCTCTCTAGTGAGTGCACCTACCCTATAGCAAATTAAAATATAAATAATAAGCTAAATAAAATAAATCATTCTTTTTAAAAAATGGCCTTTGAGGGACCAGCAGTTGGCGTAATGGCTATGTTGCTGGACTCCCACGTAGCCAACCGCTATTTGAGTCCCAGACCCGGTGGCTTAAACTCACGCTGGGCACGTGTGCATGCGTGCCCAACATTCCGGGAGGAGAATGGAGGAGAAGGGATTGCGGCGTGGTCGTCCCCCCTGGGGGGTGATTTCTCGCTTTCTGTCTCTCTGTCTCTGTCTGTCTGGCGAGCGCACGCGCCCTATAGCAAAAAACTCTCCAAAAGAAAGAAAAAAAATGCCTTTGAGGGCATTGCACCAAGGCTGTGAAAAAGAATTTTAGACATCATGGAGGAGAAGTGGGGCAGGGGCGGGGTGGGGGAGACATTTCCTCTGAGAAAGAGCTGGCTGAGCCCTAAGGAGGAGGGAGTGTGTTAAGACGCCACACCTCCGGGGAGAGAAGTTTGTGGGGGGAAATCCCTCCAGGAGCTGAACCAGGGGACATTTTCATTAAAGAACTGGAAGCACTGGCAGGAGAGGATGCTGCCGTTCCTCCTGATGCAGTGACCAGGGCGAGAAACTCAGTCTGGCTCAGAATCCCCTCCACAGTTGCTGTGTGACCTCAGGCAAAGTCTGCACTGTCTCTGAGCCTCACTTTTTTTTTTTTTTAATCTGAATCATGGAGGGAATTAGAACAGTTTCCTGATCCTTCCTACCCTACCCCCCTTGCTATAACAAATATTTTATCACAGCCCCTGACCAACTAAAATTCCTAGGTAATACAACAGTGTCCTGGCCTCAGAGTTTGGTTCATGAATGCTGAAGCCAGAGGTCTGGGTTCAAATCCCACTTCTGTTGTTACCTACCTGTGTGACCTGGGCAAGTCCCTTTCTTGCCTGTAAAACGGGGTCATCCTAGTTCTGACTTCACAGGGCTCCTTGAGGGTCACGTGTGGAGGGTTTAGAACAGAGTGCCTGGGGCAGAGGAAATGTGACCTGTTCCTCACAGCGAGAAACTTGCTACGGAGGTGGCATCCCAGATCAGTTCCAGGCCCAAACTGAAATAAAGGGAAGATTTATTTTTTTTATTTGAAGAGGTTTCTGCCTTAGGATGCGTGCACTTACTGGGGAGAGACTGACACCGTGAAAGGGAAAGTGAGAGATCACCCCCAGGGGGATGACCGACCACACTGCAAGCCCTTCTCCCCCATTCTCCACTCAGGAGTTTGGGCAGGCACACACCCATGCCTGTCATAATTTTCAAGCCACCGGGCCTGGGATTTGAACCATGGTTGGTCATGTGGGAGTCCAGCGCCTTAACCACCACACCACCCGCTGCCCCTGGCATCTGAAAGATCAGAAACAATTCCATACAAGAAATGGAGGCAAAGGAGCAGGTAGCCATGGGATGAAAAGCAAGGGTTTTTTGGGGGCAGCAGTTAGCGTAATGGCTATGTCACTGGACTCCCATGTAGTTGCCTGCGGTTCGAGTCCCAGACCCGGCAGCTTAAACTCACGCTGGGCGCGTGTGCATGCGTGCCCAAAATCCCTAGAGGAGGAGGGATTGTGGCGTGGCCATCCCCCCTGGGGGATGGTTTCTCGCTTTCTGTCTCTCTTTCTCTCTCTGTCTTTCTGGCTAGTGCATACCCCCTATAGCAAAAATCTCTCCAAAAAAAAAAAAAAAAAAAAAAAGGCAAGGGTATTTGGCATTTGTGAAGCCACACAGGGAAATACTTCAGACATATGTAAGCAGAGTTGCTTACGGACTCCAGCTAGCGTGAGCAGTCTTCACAGACGCGCGTGTCCAGTGGGGCGTGAGACAGCATGTGCCCAGTTCCGTGCTGTGTGGACTGCCCACGCATGGCTGGAGGTCCTCAGGTCATCGAAGGATGGGGGCATACCCCTTTCCCATTTATGATGGCAACCCATTAACACCCTGGGTTTTCTTTTCAATTGATTTCTTCCCTGAATAAGAGAGACAGAGAGACATACCCCTACCAGGGTCTTGATACTGTGATCCAGCCCCAGCCAGACTTAGGTTGTGGGCACACATGTGCCCGGCATACCCCAGGAAGTCTCGGATGAGAACCGGGGACCTTCCCATGGGGTCAGCCTTACAGAGCATCACGTTTTACTGCTGCCCACCACCAGCCCCAACACTGCCCCTCTTCTGCACTGAGCCCGGCAGGGGCCTCCGTGCTCCTGGGTGGGCACGTCCACGGTGCCCCATGCAGCGTGTGCTCTAGGACCAGGGGTATCTGCTGGGGTGACGTTTGCCCCCTTGCAGGGACGACAGCGAATTTCGGGGGTTGCAGGCTCTCCTCTAACGAGCAGAGACCCTTGCACATTGTGGTGGCCGGTCAGTTAATACAAAGGAGGAGAGCTCGTGTCAGCTTGTGCTGGAAATCCTGCTGCTCACAAGCCTGCCTGGTGGCTCTGCAGCGTTTCACTATTTCCAAGTCTTGCCTTGTCACTGAGCCATCAGTAAACACAGTGACAATGGGACCGAGCAACTGGATCTTAACAGGTATTCTCCCTACCAGCTGATTGTTAAGTACTTCTGGGGCCATCTGATTGCAAATACCCTTTGGTCTCATCTTCCTGATCTTTTAAGAGAAAGGCAACATTTGAGTCTTTACATGAATAGCTTCAAGGCAAACTGTCAGTCTTGGTGGATTTTTTTTTTAAAGAATCATTTAATTTTATTTGTTATTTTAATTTGCTATAGGGAGCTTGCACTCACCAGAGAGAGATTGGAAGATGAGGAAACAAGCCACCCGGTCCAGGACCTGAACCATAGTTGGGTCCATGTGGGAGTCCAGCATCCTAACCACCACGCCACCTGCTGGCCCAGGTGGATGTTTTCTGTACATACCCAGGACTATGCTGGCCAAGGCAAACTGAGCCTCCGATTTCAGCCAGCCCAAGATAATCGTACTAAGAATGGCAATGTTAATTCCACACCATTAGTGTTCCCTGTGTGGGTACCCAACGAGGCTAAGTGCTAGAGATACTGACGCCCTCTGCACGGACTGCCCTGTCTGCGTGAAAGCGCGCTTTATGAGGCTGTGAGACGGAGGGTGAGCCCAGTGTGGCCTGTTGAGGGTTAGAGTCCTGTCTCTGAGAGCCAAATATATGTATATATACACGTATATATACATATATACGTGTGTATATATATATATATATATATATATGTGTGTGTGTATAGTCTACAGATGTCTTCTCAAGTCTTCATTTCCATTAATAAGCATTTGTTCATAAAATAGTCCTGTGGTACGAAAGAAATACAAAATTGAAAGCCAAAGAATCTAAGTAGTTGCTTAGTAAAAGCTTACATAACCTCTCTGAATTTTGTCCTCTTTGATAATATTAAGAGATAGTGAAATAAGATAACTGAAAAGAGGAGTATTGGAGCTATTGGAATCAGATTCCTGAGTTTGAACCCACTTACCATTATGTGCTATTGCTGTGAACTTGGGAGCTTAGTAGTATCAGTTTCATCCTCTGAGGAGGATAACAGTTAAGTACCTACCTTGCAGAGGTATAAAAACCAAAAGTATGGTCAAATTAAATAAATAAATAAAGTTTAATAAAATACTTTAAAAAAAAATTATTTAATTGTAGTATTATTCTGATTTGCTACAGGGCATGTGTGTTCATCAGAGAGACCCAGTGAGAGAGAGGGAAAGTGAGAGAGCAAGCCACCAGGTCCAGGACTCCTGCGGTCTGCCATGTGGGAGTCCAGCGCCTCAACCACTGAGCCACATACCAGCTCTGAGCCGAATATATTCTATGGAGGGAAGGGCCTGGTCACTGGTGCAGGACAGGGGATCAGGGAGTCCATGAGCAGAGAGCAGACCTGAAGGATGGGTGGGGGGTCCCGGGGACGGGGAGAAATGGAGCAGACAGGAGATGCATGGAGGGAGGGAGAGGCAGGAAGAGACTCAGGCCTTGTCCCTTACAGAGCTGGAACCCATGGTGGCAGTGTCTGCAGCAGGTGTCGGAGGACAACTGGTTCCTGGCATCTGGGCGTGTTTCTCAGAGTGGATGGATGGGTGGATGGGTGAGGGGACCAGGAGGGAAGAGAGAGACGTGAACACTCACACGCGCATGCACACACGTGCAAACGCATGCACACGCATGGTCAGGAGTAGCTCTGGGGAGAGAGATCCTGGGAGAGAGTCCGGGTCTACGGAAAGACACAAAAGGGGGACACGGAGACAAGGAGGCCAGGCGGGGAAGAAGGGTGAACACAACCAAATACAGCTGAGACACCAGACGGCAGAGGCAGAGAGGAAGAGAAATAGGAGGAGGAGGAAGGAAGAAGAGGGGAAAATGAGGCAGAGCCAAAGCGGATAGAGACGGAGAGACCTACGGGGAAAGAGCGAGCGCTGGAAGGTTAGGAGAAAGGGAGGGGGGAACGAGGCAGAGACTGAGACTGAAGGCCAGGATGAACGGAGAGGACAGCCAGGCTGGAGGGCACGCGGGGAGGCTGGGGCGCACCTGGTGTGTGTCGGAGTGCAGGGGCGGGGTGGGGGGCGCGGGGACGCTAGCGCCCCCTGCCGGTCGCCGGCCCTGACCGCGCACCGTCCGCAGGTGTGGGAGGCGCTGCTGACGCTGGTCTTCTTCCCGGTGTGCGTGGTGTTCGCCTGGATGGCCGACAAGCGGCTGCTCTTCTACAAGTACGTGTACAAGCGCTACCGCACCGACCCGCGCAGCGGCATCATCATCGGCGCCGAGGGCGACCCGCCCAAGAGCATCGAGCTGGACGGCACGTTCGTGGGC
>NW_006159526.1:5327343-5330283 GCF_000334495.1 Tupaia belangeri chinensis | reverse complement strand
AGGGCCACCCCGGCCGACGGCCCCGGCGAGGACGAGGATGACGGCGCCAGCCGCATCTTCTTCGAGCCCAGCCTCTACCACTGCCTGGAGAACTGTGGCTCGGTGCTGCTGTCGGTCACCTGCCAGGGCGGCGAGGGCAACAGCACCTTCTACGTGGACTACCGCACAGAGGACGGCTCCGCCAAGGCCGGCTCCGACTACCAGCACAGGTGGGGCCCCGCCGGCTCCGCGGCCGCCCGGGTCGGGGCACGGAGCGTGGGCCGATGGAGGGCGGGAGTCGTGGTTTCTGCCGTCCAGCAGCCTCGAGGCTTGTCACCTCGTGTACCTCCAGGGACCCATCTGTACCCTGCCTTGGGCAGATGGGAAGTATTCATGCACCCATCCATTTGGGGTTTGTGTTCGTGTGTGCGCACGCGTGTGTGTGTGTGTGTGTGTGTGTGTGTGTGTGTTTGTGGGTGTGGTGTTTTAGACAGCATCTGGCTCTCAGGGTCCTCCTGCCTCAGCCTCTGGAGAAACTAGAACCACAGATGTTCCCTGGGCGCTTTTAAGGGAGGGCCAGGAATCTGAAGAGGCCTGTGTGCCCACCTTCTGCCATTGGAATGGGCTAGACCTGCCCTTTTAGTTTTGTCTTTTTAGGTTTTTGCCATAGGGCACATGTAATCTTGAGAGAAAGAGAGAGACAGTGAGAGGGACAGTGAGAAATCATCCCAGGGAGGATGGCCACACCACAGTCCCTCCTCCATTCTCCTCCTGGGATTTGGGGCATGCGTGCACAGATGCCTGTCACGAGTTTCAAGTTACCAGCCAGGACTGAAACCCAGGTCTGCCACCTGGGAGTCCAGCACCTTCACCACCATGCCACCTGCTGGCCCAGCTTTCATTTTTCTGTTGTTTCTTTGGTTTTTAACATGACTTCTTTTCTTTTTTTTTTTTCTGTTTTGTTTTGCTTATAGAGATTTTTTGCTGTAGGGCACATGTACTTGCCGGAGAGAGAGAGAGAGAGAGACAAAGAGAAGGAAAGCGAGAAATCACCCCCCATGGGGGATGGCCATGCTTCAATCCCTTCTCCTCCATTCTCTTCTCAGGATTTTGGGCATGCAGGCACATGAACCTGGCATGATTTGTCAAGCCTCTGGGTCTGGGACTCAAACCATGGTTGGCCATATGGGAGTCCAGTGCCTTAACCATCATACCTCCCGCTGGGCCTTCATTTGTTGTTTCTTTTTTAATATAGTTTTCAAATTCATGATTCAGCACATGTACAGGTAAGGGAGAAAGACCGATAGACACTTTCTACAGGGCTTAATCACACAGTGATTTTCCATTTTCCAGTCCAGCAGAATCTTTTTGTTTTCACACTGGGGACTCAAACCACAGTTGGCAGGTGGCTTCCAGCTCTGCAGTCCAATATGCCAGTGCCTGTGCCACCAGCTGGGCCCAGCCCATTCATGCCAGGTGCCGCTGGCGTGTAGTCGTGCCATGGGGCTTTGCACCAGACACCATCCTGTGCATTTGGCAGGCCCTGGGCAAGATGCAGCGTGAGCTCTCCCTGGCTTCGTGTGCTCGACACCACACCTGTTAATTACTCCAGCTCTAGGGAATGTTTCCTACCTGGCAGAGCAAGCCTCTGCCAGTTGCCTAGAGTGAATCGATGGTGTTCTAGATGGTGTGCTTACGGTGGAGCCCGAGACAGATAAGCGCTGGCTCCTATAGCCTCTCCAACACTCATGAGCTCTTCCAAGTTCTTATTCTAGAACATGCCCTTTAATGGCCCGCGCTTTATCACACACTGTACCTGTAGGACAAGTCTCCTCCTATATTCTGATCATAAATAATCCTTACTCAGCACCTAGCCCTGCCAGGCACCATTCTAGGTATTCCGTACGTAATAGTAGCAGATAGAGTGGCTGCCCTCAAATTTTCCCTCCTGTATTTCTTTTAAAATAATAATTTATTTATTTATTATTATTTCTTTTTTAAATTTGCTATATGACACATGCACTCACTAGAGAGAGAGAGCGAGACTGAGAAAGTAAGGTGGGTCTGGGACTTGCCCGAGGTCGGCCGTGTGGGGGTTCAGCACCTTAACCACCATGCCACCTGCTGGCCCCGCCATCCTCCAATATCTGTAAGTTATCTGTACCTCTTAGCCCAGAGCCATGATGTTTTCACTGTTACAGGTTTATTGTAAGACTTGTTATCCCGGGTCCAGCAGTGGGCATAATGGCTATGTTGTTGGACTCCCATGTAGTTGACCGTGGTTCAAGTCCTGGACCCGGTGGCTTAAACTCATGGTGGGCGCGTGTGCGTGCGTGCCCAAGATCCCAAGAGAACGGAGGAGAAGGGATTGCAGTGTGGCCATGCCCCCGGGGGGTGATTTCTTGCTTTCTGTCTCTCTGTCTCTCTCTGTCTGGTGAGCGCATGTGCCCTATAGCAAAAACCTAAGCAAACAAAATAAATAAATAAAACAACTTGTTACCCCAGGAAGATAACTGTCCCCCATGCTCACAGTGACATATCTCTGAGCGCCCGCTGTGTATCAGAGTTGAAGTCAGATAAGTTTCCTGCCCTTACACCGTAGCTCCACTGTTGTTTGTGGCATCTTGTGTCAAACTCGCACTGTGGTAACCAGCAGATGGCGTAATGGCTATGTCGCTGGACTCCTACGTCGTTGACCATAGTTCGAGTCATGGACTTGGTGGCTTAAAAGTCACACGGGGTACATGTATGTGCATGCCCAAAATCCTGAGAGGTGACTAGAAGAGAAGGGATTGTGATGTGGCTATTCCCCCTGGGGGGTGATTTCTGGCTTTCTGTCTCTCTGTGTCTCTTTCTGTCTCTCTGACAAGTGCATGTGCCCAATAGCAAAAAAATCTTTCTCAAAAAAATAAAAAATCACGGGGGCCAGCAGTTAGCGTAATGGCTATGTTGCTGGACTCC
>NW_006159526.1:5324288-5327213 GCF_000334495.1 Tupaia belangeri chinensis | reverse complement strand
CCTGGGGGGTGATTTCCTGCTTTCTGTCTCTCTGTCTGGCGAGCGCACATGCCCTAGAGCAAAAACCTCTCCAAAAAAAAAGAAAGAAAGAAAGAAAGAAAAAAAATCACTGTTTTAGGGCCAGCCTGGTGGCACGGTCGCGGTGCGCCAGGTGCAGGTCTGACCCCTGGGTTAGCCTGAAACGAGCTGTGTGCATGTTTCTGAGGTGCCGAGGACTGGAGGAAGAGCATTCTGGTACGAGGAGCCCCTGGGCGTGCTTCTCCCTCCCTCGTGCACACGCACATGCTGCAGCGATTAGAGCTTCAGAATGTTTTCATTTTCAACGTTTTTTCCAGAGGGCACATGCTCTTGCCGGAGAGAGAGGGGGCGTCAGGGCGGGATGAGAAGCACCCCTCACGAGGGTCATGCCACAAGCCCTTCTCCATTTTTCTTTCCTTTTGGGATTTTGGGCACACACACACACACACACACACACACACACACACACCCAGCATGTTTTTCAAGCTTCCAAGTCCTGGGTTCGAACTGAACCGTGTGGTAAGCCCGTGGGATCCATCTGCCTTCACCTCACTACCAGGTGGCCTGCTTTGGTGTGTTTTGTTACAAGGTTGATCAAGTCTGTCTCTGTCATTTAAAAAAAGATCTTGCTGATTTCCTTTGAGAGAGAGAGACAGGCACCTCGATGAGGTCTCTCCCTGCAGTCCTCCCTATGTCAGCAGGACCATGGGTGCCCTTGGCATGTTAAGGTGAACCCAGGATGCAAACCCTGGGTCTTCCCACGTGGCTCCCAGCATCAGGCAGCAGCATCTCCACCGTCCACATCACCACAGCTGGGCTTCGCTATTATTTCGGGTTTATTTATTTATTTTATTATTTTTTTATTTTTTGAGAGGTCTTTGCTATAGGGTGCGTGCACTCACCAGAGAGACAGAGAGAGACAGAAAGCGAGAAATCACCCCCCAGGAAGGATGGCCACGGCCGCAATCCCTTCTCCTCCATTCTCCTCTCGGGATCTTGGGCACGCACGCACACGCACCCAGCGTGAGTTTAAGCCACCGGGTCCGGGACTCGAACCGCGGTCGACTACCTGGGAGTCTGGTGACATAGCTATTATGCTATAGTCTCCACTATTTTTAAGAGCAAAAATACTTACTGGGCCTCTCTATGCCAGAGACGGCTCCAGGCCTGCACGTGATGATGGGCATGATGAAATCCACACCACACATTCTCTCCATTTGCCATAACTTACCCACAGCTCTGTCTTGAAGCTAAAACTTTTTTATTTTATTTAACTTTATTTATTTATCTATTTATTTTAATTTGACCAAAGAGGGACAGAGAGAGAGAGAGATAGAGAAAGGGAGAAAGGTCTAGGACTCGAACCATGGCCGGTCATGTGAGAGTCCAGTGCCCTGCCACCTGCCAGCCCCCGAAGCCATCACATTTTCACTATTGCAGCTTTGTTCCATGTTCTGCTGTCTGGTAAAATGACTACACGCAGACACCCACACGTACATGCACACAGTCGTGACGTGCTAACATTCGGTGGGGACCTACTGTGTGCCGGTCACCGCCCAGGCGTGTGGTCCACATGCTGAGTGAGGCAGACGGGCTCTGTCTCCAGCCCGTGTTCTTGATGTGTCTGTGGCTCTGTGCCGAGCTGTGCTGCTTTCATTACGACAGCTCCTCTGCACGTGTCCCCACGTGGCAGAGCCTGCGCCTCTCCACACAGCCACCATTGCTAAGGCGAGAATAGTTTTCTGACCACTTTAGCATGCCAGTGGGGATACCGTGGTGAACAAGTCCACTAAGATCCCTTCCCTCAAGTGGCCAAGGGATACCCGCTACTGCACACATAAAAACACGGCTTGGCGGGCCGGCCACGATGGCGTAGTGCTTGTGCTCGGCTCCCCCATGCCGTCTGAGAAGAGGGGAATTTGGTTCCTGGGTGGGCCTGGATATATCAGGGACAGATGTGTGTTCCCATGGTCCTGGCTGGCCGGGAAGGCTGTGGGTAGATTATGTCATGAGACCTTGTTGAGAAAGGACCCCTTAACCTCTCCAGCTCCCCCACAAAAAAGAAATGTTAGGAAGAAAACTGTCGGGGCCAGCAGGTGGTATACTGGTTGCATTGTTGGACTCCCACATGGTAGACCACGGTTCAAGTCCCGGACCTGGCAGCTTGAAAATCATGCAGGGCACATGTGTGTGTGTGTGCTCAAAAATCCCAGGAGGAGAAGGGATTGTGGCATGGCCATCCCTCCTGGGGGGTGATTTCTCACTTTCTTTGTCATTGTCTCTCTGTCTCTTTTTCTTTTCTTTTTTTAAGAGAGATTTTTGCTATAAGGCACGTGTGCTCACCAGAGAGACAGACAGAAAGTGAGAAGTCACACCAGGGGGGACGGCCACACCCAAACACCTCCTCCTTCATTCTCCTCTCAGGATTTTGGGCATGCACACACACATGCCTGGTGTGAGTTTGAGCCACCGGGTCCAAGACTCGAACCACGTTCGACTACGTGGGAGTCCAGTGACGTAACCATTACACCACTGTTGGTCCCCTCTCTCTGTCTCTCTTTGGTGAGTGCACATGCCCCTTGGCAAAAACAAAAACACATCAAGCGGTGATACACTCCAGGAAGGAAATCAGCTAAGGGAGAGAGACAGTGGCCCACGTTCCCTGTTCTTGGCTTCCCGGTAGAGCAACCCCCCTTGGTCCCCTGCTGCGTCTCACTGCCCCGGCCCTCGCCTCCCCCCTCGCCGAGCAGATCTGTCACGTTCCCTTATTCACCATTTCCTTCTGAGCACTGCGATGGGCCAGGGGCTCTTTTAGGGGCTCCTACCAAACAATACCAAGATAAAGAAAGTAGCTAAGAGCGCTGTCCGCCTGTGCGCCATAAATCCGCTCTCTGTGGCTGTTTGCTC
>NW_006159526.1:5317339-5324270 GCF_000334495.1 Tupaia belangeri chinensis | reverse complement strand
ACAAGAGTTTCGCAGTGTGCTTGGTCAGGTCATGCACCAGCCTGCTGCTTCCCACGGCAGGAACCCTCTCCTGTGCCTGCTCTGTGCCGGAAACCAGCCCGGCAATGACTAGCAGTGGGCAGACCACATGCAGGCCCAGGCGTGGCCATTCTCCCGGGAAAGACAGGCCACTAGGAAGCAGACACAGATCGCATACAAGTCGGGTAGTGGTAAGACCCGTGAAGAGAAGGAGGGCGTGTCGCTGGTGGCGCTTCCCACCTGCCCCTAGCCTGTGGCGTTCCTTCGTCCTGTGCCTGGGGGGAGGGCTGTTTCGAGCTGTTCCGAGGCTTTGCTTCTGCTGCCACGCCACAGCTGCTCCCTGGCCTTCTGACCTTCCTCTTCCTGAGGCTGAGTTTCTGTGTGGTGGATTTCAGCCTCACCACGCCCAGACTTGCAGTAGCCCAGCGCCCCTCTGCTCCAGTCACCCCTTACATCTTCCCACTGCCCGGGACGCTGCAGGTCTTTCTTACGCAACTGCCCGCCTCTGTTGCCTCTCCTGCCCTCCCTCCCAGCCCTCCTCGGAGGGGGCCACAGCTGTCCACGGGTCTTTGTTCCGTTGTCCTGTAAGGTGGACCCCTTTGGCCACCCATGATCTGCCTCCATCCTCCCCCACTGTCCACACCCCCGTGTCCCTCGGTGGAGAGGCCGGCTGTCACATATCTGTACCCTTCCACTCCTACACACACCCCTGGTCCGCACGGCCACACCCGAAGCCCTGAGCTTTTGCGGAAGGAAGTGCAGGTGTCGCCTTCTGGGATCGGGAGGCTGCCCTCTCTCTCGCAGGTGACTCTGGACCAGGATGTCTGAAGCGAAGGAGTCAAGGCTGCTCAGTGGTGGAACCAAAAAGCTAGGAAGAGCCAACACCCTCCTCCCCAGCCCTGCCCTCCCATCCCAGCCAATATTCAAGGCGTGGCGTCGCTTGACAAGGCAGCCTAGGCCTGGGGCTGCGACGAGGGCGTCCGAGTCCAGGCTCAGCCCTGCACCCTGTTCCCTGGGCAGGTCCCTTCCTCAGTGTGGGCAGGCAGGGCTGCCGTGTACGTGGTCGGACGGCCCAGAGCACAGCTCCTAGTGGATGCTGTGTTCCTAGAGGACACCATAGATATTAGTGCCTATTACATCAGCCCCCGGCTCATGGAAGTAAGGGCCTTGAAGAGGGAAAGTCACCTTCGGCTTGTCCCACGGGTATCACGTGGGCTAGGGTGGCCCTCCTGTGCAGGAGTCCCGGGACTGAGCCTCCTATGGTCTTGACACCCGGCTTTCCATATCCCCACGTCACTTTTCTCTCCAATCGAAACATTGTCTACCTCCACAAGGGCTGCAAGGACAGTCTGAGAAATCCACTGTAACCATCACCCTGTGCGTGTGCACAGTCGTTCACATCTCTGTGTTTCTATCACTCTCTTTTTAACATGGGGACAGTTTTTCTTTTCTTTCTTTTTTTTTTTTCCGAGAGATTCTTTTAAAAAGAATTACTTTATTTAATGTTATTCATTTTGTTTATTTATTTTAATTTGACCAGAAAGAGACAGAGTGAGAGAGAGAGAGAGACAGAGAAAGTGAGAAAGGAAGCTGCCAGGTCCGGGACTTGAACTGTGGTCGACCATGTGGGAGTCCAACACCCTTAACCACCACACCACCTGCTGGCCCCTTGAGAGAGATTTTTGCTATAAGTGCATGTGCTCACCAGAGAGACAGAGACAGAAAGTGAGAAATCACCCCCCTGGGGGAATGGCCATGCCATAATCACTTCTCTTCCATTCTCCTCTCAGGATTATTAAAAAAAAATAATAATTTTATTTAGTAGTAGTAGTATTCAGATTAACCAGAGAGAGGAGAGTGATAGTGAGAAAGCAAGCCTCGGGGACCAGCAGGTGGTGTGGTGGTTAAGGTGCTGGACATTCCCATATGGCCAACCATGGTTCAAGTCCTGGACCTGGTGGCTTGCTTTCTCACTTTCTCTCTCTCTCTCTCTGTGTCTCTCTGGTCAAAATAAAATAAGTAAATGAGTAAATAAAATTAAAAATATTAGAGAAAGAAAGAAAGAAAGAAAGAAAGAAAGAAAGAAAGAAAGAAAGAAAGAAAGAAAGAAAGAAAAGAAAGCCTCCAGGTTTGGCCATGTGGGAGTCCAGTGCCCTCGACCACCACACCGCCTGCCACTCCCTCTCCTCTCAGGATTTTGGGCACGCACACACACGCGCCTGGCGTGAGTTTGAAGCTGCCGGGTCCAGGACTCAAACTGCAGTCAACTACATGGGAGTCCAGCAACATAACCATTACACCATCTGCTGGTCCCTGGGAGCACTTTCTTAAAAGATTAATTTAATTTATTACTATTATTATTTTTTAAGGATTATTTTTTAATCTTTATTTTTATTTTACCAGAAAGGGACAGAGAGAGAGAGAGAGAAAATGAGGAAGCAAGTTGCCAGGTCTGGGACTCGAACTGTCGTCAGTCATGTGGGAGTCCAGTGCCCTCAGCCACCATACCACCTGCCAGACCCATCTGTTATTATTAGTTTTTAATTTGACCAGAGAAAGACAGGGAAAGTGAGAAAGTAAGCCACCAGGTCTGGGATTTGAACTGCAGTCAGTCATGTGGGAGTCCAGCACCTGAGCCATCGTGCCACCTAGCAGCCCCAATACGAGGGCACTTTTAAGGTGCTGGAGCTCAATGACTGACTGTGTGGTTTGAGTCCTGGACTTGGCAGCTTGAAAATCACACTGGGTGCGTGTGTGCGTCCAAAATCCGGAGAGGAGAATGGAGGAGAAGGAATTGCACCATGGTCATCCCTGCGAGGGGGGATTTCTTACTTTCCCTCTTTCTTGTCTTTCTCTCGCTCTTTCTGTCTGGCGAGCGCTTCCACCCTATGGCAAAAACATAAAAACCTAAAAAAAAAGAAAAAAAGCTTTTTGATGAGTTTACTTTGGTGCAAAAGAAAAGAAAGCTATGGAGTTTTTCGTCATACACACTTTCTGTGACTTTCTGAAGACCTGCGCATGTCATATTAATAATCGTGGCACTGTCGAAGTTGTGACACCATGATCTCTTTTTTTTTTTGGAGAGGTTTTTGCTATAGGGTGCATGTGCTTGACAGACAGACAGACAGAGACAGAGAGACAGAAAGCGAGAAATCACCCCCCAGGGGGGATGGTCACGCCGCAATCCCTTCTCTTCCATTCTCCTCTCGGGACCTTGGGCACGCACGCACGCACACGCGCCCGGCGTGAGTTTTAAGCCACCGGGTCCGGGATGCGAACCGCGGTCGACTACGTGGGAGTCCAGCGACATAGCCATTATGCTAACTGCTGGTTCCTGAGACACCATGATCTTTTGCCCCTAAGTACTTGGTTGTGCATCGCCTAAGAATGACCACACTCTCTCGCATAACCATAGATCGTGCTCGGGGAGTTTACTGCTGCGTCAACGTCCTGTGCAGTGTGCAGCTGTGTCTGTGGCCCTGCCTGTCCCTGTCCCATCTGGCTGTGTTTCAGTCCCTCCCTCACTTCCATTCAGGCCAGGGCAGCACACCTGGTCTCCTTCGGTTTGGATCAGCTTCTCAGCCTGCCGTGGCTGTGGCGACCCAGTCAATGCGTTGATGCTAGCCGTGTTTCTCGAGGGGCCCATTCGAGTCTGCTGTCTGTTTCTGACAGCCACACTCAGCTGTGCCCTTCCCGCAGGAATCCCACGGAGGGGATGCTGTGTCCTCCTGGGTGTGCGGCATCAGGACCCACACGGTGTCCGCTCCTCCATTCCTGGTGATATCTGGTTTAATGGTTTGGCAAAGATGGTGCTGAGGTCCCCACATTTTTCTGCCCATGAAGTTTCTTTTTTTTAAAAAAAAATTATTTTATTTAACTTTATTTATTTTAATTGAACCAGACAGGGACAGAGCGAGAGAGAAAGCGAGCTGCCAGGTCTGGGACTCGAACCACAGTCAGCTGTGTGGGAATCTGGGGCCCTTAACCACTAAGGTACCTGCTGGCCTGCAGTTTACATTTCTAACCTGCCCGTGGCTGTAGGATTCTCAAGTCTAACATGACATGCCGACTCGCTGAGGTCCACTGCCCAGACTCCAGGCACTGCCCAGGCGTTACCCGAGGCCAGGTGTAGGCCTGTAACTACTCCACTTACCAGGAAAGGAAAGAGCGTCTGAGGGCGGCAGTGTCCGGAGCGGGTGGGCCCACTGCTGGGTACTCAGCCTCCATGCACAGCGTCTGGCATGCTGAGGCCTGCACTCCAGGTCTCGTCACCTGCTTCTACGCCCCCTGCGTCTTTGTCAGAATCTTCAGGGTCCCTTTGTCCCTTCCAAGAGCTGGATTTCTCTCTCTTTTTTTTTTGGAGAGATTTTCACTGTAGGGCGCATGCGCTCGCCAGACAGACAGAGAGAGACATAGAGACAGAAAGCGAGAAATCACCCCCCAGGGGGGATGGTCACGCCGCAATCCCTTCTCCTCCATTCTCCTCTCGGGATCTTGGGCACGCACGCACACGCACCCGGCGTGAGTTTTAAGCCACCAGGTCCGGGACACGAACCGCGGTCGACTACGTGGGAGTCCAGTGACATAGCCATTACGCTAACTGCTGGTTCCCAAGAGCTGGATTTCTCTTGAAGGACCGAAGCCCAGGGCCCCTCTGACAGAGGGACCCGAAGGAATGACGGTGAACACACTGGTCTAACTTGGCGGTACAGGCTAGCCCCTTCTGTGCATGGCGGGAAGGGTTAGCGAGGTGACAGAGTTCCAAGACTCATCACCATCTCCGAGTCATGGTGGTGTCTGGAGGAGCCCACTCATTCCCTGTCCCCTCAGAATTTCCCTCTGGTTTTGGGGCTGCTCCTCCATTGCCCACAGTGCCTGGCGTGCGCCGGAGCTCCGGCAATGGCTGTCGAATGAATGAACTGCATCGATCCTTAAATGTGTGCGTGTCACTGTGCTGTGGCTCTCCGTGGGGCCACGAGCCTGGGAAGACGGGGACTGGTCATGGCTGAATCCCCAGCACTACTCAACACAGGGCACAGAACAGGTGCCTGGGGAGCGTTTGCTGAACGACTGTACAATGCTATGTTAAAGAGCCTGGACTTTCTCTTGGGGCCATTGGGGAGCACAGAAGGGTTTTAATCAGAAGAGTGTAAGCAGGACCACTCACATTCCATGGGGCTGCATTCTAATGCAGAATCCAGGAACCAAGAGCTTGTGAAGCAGAATCTGATTTTTAACGAGGTCTTGGAGGGACTCATGTACACATGAAGGTTTGAGAATCAAGGCCCTACACTCCAGGCTTCCTCCCAACTCTGGGACTTCGCATGGGCTGTTCCCTCTGCGTGTCCACTAATGCCTCCCGGCAAAGTTTGGCCCCCGATCTGTTTCATGCCCGCCTTGAGGAGTCAAGCCTATCTTGTTCCCCAGCTCTGTGTCCCCTCCAGGAAGCCCACCCAGATTCACTCTCAGTGTTACCTGTTTAATAATGCCTGTCTTCCATCATACTTTGCACTCTCCTGAGGCACCGGCCCCTCCTCTGCGAAGGGCCTCCCGATTCTCCCCTTGCAAGCTGGTTGACCGACCCTCACCCGTTTTGTCCCCGTTCCCCGCCACAGCGAGGGCACGCTGGTGTTCAAGCCGGGTGAGACGCAGAAGGAGCTGCGCATTGGCATCATTGACGACGACATCTTCGAGGAGGACGAGCACTTCTTCGTGCGGTTGCTGAACCTGCGTGTGGGCGACGCGCAGGGCATGTTCGAGCCCGACGGCGGCGGGCGGCCCAAGGGGCGGCTGGTGGCGCCGCTGCTGGCCACCGTCACCATCCTGGACGACGACCACGCGGGCATCTTCTCCTTCCAGGACCGCCTGCTGCACGTGAGCGAGTGCATGGGCACCGTGGACGTGCGCGTCATACGCAGCTCGGGCGCGCGTGGCACCGTGCGCCTGCCCTACCGCACGGTGGACGGCACGGCACGCGGCGGCGGCGTGCACTACGAGGACGCGTGCGGCGAGCTGGAGTTCGGCGACGACGAGACCATGTGAGCGCGCCCGGGTAGGGCGGGGCCAAGGCAGGGGGCGGGGCCAGGGTGGAGCCAAGCCTGGGAAGGGGCCCCGCTGCGGTAGAGGGCGGGGCCAGGGAAGTGGGAGGAGTGGGAAATGAGTGGGGCCAGCAGGGTGGGGCTGTGCAGCACAGGAGTTTGGCAGGATGGGAAGGGGCCTGAGAAATGGGGACCACAGGGACAGGGTGGAGTCTTGTAGTTGGTAGGGCGTTGTGGGGGCCGAGTCAGAGAGATGAAGAGGCGGGCAGGTGAGAAGAGGGCCCCAGGACGAGATGAGAGACAGAGGAGATGGGATTCGGAACGGGGAAGAGGTGTGGCCTGTCTTTGGTACCTGGTGGAGACCGAGTGTGACCTGGGGTGGGTAGAAGCCAGGAGGGGCCGGTGGAGGTGCACTGGTGCCCGCGGAAACGGAGGGGCGGAGCCTACGGAGATGGAAGAGGGGCCTGCGGGTGCAGGATGGGGAAGGCGCGACCCGCGGGTGTGAGCAGGAACTTGGGGAAATGGCCGGTCTGGGCCTTGAGAAAAGATGATGTAGGAATTTGGGGGCCTGGGAAGGAGGAGGCAGCGCCTGGGGAGAGCCGGGGAGGGGGGGCTGCTGGCGGACTGGGGTTTGGGGCATTGAGGCAGCGTGTAGGAGGTGGGCTGTGTACACAGACACACAGATGTAGACACGTGTAGACGCACATAACGGCGTATTCAGACACAAGTCACGACACGTACACTAAAACAGAGTCGCGGCTGTCGCACGCCCAGACCCGGCCACCCTTTTGCAGGTGCGGGAGCGCCTGGCCCGGAGCGCCTGCAGCCTCGCACCTCCCCCGGCCTGCCCGGGCGAGCAGGCGGGCTCCCGCTCC
>NW_006159526.1:5308037-5316912 GCF_000334495.1 Tupaia belangeri chinensis | reverse complement strand
CACTAAAACAGAGCCGCGGCTGTCGCACGCCCAGCCCCGGCCACCCTTTTGCAGGTGCGGGAGCGCCTGGCCCGGAGCGCCTGCAGCCTCGCACCTCCCCCGGCCTGCCCGGGCGAGCAGGCGGCCTCCCGCTCCAGCGCCGCCGCCGCCCCCGCACACCGTCTGTCTTCCTCCTCCGCGCCCTGCGCCTCCCACGCACGCGGAGCCCCGCCGCGCTCCCCTTCCTCCTCCCAGCCTTTCTGCCTCCACCGGCTCAGCTTCCCTCTGCTCTCCCTGTCTCGCCATCTCTCCCGTGCATCTCTGCACCTCTGACTCCCCGGGCGGTCTCTCAGGCTCTCTGACTCAGTGACGGACTCCCCCTAGCTCTCCATCTGCCCCTGTCTAGGTCTCGGCCTCAGGGCTGTGAGAGCTCGGGTTTGGCCCGGGTTACCACCCCAACCCCATCTCTCACGCCCACGAGGCAGGGCAATGGCGAGGAGTGTCCTTTCGTTCTGGTCCTTCTTGTAGTCTAACCGGCTTCTCTGCTGCTGCTGTTGCTGCTGCGACCCCACAGGCCCTCTCCTTCCCCAGCACCCCTCCGCAGGCTTCCCCGGCTGGGACACCCTCTGTCCCCCGCCCCCGTCCAAGCTTCCAGCGGTGGCTTCAGGAGATGGAGAACAGGAGGCTAATTAGCGTTTAGGGAAACACATCCTTCCTCTGACGGGCAGGCGCTAATTACAGGCGCTTTGAAACAACCAGGCTTGGAGGGGCGGCCTGCGCAGGATCAACACAGAGGAGGGACTCCCAGAGATGGGGGGCCGGGAGCTGGGGGGAGCGTGCAAGAGAGAGACAGACAGTTATGGAAGGGAGAGACTCAGGCTCAGGGAAGGGGAGACCCTCCGGACGCCGCAGGGAGGAGCTGGGTCTGTAAGAGGTGAGAGCCGGGTCTGTAAGAGGTGAGGTCCAGGCCTGAGGGCCCCAGGGGCAGGAGAGGGTGGCAGACGGAGAGCAAAGCTCCTTCATTTGGCCTCTGGAAGTCCTGCCCTCATCTGACTTCAGTCCCTCTTCCTGTCCCCTGCCAGTTGGGTTTTTCTTGCATCTGGGTCCCCTGAGGGCACGCCTGCCAGGGCGCTAGTTGGCGTGCATGACACTGCATGTCAATCACTGTGTCAGTGGATCACGGCGTGTCTGGGAGGGAGTGCGCGGCGGAGGTGTGTGTGTCACCCTGTCAGCGTGTCACTGTGTCGGCTGTGTGTGTGTGCCAGAGTGTGGGGAGCATGTCTTAGGGGACCCCCTCCTTGCCACGCCATTTCAGCACCGCGGACAGCTCCCAGCTCACTTCCAAGGGTGGGGGCGGTTGTTTTTTGCACCTGAGGAAAACCAACCGCTGAAACCTGGAGGCTGGCGGTGGGCCTGTGTCCCCACGTGACGCCGTCTGTGTGCACCCGTCTTTGCAAGGCCGTTGTCACTGTGTCCTCTGCATGTTTGTGTGTTGAGATGCATCTCCAATGACTGGCTCATGGAAACCCTTCTGCTTGGGCTGTTGTGTTTATTCCGTTGCTGAGAAGCCTAGGTGGGAGAGGGACCAGATGAGGAAAGGCAGAGGCCTGCGTGGTGGGGAGCAGTGGGGAGCACTCCGTGAGGCTGAGGCCCATCCCCAGGCCTCCCTGTGCACCCTGGTGCGTGCACCTGCCCATGGTCTGGGGGTAGAGTCTCAGCGTGAAGACCCTGCGGGCGATGCCAGTCTGCGCCTGACCTTCACTCTCTCTCCCTCCCTCATGGAAGAAAGAAATAAAAATAAGCTAATTTCTAAAAAATGATTATTTCATTTTATCTTTATTTATTTATTTTATTTTTTAATTTGACCAGAGAGGAACAGAGAGAGAGAAGGAAACTGAGAAAGCAAGCCAACAGATCCGGGACTTGAACCACAGTCGGCCATGTGGGAGTCCAGCGTCCTTAACCACCACACCACCTGTCGGTCCCTGAATAAGCTAAATTTTTAAAAAAGAGAAGAAAGAAAAGAAAAAGAAAAAGATGGAATGAACAGGTGGTGTGGCAGTTAGGGACTCTGGACTCCTACATGGGCAGTCAGGGTTCGAGTCAGGGTTCGAGTCCTGAACCTGACAGCTCGCTTCTCACTTTCTTGCTCTCTCTGTCTCACTCTCACTCTGCCCTTCTCTGATCAAATTAAAAATAAATAAGTAAATAAAGTTAAGAGAAAATCGTTCTTTTTAAAGGCCAGCTCAGTGGGTGGTGGTTAAGGCACTGGATCCCACATCTCTGACTGCAACGTTGGCATCCCGGACCAAGTGGCTCGAAATACATGCCAAGGGGACCAGCAGTTAGCGTAATGGCTATGTCGCTGGACTCCCATGTAGTCGACCGCAGTTTGAGTCCCAGACCCAGTGGCTTAAACTCACACTGCGTGCGTGCCCAAGATCCTGAGAGGAGAATGGAGGAGAAGGGATTGCAGTGTGGCCATCCCCACTGGGGGGTGATTTCTCACTTTCTGTCTCTCTGTCTCTGTCTTTCTGGCAAGTGCACACGCCCTGTAGCAAACACCTCTCCAAAAAGGAAGAAAGGAAGAAAGGAAGGAAGGAAGGAAGACAGACAGACAGACAGACACGCCAGGCACATGTGCGTATGTGCCCAAAATCCCCAGAGGAGAAAGGGGAAGGGAGTGCAGTGTGGCCATCTCCCTCTCAGACGCCTTCTTCCCCTCTCTCTCTGCCTCTCTCTGGTGAGCACATGCACCCTTTAGCAATTTCTATTTATTTTATTTTTAAAGAATTATTTTAACTTTTATTTATTTTTATCATTATTTTCAGTATTTTTAGACAGAGACACAGAGAGAGAGGGCAAGTGAGAAAGCAAGCCTTCAGATCCAGGACTCGAACCATGGTCAGCCATGTGGGAGTCCAGCACCCTTAACCACCACGCCACCTGCCGGCCCCGTCTAGCAAATTTTAAAAGAAGGTCAGAGAGATGGAGAGTCTGAGACAGAGAGAGAGCCAGAAACAGTCAGAGAGATGGAGAGATAAAGAAACGCAGAGACGCTAAGAGCGAGGCAGAGAGGAAGAGGCAAGTGGAAAAAGCGACTGCGAGGCGGAGAGAGATACCGGAGGGACTAGGCGGGGCACAGGGACGGGGATGGGGAAGGAGAGTCTGCCAGCCACAGTGGGAGTTCGCAGGCCGGCGGTGGCTGGCGCGAGGCTGCGGTGGGGGTGTCGCTAACCAGCGGGCATCTGTCTGTGCAGTTGTGCCCCTGCAGAGGGAATGGCTGTGGCAGGGGTGGCGGGGGGGGGGGGGGTGTGGCAGGGGGGGGGCGTGGTGCGGTGTGCCTGGCAGCGCTGCCTCTACTGGGTGACTGTGTGGGCTGGTGTTTGTGCCTCTGGGTTCTGGGGCCAGGCCTGGCAGGGCGACGTTCCTACAGCTGAAGGAGTTGCCTGTGGCAAAGCTGTGGGCAGCCCGGCTGGGTGCGGGTGCGTCTGTGATGGGGAGGGGTGTGCCCAGGGGACAGGTAACTCCTGGCTGTTCCCTGCCACTCCCTGGTTACCATGGGAGCAGACATGCTGGGAAAATCCATTACCACTCCGTTAAGCCTCCACCCAGATGTGGCCAGGACAGAGGGCCGGAAGGGGACGGGTTTCCGCCCTGAAGGATGGCGTTAACCCAGCATTTGTGGTGGGCATACTTTAGGCAGGCCCTGACCGAGGTGTTGGGACTACAGCAAAGAGCTTAGATGAGTCTACCTGACTGCCATTGTAAGCAGGGAGCACATGACAACCAGTGGCACGCGACAGTAAAGCCTGTGTGAGGTGGTGCCTCCGAAGATGGTGTGCAAAGAAAGCGGCCAGGAAACCAGCGAGGCGCGCTGGCCTGGGGCGGGGCGGGGGTGGGTTCTGGTATCAGTGGTGGGAGCTGGCCTCAGTGAGGGGGGTCTGAGGGACCCCCGAAGGCTGAGTCTGGGGGAAACAGCCTTCGCAAAGGCCCGGAGGCACGTGTGGGCCTGTCCGTTCAGGGAGAAGCGAGGAGGCCAGGGAAGGAATGAGGGCCGGCTGTGTGGCCTCACGGACCCCTCCAGCCTTCGCATTCCACCCGGGAAGGGAGCCCGTGCGTGTTCTGGGCGGAGGAGGGACCCGCCCGGCGTGACTTCACTGCGCAGCCCTCTCTGGCTGCCGTTGGGAGAAGAGACTGCGGGTTGGAGCAGCTGCAGTGGGATGGCTGGGGAGGTGGCTGCCACAGGCCAGGTGGGGGGTGACAGAGGCTGGGCTGGAGAGCATGGTGGAGGCAGGGGAGGGGTGAGGACTACCAGCTCTGACAGACAGCAGTTTGAATCCTGTGTCGTCCGTGAGCTCCTGCTTCCACATGGGAATAAACCTCAGCAACTCAGTGTCTGTCGAATGGGGGCTGCAGAGCCTTCCCCTCAGGGTGGTTGTGAAAATGAAGGAGATTAAAGGGACCAGGACAAAGGAGGTGGTCAGGAAACCAGTGGCTAATGGGAGGTACCCGGTGATGCTGGGAGGGGATCTTATGCTGAGTGCTCTGTCCCCATCCTAGGAAAACGCTCCAGGTGAAGATAGTGGATGATGAGGAATATGAGAAGAAGGATAATTTCTTTATCGAGTTGGGCCAGCCCCAGTGGCTTAAGCGAGGGATTTCAGGTGAGGGGTGCTGGGTTGGCTGTGGAAGAGATGAGAGGTCCAGGGTTGGGGGACCCTTAGGGGCGCTCCTTCAAGTTCGTGAATCTGAGCTTCATGGGGACGTGATCTCACCCTCTCCTGTCTCTGTCTCTCCCCAGCTCTGCTTCTCAATCAAGGTGAGTGGGGTCACCTCTGGGCTTCGAGTGGGGAAGAGCCTCTACAGGGGGAATCTCGGGGGAGGGCAGAGCCCTGATATACCCTTCCAGGTTGGGTGTGAGGCAGGCTGAAGGCGAGATAAGGGTGGATTTGGGGAAGGGGAAAGCTGGGGGCTGGCCTCAGTGGGCCAGTGTAAGTTTGGGGTTACAGTTAGAGGCTTTGAGGGTAACTTATGGTCAAGGCTGGAGGAGAAGTACCTCATGGACTCAGACCTGGGTTGGTGATGGGGTCAGAGAGAATCACATTGGGGTTGATGAAGACTGAGGTAGGGTTGAGAGTCGAGAGCAGTGTTAGGACTGGTCCGGATTAGAGTTGTTTTCTGGATTTGTGATGGGATCAGATCAGAGCCGAGTTTGAAATGAGTCATAGAGTATGAGGGATCTGGCTTAGAATTAGGGCCAGGGTCAGAGGTGGGGGTGGAGTTGGGGCTAAGGTCAGTGGCTTGGAGATGGTGACAGCAGTTTTGAAATCAAGATCAATATTGGAGTTTGGGGTTAGGATTAAGTTTGTACTAAAGATTTTGTTAGTTAGGATAAGCAGTACAAGCTGCTGTAACAAATAGTCCCATACATTTCAGGAGCTTAACACAATGCAAGTTATTTCTTGCTCTGGCAAAGTTTTGTGAGTGTTCCTGGTTGTGTGTGGCCTTCGTCTGCCATTAACCATCCCATCTTGTGACTCCACTGTGGTAGGGAGCTTTGCACTTTCTCTGGGCCCTCTGCTCACAGCTAGCAGCCAGGGCAAGCACTCAGAGGACCACTTGGGAATTTTTCACGGGACAAGCCTGGAAATATTTCCCATTACTTCTGCCCACATTCTATTGGCCGTAACTCAGTCACATGGCCAGGCCCAGCTGCAAGGAAGGCTGGGAAATCCAGGTCAGCCCTTTGCCCAGGAGGAAAGGAAACATGTTTGGATGAGCAGGTGGCAGCCGTGTTTGCCACAAGGTCAAGTTCTTTGTTAGTGAGGGTGTCTGAGTCGGGAGTTGGGTCTGAAGCTCGGGGGAAGGCCTGGAACTGGAGATAGGTTTGGCTTGGGGTTATTGGGGCAGATTGTGGGTAGCATTAGAGTCAGAGTTAAGGACAGACCGGGGTCAGTGAGGTTTGGAGCCAGCGACAGAATTACACCAGCATCACAGTTAGAACCTAGCTCAGAGTTGGACCAGAGTCAGGGTTGAGTTGGTGTCGGGGTTGGGGTAAAGGGTGTCCCCAGTACTCTGGGAGCGGGTTCAGGGCCACGGAGCAGGTGGGTCTGGGCCTGAGATTTGTACCCAAATCGGGTATCCTCCTCTTTCCTCACCACCTCAGACACACTCTAGGATGACTCCTGAGCTTGGATGTAGAGACCAGGCCTCTTCCCCAGGGTGGTGATGACGATGTTGGTGATGATTGTAAAGGAACTCACACTCACTGACACTCACCGCGTGCCAGGCACGGTTCTAAGCACGTCACATGAACTCACTCACTTAGTCACAGTCACCCTATGAGGTAGGTACTGTCACCGTGCCCGCCGTCGGGACATGAAGACGGAGGTACACAGGTCACACAGCCTCCACCATAGGAGCCCCAGAGCCCACGACCAGCTTCCCGGATCACCCGGGAGCTGGGTCTCAGGGCTGAGGGAGAGAGGGGTCAGGGGAGGCTGGGAGGGCCGCCGAGGAGGCTTCCCAGAGAGCAGCTAGGTGTTCTCCGTGTCTGGGCGCAGGTAGGAAGGCGCTGCAGGCCCAGCGAGGTAGCCTCCTGGAGGTCTGACCCCATCCCTCCCACTGCAGGAGACGAGGACGGGAAACTGAGCGTGGAGGAGGAGGAGGCTCGGAGGATAGCAGAGATGGGCAAGCCGGTTCTTGGAGAGAACTGCCGACTGGAGGTCATCATTGAGGAGTCCTACGACTTTAAGGTGATTTCCTGGGGCTGCGCCCGGCCATTTCCTCAGGGAGGGTCCGCACGGGGAGGAGCCACCATGTCCCACGGGCTGGTCGGCCAAGGGCCCGCGTCAGCACAGGGCTGTGCACGCATCTCCTGGTTTTAGAGTTTATTTCTTGAGGGGAAGGCAGGGAGGGACCCCCAACAGGGTTTTCGTGCCACAGGCCACCGCACCTTGGCCACCACTGAGGGCACACACGTGTGCCTGGCATGTGTGGGGAGGCCCTGGACACCGTCCCAGGCCCATCCCGCACGCGCCATCAGCTGGCCCCTCTTCTTGCTGGTAAGAAAGCCTGGGGCCCCTGAGCATGGGCTTTGAGCCCCCTCCCCAGGACCCTCATGGGCACAGATCTCTCCCGCCCTCTTGTCCCCAGAACACGGTGGATAAACTCATCAAGAAAACGAACTTGGCTTTGGTGATTGGGACCCATTCGTGGAGGGAACAGTTTTTAGAGGCAATTACGGTGAGCGCAGGTAAGTGGGAAGGGAGGAGAGAGGAGGGGAGGGATGGAGAGACAGAGACGTAGAGACAGAAGAGGAGAGGATGGAATGGAAAGACAGGGGAAGGAGAACAGAGCAAAGGGAAGCAGGCAGGAAAGACGCCGAAAGTGGCACAGGAGGAAAGGAGAGGCCGAGGAAGACAGGAGGAGCCAGAACAGTGCAGACAGACACAGAGGCAGTGACAGACAGACAGACAGGGACAAAGCATGAGCGAGAGTGCACGGCTCAGCACCCTGGGGATGGCTGGAGCGAGAGAGGCAGGTGGGCATGGAGACGCAGAAAGGCAGCTGCAGGAAGAACATGGGAGGGAGGGCGGATGGCGACGGGGCGGGCGGCGGGCGGTGGGCGGTGGGCAGGGAGGGTCCGGCTTTGGCTTTGGGTGGGAAGGAGGGGTCTGCCTGGGCTTTCCCTGGTGTCAGGCAGTGAGAGGGTGGGAGCAGGTTAAATTGTGTGGCCTCTCTAGACAGCCTGGGCTACTCTGTTGCCATGGAGACAGTTACCAGGGCACCCAGCTCTCCCACCTGCGTGGGTCCCCACCCTCCTGAGGCCTCAGATGGGCCCACACTGCCCCCCTGTGGCCAGAGGCACTATTACACAGATCTGATGGAGACCAGCAGGACCCTTCTGGAGAGGGTGGGGAACCCGCCTCTGAGCCAGAGCACTGACCTGAAGTCCCTCAGGGAGTCCAGAAAGGGGCCAAGGTTGGAACCCAGGGTCTCTGTCCTTCACACCACATCAGGTTTCCTTCAAAGAGGCCCAAACTGGTGGGGACTGAAAACTTACAAGGAATTGGGACCAGCAGATGGCGTAATGGTTATGTCACTGGACTCCCATGTAGTTGACAGTTCGAGTCCCAGACCCAGTGACTTTAAACTCATGCTGGGCACATGTGTGCGTGCTCAAAATTCCTAGAGGAGAATGGGGGAGAAGGGGTTGTGGCGTGGCCATGCACTCTGGGTGGGAGGTGATTTCTTGCTTTCTGTCTCTGTCTCTCTGGCAAGTGCACACACCCTGTAGCAAAAATTTCTTTTTTTTTAAAAAAAAGAATCATTTATTTATTATTATTTTTCAATCAATTTTGACAGATAGAAACAGAGAGAGAGAGCAAGCTGCTGGGTCCAGGACTTGAACCACAGCCAGCCATGTGGGAGTCCAGCACCTTTAGCCACCATGCCACCTGTCGGCACCAATCTCTCTTAAAAAGAGAAAACAAGAACAAAAACAAAAAGCCCACCCTTACGAGGAGTTGACAGGAGTGTCAGCCAGCCTCACAGCCTAGCGGTTAGGGAAGTTGGACACCAAATGACCGCCCGCGCGGCTCAGCTCCCAGGCCTGATAGCTTGAAAAGCACACTGAGCGCGTGAGTGTGTGTCCCAAATCCCCGCAGAGCAGAGAAACGAGAAGGGATTGTGGTGTGGCCTCGCCCCATTAGGGGTGCTTTCTTCCTCTCTCCCTCTCTTTTTCTGGCAAGCACACATATTCTTCATTAACTAAAAAAAAAAATTTTAAATAGGGACCAGGGGACCAGCAGTTAGTGTAACAACTATGTCGCTGGACTCCCATGAAGTGGACTACAGTTGGAGTCCTGGACCCAGTGGCTTAAACTCATGC
>NW_006159526.1:5299725-5307946 GCF_000334495.1 Tupaia belangeri chinensis | reverse complement strand
CTTTCTGTCTCTCTGTCTATCTCTGTCTTTCTGGAGAGCGCATGCACTCTATAGCAAAAACCTCTCCATAAAAGAAAACAGGGACCAGGCCAGCAGGTGGCGTGGCGGTTAAGGCACTGGACATTCCCACATGGGCAGTCACAGTTTGACTCCTGGACCTGGTGGTTTGCTTTCTCACTTTTCATCTCTCTGTATGTCTGTCTGTCTCTAGTCAAATTAAAATAAATAAATGAATAAATAAAATTAAATAAACAATTCTAAAAACAAGTAGGGCCAGCAGGTGGTGTGGTGGTTAAGAGTGCTGGACTCCCACATGGCCTATTGTGGTTTGAGTCCTGGACCTGGCAAGACTTGCTTTCCCACTCTCTCTCTCTTGCTCTCGCTCTGTACCTCTCTGGTCAAAACATTTCTCTGTCTCTGTCTTTCTGGTGAGCACGTGTGCCCTATTGCAAAAACCTCACCCCCTAAAAAAAATTGCTATAGGGCACTGGCCAGAGAGAGACAAGGGCCTGGGGGAAAAATGAGAAAGCAAGCTACCAGGTCCGGGACTTGAACCACAGTCAGCCATGTGGGAGTCCAGCGCCTTAACCACCACACCACCTGCCAGCCCCAGTGCAAATACTTTAATCTGAGGATATAGCTATTGCTAGCCTCAAAAGATTCTGAGAAAGTGATTAGTTTTAACTTGGTATATGGCTCTAATATTGAGTTGTCAGAAAAGTCATGATGCATTTTTTTAGAGAGGTTTTTGTTGTAGGGCTCATGCGCTTGCCAGAAAGAGAGAGACAGAGACAGAAAGCAAGAAATCACCCCTCCGGGGGTATGGCCACACCGCAATCCCTTCTCCTCCATTCTCCTCTCTGGATCTTGGGCATACACGCACACGTGCCTGGCATGAATTTAAGCCACTGGATCTGAGACTTGAACCACAGTCGACTACATGGGAGTCCGGTGATATAGCCATTACGCCAACTGCTGGTCCCGTCATGATGCAATTTTAAATAGAAAAAAAAAAAAATCCATCATTGTTTTTCTGACAACCCAGCAGCTACAAGGGATTCTGGGATGGTGAGTCCCCTTAGCAGAGTCGACGGCTGTGGTTAGCTGCAGCAGTCCTTCCCTGGGAGAAGGAACATTTTTAGCTAGAGACATTGCCATCCCAAGCAGCAAGGGGTCCTGGGAAGGTGGATATTTTTAGCTGGGCACATAGGAGCTCCTCTACCTGCAAGGGATTCTGGGATAGTAAGTATTTTTAGCTGCTGACATGGCCATACTGAGCCGCAAGGGATCCTGGGAAAGCAGTTAGTCTGTGGGACTCGCTATCTGGAAGTCCAACAGATGGAGCCTGGAAGGTGAGGGAGAAGGAGGCATGGGTGTTTGCCCCAGCTCAGTCATGTGCCCACAGGGGACGAGGAGGAGGAGGAGGACGGGTCTCGGGAGGAGCGCCTCCCATCGTGCTTCGACTACGTGATGCACTTCCTGACGGTGTTCTGGAAGGTGCTGTTCGCCTGCGTGCCCCCCACCGAGTACTGCCATGGCTGGGCCTGCTTTGGCGTCTGCATCCTGGTCATCGGCCTGCTCACTGCCCTCATCGGGGACTTGGCCTCCCACTTCGGCTGCACTGTTGGCCTCAAGGACTCCGTCAACGCCGTGGTCTTTGTGGCCCTGGGCACCTCCATCCCTGGTAACACTCCGGAGACCGTAGGTTGGGGCAGGGTCTCGGGGACCCTGGCAACCGTGGCATCAGGGACAGATGCTACAGGATACAGTGGTGGGGTCACACCAACCCCACGTGGTGGCTCCAGAGCAGTATGGTGGGGGCATGATCGAAGCTAGACCGGGGGTGGGGGCCCCCAGAGACGCAGTGAATGGAAGCCTCTCAAAAGCACCACTGGACGTCCCCCGGATGAAGGTGGTGGGAGTGGTAGTGACCAGACATAGACGAGAGGTGGCAAGGGACTGAGAAGACGGAGTGGAGGGCCCCCCAGACTAAGTCAGGGACTCCATTGGACAAGGTCCCCTTCTCCCCAACACACCAGCCCGAAGACCACAGGGCTGTGCTGGCAGGCACACCAGAAGCCAGGCCAGCGGGCCTCAGCGTTTTAACTCAGAGCAGGGGCAGAGTGGGCCCCAGATGTTAGAGAGGGTGCCACAGAAGCGAGGTGGTGGGGCTCAGAGACTACAGGGTGCGTCCCGCCAAAACACAGGGGCCACTGGCCCCTCTTCCCCAGTAAACTCAGGGAGGGTCCTTAGGATGACGGTGGCGAGACGGCGACTTCTCACAGGTCTGGGGCTTGACCTTGTCTTCACATCAGTACGTGCACCAGCTGGGGGACGGCTCTGCAGGCCTGAGAAGCAGGCAGGGGGTCCAGAGACAGCGGGCAGAGTAGGGAGCCTCACTCTGCTTTTCTGATGGCTGTCTTCACACTGGGGCTTGTTACCTGGTGCCCAGGCCTGGGGAGGCGGCAGAAGCCAGGCTGAGCCTGATGCAAACAGTGGGGACCCAGAGGAAGAGTGTGCGCGGGTGGGCTCCATGCTTCCTCCACCAGCGGGGGGTGGCTGGGCCCACAGAAGAACAAGCAGCAGGTAGTTTCTTCTGAAAGCAAGCCCGAGAGCCCCACAGAAGAAAGTCACCCCACAGAGAGCAGTCACATCGAAAGCAGGCAGAGTCCTCTAAACTATGGACCATGGGTCTCGAAGAATGCGAACTGTGAGTGTCACGAAAGCAGGCAGTGGGTCCCATAGGAAAAGGCTTAAGTCCCTTAGAGAGTGGCCAGTGGGTCCCCCTGAAGGCAGGTGAGTCCCGTAGAGCCTACACCATGCATGGCAATGTCACACCAAAAGCGGGTAGCACTTCCCACAGGAAGTAGACAGCAGGTCCCTGAGTGTAGACAAATCCAGCCGGGAGTCCCACTAGACACCGGATGTCGGTGCCCCTAGAAAGCGACGGTGAGTCCCATAGAAAGCAGGTAGCGGGTCCTCTGGAGAGCAGGCGGGGTGGTGACCCACCGCTCCTTGGGCGGTTGGGGTCTCGAGTGGCCGCACATGGCTACAGGAGTGGGAGGCGGGCTGCAGAAAGGCCCACAGACAGTAGGCAGAGGGTCCATAGAAAGCAGGCGTCGGGCCGGTGGATACCAGCCCCTGCAGGGATGCCCACCCGCATGTCTCTGCCCGCAGACACGTTCGCCAGCAAGGTGGCGGCGCTGCAGGACCAGTGCGCGGACGCGTCCATCGGCAACGTGACCGGCTCCAACGCGGTGAACGTGTTCCTGGGCCTGGGCGTGGCCTGGTCGGTGGCCGCTGTGTACTGGGCCGTGCAGGGCCGCCCCTTCGAGGTGCGCACCGGCACGCTGGCCTTTTCCGTCACGCTCTTCACCGTCTTCGCCTTCGTGGGCATCGCCGTGCTGCTGTACCGGCGCCGGCCGCACATCGGCGGCGAGCTGGGCGGCCCGCGCGGACCCAAGCTCGCCACCACCGCGCTCTTCCTGGGCCTCTGGTTCCTCTACATCCTCTTCGCCAGCCTGGAGGCTTACTGCCACATCCGGGGCTTCTAGGGCCTCCACAGAGACCCGGTCTCCCCTGGGACTGGAGCTCCTGCTCCTGGACTGTCTTCCTCCAGACTTGGCCTCCTCTCTGGGGCCCAGCCTCCCCCTGAGGTTCAGCCTCCTTTCCCCTGGGATCTGATACCCACTCCCCGCCTCCTGCCCCATCTGTCCCCGGGAGCTCAGCCTCCTCCCCCCACAGGAGCCTCGCCAGTGCCCCCACACAGCGGGAGCAACCCCTGTGGACCCCCAGCTCCGGCTCCCTGTTAGTTGCCATCTACTCCCCTGGGGAGATTTCCACCTCCAGACCGCTCCCCGGACAACCACCCAGAGTGGCCGTTCCTCCAGCCCAGCCTGGCTCTGGCCCTGTCTCCCCACCGCTCGCCACCCCCTACACCTGCGCCCCAGGGCCTCAGAGCTGGAGACCCTGGGAAGGAGGCTCAGCGCCCCAGGACAGCAAAGGTCTGCCCCCCAGCCCTCAGGGAGCTCTGTTCAGACCCCGGGGAGGAACAGGTGGGTGTGTGCATAAGGGGGGTGCACACCTTTTTTCCTGGTTTCAGGCTCCTGGGAAGACACTGATTTTCGAGGCTGGGAGGAGGGAGGGGAGAAGTCTGGGGTTTCCGTCCCAACGTGAACTGGAGGAGGCACATTCTGAACCCGCAACTTTCACATTCCAGCGCCCCCACTCGCCCTCCACTACCTCTGAGAGCCCAGCCGCGCCTTGGAGGGAGGGACCTGTGCGTGTACATAGTGTGTTTGGGGGAGGGGGGACACGGGAGGGTGCATGTCTTGGGGAGGGGGCGTGACAGACTTCCTTTGCGAGGGCAGCAGACTCCCTCAGCCATGAGAATCCGCTTCGGGGAGGAGGCTGGGAATCAGAGGGGCCAGCCTATCTCTCCTGACAATCTAGAAGGTTCATTCTGCCCTCAGTGCCAGCCAATCCGGGCAGGACCCTCGAAGAGAAGACCGAGGGTCCCAGAGGACCAATGCTACAAGCCAGCAAATGCTGCCACATCTTTGCCTGCCGGGGGGCCACCCGTCTGCTGGTAGGCCGTCTGCATTTTCTTACTGTTGATTTTCCTGCCCAAAGGACGCACTTGGGGTGTGGGGAGTGCTGCCCACTCCTCGGCACCCTCGTCTGACCCTGCCACCCCCATACCTCCTGCCTCCCATTCTCTCGTCCTGTTGCGCATCAGCCCAACACCCCAAACCTGCCACCCACTCCCCTCCTCTCTTCCTGTTCATCCGCATCAGTCGCTGTCTCTTTTGTCCGTGATTTCTGTAAAAGTTGCCATAAAACTTTGAAATTCTGCCTGAAAAGCAGTTTTCCCATGGAAAGTTGGGATTCAGGAGTAGGGGGTTAATTACGTGTCTGACTGCCATGTGGGCAGCTGCGAAATCAACCAGGTAATTGGGGGTTTTGCATGCCGCCTGTTTCCTGGAGGACACATCCGCATCTGCCCGCCACAGACTGTCCGCGGTGGCCACGCCCCCACCCTCCCGCCACGGGCTCCCGCTGGCCACGCCTCTACGCACACATTGGTTTGCAGTAGCCACGCCCCCGGAACAGCCACGCCCACGCGTATCACCCCCGAGCCGTTCCCCCTCACAGGGCTCACTCGGAGCGCGAGGGCTCTGATTTCCCTGAGCCAGAGAGCTAGGACAGTGGGATTTCCGAAGTAAAGCGAGTAACTTTCTCAGAGCCCCGGAACACGAGGAGGTGGGCTGGCGCGTGCGTGCGTGCGTGTTGCTCCACGTGAAAGGCCTGTCTGTGTAAAGGTGTGCAGACGTGCAAGGAATGGCTTTTTCAGAGTCTTGCAAATGGTTAGCGTGAACGGAGTATAGGGGTAGAGGGTGGCAAGAATTTAAGACCAAGTACAAGAGCCCTTATCCGACCAGCAGGTGGCGTGGTGGTTAAGGCGCTGGAGTCCCACATGGTCGACTGGGGTTCGAATCCGGTATCCAGTGGGTTCAAACTCACGCCGGGCACGTGTGTATGTGTGTGTGTGTGTGTGTGTGTGTGTGCCCAAGATCCCGAAAGGAGAAATGGAGGAGGAGGGAGTGCGCTGCGGCCATCCCCCAGGGGGTGATTTCTTACTTTATGTCTCTCCCTCTCTCTGTCTCTCCAGCGAGTGCACGTGCCCTATGGCAAAAACCTCTCACACACACACACACACACACACAGAGGCTAAAGTGCTTGGAATTTATCCTACAAGGAAAGGGGAGCTTTGGCAGGGATTTAAATGGGGGCAGGGGCAGGCGGTTGATATCCACGGATTTATATTTTCACGTGGTCCTCCCGACTACCTAGGATCCTGGAGGCTGGGAGACCAGGGAGGAGGCCGGAGCAGGGCCCCAGGCAGCAGAGGAGAATGGTTTTAGGTGGTTTAGGAAGAGAATGGAAAGGGCTAGATGAGGGGTTTCAGAGAGGGCAAGCTGGCAGGAAAGAGGTGGGGCGGGGCGGGGCGTTCGAACCGAGTAGCCAAGCGGAGTTGAGTGAAAGGGCGCTTTAAGGAGAGGACAGGGTTAGGGAAAGTCGTCGCGGGAAGGTGCAGTACCTAGGAGCTGGCAGCAGGGGGCACAGGGCCACCTTGTGCTCTAAGGTGAGCAGTCACCTGAGGCTGGAGCAACAAGTAGCTACATAAAATTAAATACTTTTTTAAGAATTATTTTTTATTTAATTTGATTTATTATTATTATCTTTTAATTTGACCAGAGAGAGACAGAAAGAGAGAGGAGGGAAAGTGAGAAAGCAAGCTGCCAGGTCCGGGACTCAAACTATGGTCGGCCATGTGGGAGTCCAGCCCTTTAACCACCGTGCTGCTTGCTGGCCAGCTGGTGAGCCTATTCTTAGGGTGTCTATGTGACATGCAGAGATGTCAAGGAGGGGAACCACCGGGGACACCTGGGGTTCAGGAGAGGAGTTGGGCTTGACAGAGATCTGGGATTTGTCAGCCGCGAGTCGCCACTGAGCCCCCAGAAGGTGCCCGGCTGCCCGGGGGGCGTACAGTGTGAGCTTGACATAATCTAGACGCTCTTGAATCCGGATGCCGCCAGCAGCCTCCCGTGGGCGTCTCCCCACACCAAGCCCTCAGACATTCTTCACTTGGCCGACAAGGGGTGCAGAAGTGGCGAAGAAGCACACCCACATCTTACTCGAGGGGACACGTTCCTCAGATTCAGCTGACGGCAGCCAAAGCAGAGTCATGTGGCCCGAGCTAGCCTTAAGGGTCTGGGGAGCGTGGTGACCACCTCCAGAGGCACCATGCCACTCCAGGGAGCAGGGACGATTGACAGCCAGCCGGATGTCTCCGCTGTAAACCAGAATCGGCCCGCTGGTAAAGCCAGGCTGGGGTCTCTCCCCGAAAACCAGTGATTCCTTTCCACTCAGGGCTTGGGGGCTCCGCCATGTACCCAGCCATCGCTTCTCCAGCCCTGTCTTCCCTAAACTCCGAAGCCCACACTTCCTCAGCCTCACTTTCCAGTACTTCCCAAGTTCTTCATTGTTTTCTTTTTTTTTTTTTAATATGTATCTTATTTTTTAAAGAATTACTTATTTGGGACTGACTGATGGTATAATGGTTATGGTAGAGTCCCATGTAGTCGACTACAGTTTGAGTCCCAGACCTGGAGGCTTAAACTCATGCCGGGCGCGTGTGCGTGCGTGCCTAAAATCCTGAGAGGAGAATGGAGGAGAAGGGACTGCGGCATGGCCATCCCCCCAGGGGGTGATTTCTCACTTTCTGTCTCTCTGTCTCTCCAGTGAATAACAAAAATCTCTAAGAAAATAAAGAAGAAGAATTATTTATTTAATTCCTTTTGTTATTATATTATTATTATTATTATCAATTTGACCAGAGAGAGAGAGAAAGGGAAAGCAAGGAAGCAGGTCACCAGATCCAGGACTCAAACTGCGGGTGGTCATCTGGGAGTCCAGTGCTTTAGCCACCGCACCACCTGTCAGCCCGTTATTATTTTTAAATTTGCTGTAGGACATATGCACTCACCAGAGAGAGACAGGGAGAGAGAGAGCGAAAGTAAGTCAGCAGATCTGGGACTCAAACCAAGGTCGGCCATGTGGAAATTCAGTGTCTCAACCACCACGCCCCCTGCTGGCCCTACTTCTCCAAACTCTTAGTCTGTTTGCTCCAAATAAGCCTGCAGCCTCGGCTTCCCGACCCCTCACCCACCTTTCTCTGACACCCCAAGCATCCTCGCTGCCCCGAGACTCTGGATTTCCTGAGCCATCCCTGTTCTGGCCATCAATTGCTACATGACGAACCACCCCAAAGCTTAGTGGCTTGAAAGGACAGCTCAGTATTATGATTGCTCCCAGTGCTGTCGGTGGACTTAGTTCACTTCGATTTCTCTTGGCCAACTTGTGTGATCTGCTCAGGGTCTCTCACGTGTGCAGGCAGACGCCGGCTGAGGCTGCAGTGACCTGGAGACCCCGCTGGGCCAGGGGCGCAGATGCCCGACACCCGCAGTGATGCGGGCTGTCGACCGAAGGCTGAGCTGGGGCTGCTGATAGGGCATGTCCTTTTTGATGGGCTCCATCTCTCTGCTGTGCACCTGTCTCTGTCCGTGTTTCCAAAGGTCTCGGTGTCTCTGTTCGACTCTCTTCTCCACTTCTTTAATTCTCTCTCTCTCTCTTTTTTTTTTTTTTTTTTTTTTTTTTT
>NW_006159526.1:5292572-5299520 GCF_000334495.1 Tupaia belangeri chinensis | reverse complement strand
ATTCCTGCGACTTAGCCATTACGCTAACTGCTGGTCCCAAGTTTTTTTTTTTTTTTTTTGACAGGGTGTGTACGCTCACCAGAGAGAGACAGTGGGGAAGTGAGAACTCGCCCTCCCCATGGGGGACAGCCACACCGATATCCCTTCTCCATTCTCCTTTCTGGATTCGGGGCACGCATGCAAGTCACTGGGTCTGGGACTCGAACTGCCTGTCAGCCACGCAGGATCCAGATGCTTGAACCAACATACCACCAGCTGGCCCCAGTTCTTTAATTCTGCCACCCCCCCCAGCTTTGCCTGCTCCATATCTGTCTTTTATTTATTTAGAATTGTTTAATTTGATTTATCGTTATCATTTTTTAATTTGAATAGAGAAAGAGAAAGGGAAAGTGAGAAAGTAAGCTGCCAAGTCCAGGACTTGAACCTGTCGACCATGTGGGAGTCCAGTGCTTCAGCCATAACACCACCTGCTGGCCCCTGTCTTTTTTTTTTTCCCCCCAGGGTTATTTATTTCATGAGAAAGACCGAGCCCGTGAACAGGGTACCTGGGCTATGATGCACCCCAGCTTCATCCAGGCCTGGGTCATGAATACGTGTGTGCCCAGTGTGCTCAGGGAGGTCTCTGGACTCGAACCAGGACCCTTCCTGTGTGGGCAGAGGGTGCGAGTTCAGGCCACGCTTCCTTCCTCCTCTAATCGGCACCATCACTCCCTCTCTCCTCATCTCTGTTTTCAGACATCTCCCCGTGTGTGTGTGTGTGTGTGTGTGTGTGTGTGTGTGTGTGTGTGTCTCCCTACTACCGAGTCACAACACCCTCCCCCCGTGGCATAAAACTGGCGAGCGTGTCTCAGGGCCCCTGCGCGGCGGTGCTTCTGCTCTGAGCCCAGTGACGGTCACTTGTGCGGCGCGTTAATTTTGGAGCCTGGCCACGCGAGAACGTGCAAGGGGCCTCACTCACCCGGGGGGAGGGGGGGGTGGCAGGAGCTGCCCCGGGCTGGGAGCTTCGGTTCTGCATGCAGCGCCCCCTCCAGTAGGCTAGCCCGGCTCCAGGAGCAGGAGAGCCTCTGTGGACGCTGCAGGGCCCCAAATTCCACCCGGTTCTGCCAAAGGAAGTTTAGCACTCGGGGAGTAGAATAGATGTCGCCTCTGGATGGGGGCCGCATGTCCTGGAAGGAGGAAGAATGACGCGGGGCCATTCGTGACAGGCTGGGAGTAGCTCCCCAAAAGATGCCCACACCCTAATCCCCAGAACCCACAAACGTGCCACAGAAGACGAAAGAGGATGGTGCACATGGGACTAAGTTAAGGATCTTCCTTTTTTTAAAAGAACATTTTATTTCATTTTATTAATTATGATTATTTTTCAATTTGTTATAGGGCAAATTTGCTCTCTGTGCTTGACAGAGAGAGAGGGAAAGTGAGAAAGCAAGCTGCCCAATCCGGGACTCAAACTGCGATCGACCTTGTGGAGGTCCAGCACCTTAACCACCATGCCACTTGCTGGCCCCTAAGTTAAGGATCTGGGGGGACGAGATTATCCTGGACTGTCAAAATTGGCTCCAAGTGTAGCCACGGGTATCCCTTTGTTAAGGTATAATCTGTGAGTAAGAGAGACAGAGAGATGGAGAGATGGAGAGACAGAGAGAGTGCCCTAACAGGGTCCAGATGCTGCAATCCCAGCCAAGCCAGCCCCGAGGTCCCGGGTGCCTGTGTGCACAGGGAGGTCTGTGGACACAATCCCAGGACCTTCCCACGTGGGTCAGCCTTGCAGTACCACATTCAGCCCCGGTATTCTTTTCTTTTGTTTTTTAACTTTCTTTTTTTTTTTGGAGAGGTTTTTGCTATAAGGAGCATGCGCTTGCCAGAAAGGCAGAGAGAGACAGAGAGACAGAAAGCCAGAAATCACCCCCCAGGGGGGATGGCCACGCCGCAGTCCTTTCTCCTCCATTGTCCTCTCAGGACCTTGGGCACGCACGCACACGCGCCTGGCGTGAGTTTAAGCCACCGTCGACTACATGGGAGTCCAGAGACATAGCCATTATGCCACCTGCTGGCCCCAAGCCCCGGTATTCTTATGAGAGGAAACAGAGGGAGACTTCACTACGCAGAGGAGGAGGAGGAGGTGAAGACAGACCAGACAGAGCCGTGAGGGTGCTGGCCTGGAAGCCGGGGAGATGCGGCCAAGCCACGGAATGCCGGCAGCCACCAGAAGTGGGAAGAGGCAGGTTTCCCGGAGCTCTGGGGCAGTGTGGACCCGGGGCCAGCTCGACCTCAGCCCAATCAGACTGGCCTCAGACTTGTGGCTTCCAGAACCACGGGGGAATAAACGTTCAGTTTCGGCACAAGTTTGCGCCCGTTTGTTACCGCAGCCGCAGGAAACTCGAGTCCTGGAAGACAGTGCCCCGTGGCCTCTTGTCTCTGAGTTCCTGTCTCTTCATCTTGAACTTTACTTATTTATTTCCATTTGCCAGAGAGCATGTGCGCTCACTGGAGAGAGGCAAAGAGAGAAAGGGAGGGAAAGTGAAAGCGCATCCCCCACGGGGACAGTCACGCTGCAGTCCCTTCTCCGTCTCTCCCTCCTCTCGGGAACTTGGGCTCGCACACACGTGTGCCTGACGCTTTTCTCAAGCCAGCGAGCCTGGGATTCGAACTACTCTGTTGGCCATGTGGGATTCAGCCACCCCAACTGCCATGCCACCAGCCAGCCTGAAGTTTATTTTTTTTTTTTTAATTGTAGTAAAAATACACGTAATGAAATTTAAAATGTACCGTTTTAGGGGCCAGCAGGTGGCGAGGTGGTTCGGGTGCTGGATTCCCACATGGGTGACAGACTGAGTCCTGGATCTGATGGCTTGAAAATCACACCGGGCACGAGTACGTGTGTGCCCGAATCCCTGAGAGGAGCATAGACTGCGGCATGGCCATCCTCGCGGGGGACGATCTCGCCCTCTCCCTGTCTGTCTCTCTCCAGCAAGTGATGGAGGCAAGTGGCTTAACCGGGATGTGAGCCCAGGGGCCCTGGAGGGGAGTCAGGAAGGTGGCTTGGCGGTTAAGGCGCCGGACTCCCACAGGACTGAACGTCCTGCTGGCACAGAGAGAAGGGGTGAAATGTGGCCAGCCCTTGGGTGGCGGGTGGTTTCTCACCTCCCCTCACTCTGCGCTCCTCCCTCGGGGACCTCCCAGGGACTGCGAAGCACCCTCTCTGTGGAGGTGCCCAGCCTGAGTTACCCTCCCTCTCTGAGGATGGCGCCAGCACATGCCGGCCCAGAGTGTGGTTCAGCCCAGGCCTGCCTAGAAGCACCTGCGTGAGCTGCCACTGGGTCACAGGGACACGGGGGACAGCACAGCCCCTGCCATGGCTGCCTCCCAGCAGGGGGACCCCCGGCCTCCCTGTTCCTGGAGGAAAATGCGCGGTCACCAGCAGGTGAGGCTCGGGCTGCTCCGGCTCCCTCTTGCCTCTCCAGGACACCTCCTCCAGGACTGCCATCTCGGGAGGATTGCAGCCAGGCCCCAGGCAGTACTTCCTCATGCCTGCTGGGCCCTGGACGGAGCCCTCCGAGAGGCACCCCTCCTCCAGTCCCTCCTCGCCTCCCTCCTGCTCCCCGCCTTCCAGCGCAGTTCTCTGGGGGAGCTGGAGGGAGGGCAGTGTCCAGGATGATGGACCGCAGGGGGCAGTGGGGTCAGAAGAGGAGGGACCCAGGGCCGAAGGGGAAGAAGCAGAGAGGAGGGAGGGAGGGAGGGGAGGAGGGAGGCTGAAGCCACAGAACAAAACAGGCGGGCGGGCAGAGACAGAGATGGAGACAGAAGAAGCCCGGGAAGTAGGTAGGGGAGAGGCCGGGACTCCACGCGGTGGGCGGGCGACGAGAGAGACAGCACCAAGACAGCGGGCCCAGGTTCAGGGCAAGCCACGATGCACAGAGAGACAGAAGCCCCTGAGAGACGCACACAGAAAAAAGCAGAGACTACCAAGGAGGGGGCTGGACAGAGACCCCGGCAGGGTGCCATGGAGGGTGGGGGGACAGGCAGAGAGAGAGAGCTGGAGAGAGACAGAGAAACAGAGGTGGAGCAAGAGATACAAAGTTATAGTGAGAGACACAGTAACAAAGAGAGACAAGGAAAGATAGTGAGAGCCAGAGGGAGAAAAGGGCCCAAACGTGGGCAGAGGCACGGACACCGGAAGAGGAAATGGGCAGATTCAGACAAAAAGGGCAGAGAGGACGTGGGCACAGAGAGAGAAGGGAGGGACGCAGGTGGGGACCGGGGGCGGGAGTCGCAGCCCTCGCTGCTCCAGGGCAGGCCGGCCTGGCTGCTGAGCGTGGCTAATGCTATGATTGCTTGGTGGGGTGGAGGGAGGGGAGGGGAAGAGAGGGGAGGGGAGGAGAGGGGGACAAAGGAGCCGCTGGAGTTTCCTCCGTGATGGATGGGCCCTGCCTGGAGGGGTGGGCGCCAGGTGGGGGTGGGGGACGCACCGAGATAAATGCTTCCTTCTCCTGGAGCCAGGCCAGGCAGGGTGCATTTATGCCGGGCCGCCGAGGGTGGGAGAGGGGAGAGGCCGAGAGATGGAGACACAGAGGCGAGACACAAGGGCCTCCAGAGAAAGCCAGAGTGGGAGTGAGGAGGGGAGATAGGCACAGAGCAAAGCAGAGACAGAGATCATGGAGACCAAGATGCCAAGGTAGAGAATAGAGAAGGAGAGGCTCATGACACACCGACACACACGCACTCACACACACATACTCACAGGAACACTCATACATACACACACAGACACAGACACACTCACATACACACTCATTCATACACACACACTCACATTCACAGGAACACACTCATTCATACACACACACACTCATAGGAACACACTCATTCATACACACACAGACACAAACACAGACACACTCACATACACACTCATTCATACACACACACTCACAGGAACACACTCATTCATACACACACAAACACACACACTCACAGGAACACACTCATCCACACACAGACACAAACACAGACACACATACACTCACACACATACTCACAGGAACACATTCATTCACACACACAGACACACACACCCACAGACACACTCATTCATACACACAGAGACACAGACACACTCACATACACACTCATTCATACACACACAGACACACACACTCACAGACACACTCATCCATACACACACACATTCATAGGAACACATTCATTCACACACACAGACACACACTCATACACATGATCACAAAACCACACTCGTACACATACAGACATACTCATACACATAGTCACACACAGACACACACTCACACACATCCACAGACACACTCATTCATACACACACTCACATACTCACAGGAACACACTCATTCATACACACAGAGACACAAACAGACACACTCACACACTCATTCACACACACACTCACAGGAACACACTCATTCACACACACAGAGACACACTCATTCATACACACAGACACACACTCACACACACACACACTCATTCATACACACACTCACAGGAACACACTCATTCATACACACAGACACACACTCACAGACACACACACTCATTCATACACACACTCATAGGAACACACTCATTCACACACACACTCACACATCATCACAAACACACACACACACATACAGACATACTCATGCACATAGTCACACACACAGACACACACACACACATATCCACACACAGACACACTCATACACATACAGACACACTCGCACACATACATACTTGCACACATGATCAGATACACTCACAGACACTCAGACATACTTGCACACGTACACACAGATACACATAGACACACACACTTGCAGACGCTCACATACACGCACATGCATGCACACGCTCACACTCCCATACTCACACGCATATACTCACACACACCTCACACACTCAGACACGCACGCTCACACACGTACACTCACACACACTCACAGACGCACACACAGACACACCTCAGGCAGAAACGGAACCCAGAGGTCGGTCCTCGGAAACCTTCCTGCGCCCGGGCCCCCACAGCACAACGGACTCAGAGAAGCCTAAGAGGGCAGCGACTACCTGGAAGGACAGAGAGACAGACACAGGGCTGTCGCTGGAGGGGAAACTGAGGCAGAGCTGGCGGGACTGCGGGAGGAGACAGGAGGGCCCAGAGCGGGTGCTGCCAAACCCAGTGTGGCTCCTCTGCCCTGGGGTCGGGCCTGGTTGCCCGTCCTGCGCTCTGCTCTGTGGGGGATGGAGGGGGTGAGGCCAGGTCTCTGAAGGCGGCCAACCAGGGAGACCGAGACCGGGGACCTGCACCTCTCACAGAGGCGCTGGGGTGGGCGTGCGCTGGGCCCTCCCTGCTGCAGGGTGGGGTGGAGACCCCTCCGGGCGGGGAGCTGGTGCTCACTCTGAGAGGCATGTGTGTACACACACACGCACACGCAGGGGTGTGCACAGCCAACGCACTGTGCAGGGCAGGCTCCCCCAGACAGCAAGCTGGGGCGCCCGCACATCAGCACGCTCGCTCGGCACCCCTGCTGCAGGACCAGGCCTGGCCGCCACCTGCTCCCTCCCGGAGGACCATGGAAGGGAGCCGGCTGGGAAGGGGAGGTGAGTTCAGAAAGATAAACAGGACAGGTGCGTGTGCGCGTGCGTGTGCGCGTGCGAGACAGACAGGAGGGGAGGCTGAGAAAGCTGTCCACCTCCTGCCAGTCGCCTGGCCCCGTAGTTTCTTTCCAGACACTCATTTTCCCGACATCTCAGTCCTTTTTATTTTTAATTAAAAAGATAAAAACCCGAGAGCCCAAGCCCCTGTTGGTTAGGGGGCTTAGAAGGCCCTTCTGAGCTGGAGCAATGGCAGAAATAACTCAGGGGTCTCTGTCCACGCGCGTCTTCCCCGTCCTCGGTGGACTGGATGGGGGGGGCCGCCCCTCCGGGTCTCTG
>NW_006159526.1:5289427-5291304 GCF_000334495.1 Tupaia belangeri chinensis | reverse complement strand
TGCGGGCCCGGGCCTGGCCGCCACCTGCTCCCTCCCGGAGGACCATGGAAGGGAGCCGGCTGGGAAGGGGAGGTGAGTTCAGAAAGATAAACAGGACAGGTGCGTGTGCGCGTGCGTGTGCGCGTGCGAGACAGACAGGAGGGGAGGCTGAGAAAGCTGTCCACCTCCTGCCAGTCGCCTGGCCCCGTAGTCTCTTTCCAGACACTCATTTTCCCGACATCTCAGTCCTTTTTATTTTTAATTAAAAAGATAAAAACCCAAGAGCCCAAGCCCCTGTTGGTTAGGGGGCTTAGAAGGCCCTTCTGAGCTGGAGCAATGGCAGAAATAACTCAGGGGTCTCTGTCCACGCGCGTCTTCCCCGTCCTCGGTGGACTGGCTGGGTGGGCCAGCCTCTCTGGGTCTCTGCCTGTCTCTCTCCCACTCTCCAAGCCAACTCGCGCCCCTCCCCACCTCAGCTCAGGCCCACTGGGACTGCCAGGGCCATGTTTCCTGTTTCCCAATCAGCTTGAGCAGGCCAAGGTCAAAGGGGACCTCGGCAGACACTCCCTCCCCACCCCCAGACACAACGGGGAGGCTGGGATCCCAGATGCCAGGTCCCAATTCTGACTGCACTGAGGGTGGGATGGGGGCGGGGCACACAGAAGAGCTTTGCATCTTTAATTAAAAAGTGATTTAAATTAATTTTCTGCTCCAAAACCCCTATCTGGGGGCAGCATGCAAGGCGGTGATTAAAGACTCTCCAGGTCCAGCTCTTCCGCCTGCCTTAAAGGGCCAGTCACCGCAGGATGGTTCTGCCAGGGAACTGCTTGGGGAGCACGCTGCCACTGCCCCTGTCCCTGCCGTGTGGGAACCCCCAGACCCAGCCAAGACCCTTGGAGTCCTGGCACCTTTAGTTCAGCTTTTTCTCCATGATTGACCCCAGCTCTGGCGGCCAGCCCATTACCCACCCTGCAGACCGGGAGATCAAGGCCCACAGAGGGAGGGCCTGTCTGAGTTGGGTCCGGACTCTGGATTTCTAAAGGAGACCCCTGGAGGCAGCCCAGGTGAAGGTCAGTGGTGTCCAGCACTGAGAATCAGGGAGGAAGAGAGGGAGGAAGAAAGCCAGAGACAGGGTTGGGTGGGGGCAGGTGGTGTGCAGGTTAAGGAGGCTGAATCCCACATGGCCAACTGTGCAGTTCTAGAAGAACATGCCAGGTATGTTTGTGTGTATGCCCAAAATCCTGAGCAGAGGGGCCAGCAGATGGCATAATCATTACATTGCTGGACTCCCACGTAGCTGGCAGTGGTTTGAGACCCAGACCCGGTGGCTTAAAACTCATGCTGGGTGCATGTGTGTGTGTGTGTGCCCAAAATCCCAAGAGGAGAATGGAGACGGGATTGTGGTGTGGCCATCCCCCTCGAGGATCAGGAGGTGATTTCTTACTTTCTGTCTCTCTGTCTCTCCAGTGAGCACACATGCCCTATAGCCAAAATCTCTCTCTTAAAAAAACAAGCAAGATAAAATCCTGAGGCTGGGAGGGAAGGAACTGCGGCCTGGTCATCCGCCCCGGGGGTGCTTTCTCATTTTCCCTCTTTCTGTCTCCCTTTGGTGAGGATATGAGTCCTCTAGCAAACTTTTTTAAAAAAAGAAAATACTATCGGGACCAGCAGTTAGCATAATGGCTATGTGGCTGGATTCCCATGTAGTTGACCGCGGTTTTCGTCCCGGACCTGGTGGCTTAAACTCACGCTGGGCGCGTGTGCGTGCGTGCCCAAGATCCCGAGAGGAGAATGGAGGAGAAGGGATTGCGGCGTGGCCATCCCCCCTGGGGGGTGATTTCTCGTTTCTGTCTCTCTGTCTCTCTCTGTCTGTCTGGCGAGCACCCGCGCCCTATAGC
>NW_006159526.1:5287825-5289396 GCF_000334495.1 Tupaia belangeri chinensis | reverse complement strand
CTCTCAAAAAAAAAAAAAGAAAAAAGAAAAGAAAAAGAAAATGCCATTGAACGATTGCCAGGTGTCTCTCTCTTTCCCCCTCAGAGTCCTGCATCTCTGGCCTCCTCGCTGTGTCTTGAACAGACCAGGCACAGGGCTCCCCACGCCTGTGCACCTGCTATTGCTCCTGTGGGAATGACCCTCCCCCAGACAGCCACAGGCCCCTCCCTCACACCCTTCATGTCCCTGCTCAGATGTACTTCCTCTGAGAGTCCCCTGCCCAGCCTGTGCAAATAACCTTCCCATCTTTAGTCTGCTTTGCCTCCGACACTTGTCACCTCTAATCCTGATGTTTTAAAAATAATTATTTATCTGGGACTAGTAGATGGTATGGTTACGTCGCTGGCCTTCATATGGCCAACAGCAGTTTGAGTCCCAGACCCGGTGGCTTCAAACTCACGCCAGGCGCATGTGCGTGCGTGCCCAAGATCCCGAGAGGAGAATGGAGAAGGGATTGCGTGTGGCCATTCCCCCGGGGGGTGATTTCTTGCTTTCTGTCTCTGTCTCTCTGGTGAACACACACACCTTATAGCAAAAATCTTTCTTTAAAATTATCATTACTATTGATAATTTTTAAATTTATCATCATTATTATTTATTTATTTGATATAGACATTCACCAGAGAGAGCAAGAGAGAGAGAGAGAGAGAGAGAGAGGAAAATTGTGAAAGCGAGCCACCAGGTTGGGATTCAAACCGTGGTCAGTCACGCGGGAGTCCAGTGCTTTAACCACTACGCCACCTGCTGGCCCCTCTGATCATGACTTTATACATTTACTTATTCATTCAGTTAGTCTCAGTCCCCCCCCTCCCCCGAATGTGAGCACAAAAAGTTTCTGTCTTTTGCTCCTGGCCATATCCCCACACCTGGCACACAGTAGATGCTCAACACATTGTCCTCGTATATCGCATTGGAACAGCAGTTTCAAAGCTTGTCTTGGAGATCGGATAGAAGCTATGGGTCGTCTTTCTGGCGTCTGAATTTACCCTCAATTCGGAGACTCCCCAGACTCCCCAGAGTAGTTGAGACTTCCTGAGAGGTAGGTCAAAGCTAGGCAGAGGGTCTCATCCACACCCTCCGACGCTCGCCACATTCAGAGACGGAAGCAACACGAGTCCCTCCTGCAGACACGCACACGCGACCCAGAGGCACGCTCGGACCTGCCGGGGACACTCGCGCCCATGCTCACATGCAGGTGGCTGCAGACAGGTCGGAGGGTGCCCGTGTGCCAGAGGAGGAGGGAAAGGAGCAGAAGGGAAACGAAAACGTGGGCTCTGGTTCCTTCCTGCCTCCTGTTGTCTCCTGATTCTGTCTCCCAGGAGAGGGAGATGAAGGGAGAGAGAAGCAGGAGACGGGGCGAGAGAGAGGGGAAGGACGGAAAGACGAGGGAGAAAGCCCGAGACCTGCGGCGACGAGACGGGGCGAGGCGAAGCCCCGAGGGCGGAGCGGAGGGCCGACGGCGACATGCACGCGGAGGCTGAGATACAAAAGCGGCCGGAGCGCGCCGCGGCCCCGGGAGGGCTGGGGGCGGG
>NW_006159526.1:5286007-5287339 GCF_000334495.1 Tupaia belangeri chinensis | reverse complement strand
CCGGCGGGCCCTGGGGGGCTGCTGCCCCTGGCTGCGCCCTCCCCACCGGCCAGGCTCTGGAAGGACCCAGGAGGTGCCCCCGGCAGCAGCCCATGGCCCGGAGGGTAGGTCTGAGGGCGGGACCGCTGCATCCCCATCCCCATCTCCCCTCCCGGCGCTCCCGCCCCGTCGCCCACCCTGCTCTCCCAGGTCTTTCTCTGCCCTCCCTTCTCTCTGCCTCAGCCCTCCTGCTGCCCGCCCTCCGCGGTCTCGCCCCGGTCTCCCCCTGCTGCCCCTCGGTCTCCTCCTCCGTCGCTGGCCTTTTATCCCAGCTCCTCCACCCCGTCCCTTCCCTTTTCTGCCCTCCCCCACCCTTCTCCCCGGTCTACTTTGTTCTGAACCCCCACCCTGAGGGTTAGGGGTGGAGACCGAGCGAGAGGTGGGTCTCCCGGCTGCGGGGCCCGGGTGCTCCTTTTTGGTCCTAGAGTTGGGAGAGAGACTGGAGAGGAGGTGGCAGAGGTGGCACCAGGGCGGCGGGCAGGAGCTCCCCCTTCCGAGGGACCCCACTTAGAACGGCACGGCGGGAGCAGTGGGTTCCACTTAAAGGCTCAGGAGAAGTTAGAGGAAGTGAAGATGGGGGAAGAGGCAGACGCGAGAGCGCCGGGTGCGCCGGGTGCGCGGGGTGCCCAGGGCCGGGCCTCCGCGGGGCACGGAGCCCTGGGCAGGGGCGCGCTTCCCCTCCCTTTGCCAGTCCCTTGGAAAGGGTGTGACCTGAGGAGCAGGGGTGTCCCTGGCACCGCGTCCTGGTCCTGGTCCTGGTTCTGTGAGGGCGAGATGTGGAAGCTCACCCCAGAGCTCCCGCTGCTTTCGGGGCTGTGTGCACAAGTGTGTTTGCGCAGTTGTGAGAGGTGGCCCTCTCCCTCACCGAGTGTTTCTGAGTGTGTGCGGCGCATCCATGCGTGTGCCAGTCTCATTCGTTCACATGCCGGCTAACTCGTTCCTTCACTCCAGTGCCTGGCGGTGTGTGTGTGTGTGTGTGTGTGTGTGTGTGTGGTGTCTCCACTGACTCAGGTGGGCTTGTGGTACTTTCAGCCTGGGGGTACTCAGCGCGTGTGGGCGGGGGTTTAGGTGGGACTGACACGAGCGTGCATGTGCTTGGTGTCAATGGCTGTGTGCCCGGTGGATTCACGTGGGGTGTGACAGGTTAAGACACACTCACATGTGCGCACTTGACAACCGCGAAACAAACAGAAGTGCGTGCGAGTTGTGTTGTGTCAGGAGCGGGTCCTTGGTGGGGTTCCCTCCCTGACCCTCTCCCCTCCCCTCTGCTGAGGAGCTGTCACCAGCCTCGCC
>NW_006159526.1:5279517-5285871 GCF_000334495.1 Tupaia belangeri chinensis | reverse complement strand
GCACGGAGCCCTGGGCAGGGGCGCGCTTCCCCTCCCTTTGCCAGTCCCTTGGAAAGGGTGTGACCTGAGGAGCAGGGGTGTCCCTGGCACCGCGTCCTGGTCCTGGTCCTGGTTCTGTGAGGGCGAGATGTGGAAGCTCACCCCAGAGCTCCCGCTGCTTTCGGGGCTGTGTGCACAAGTGTGTTTGCGCAGTTGTGAGAGGTGGCCCTCTCCCTCACCGAGTGTTTCTGAGTGTGTGCGGCGCATCCATGCGTGTGCCAGTCTCATTCGTTCACATGCCGGCTAACTCGTTCCTTCACTCCAGTGCCTGGCGGTGTGTGTGTGTGTGTGTGTGTGTGTGTGGTGTCTCCACTGACTCAGGTGGGCTTGTGGTACTTTCAGCCTGGGGGTACTCAGCGCGTGTGGGCGGGGGTTTAGGTGGGACTGACACGAGCGTGCATGTGCTTGGTGTCAATGGCTGTGTGCGCGGTGGATTCACGTGGGGTGTGACAGGTTAAGACACACTCACATGTGCGCACTTGACAACCGCGAAACAAACAGAAGTGCGTGCGAGTTGTGTTGTGTCAGGAGCGGGTCCTTGGTGGGGTTCCCTCCCTGACCCTCTCCCCTCCCCTCTGCTGAGGAGCTGTCACCAGCCTCGCCATCCCTGCCGCCCTCCCTGGCCCTGCCGGGCTCCTCCTCGGGCCCTGCTGACCACGGCTGCCCAGCCCAGGCACACGGGAAGGGGCATCGTCAGGGACCTGGGGTCTCAGGGGACAAGGAGGTTCCTAGGACAGAGTGGTGCCCTCTGGGTCCTTGGGTACAGAGGGACCTCAGTAGACAGCTGGATCTCGGGGTGCTGACCCACTGGGCGCCCCTCTCGCCTCCCCAGTACGATGAGCTGCCCCACTACCCAGGCATCGTGGACAGCACCGCAGCCCTGGCCGGCTTCTCGGAGGCGCCCAGAGCCCCCGGGCCCTACGGCTTGCACAGGCCTCCTCAGCCCCCACCCCCCGGGTTGGACAGCGAAGGGCTGAAGAGGGAGAAGGATGAGATCTACGGGTGAGTGGGGCTGGGCGGGAGCGAGGGGCCTCCCAGGCTGCCTCTGTGTCCGCCCTGTTCTGTGTCTCCGTGTCTGCCCTCTGACTTTGGTTCTCTGTGTGTCTTGGGCTCTGTCCCCGGAGTCTCTCGTCTCTGAGCTTCGCAGTCTCTGTCCTGCCCTCACGAACTCTCTCTCCTTCCTGCCACCCCAGACACTTTGCTGGCCCTGGTCTTTGAGAAGTGCGAACTGGCCACCTGCTCTCCCCGAGATGGGGCTGGGTCTGGGCTGGGCGCACCCCCGGGCGGTGACGTCTGCTCCTCTGATTCCTTCAATGAGGACATCGCTGCCTTTGCCAAGCAGGTGGGCACCCCGTCGGTCAGCACCAGGAGAGCCAGCCAGGAAGGGCGGGCGGGAGGTGGACTAGCTCTCGCTGGCCTCTCTTCCTCCCAGGTGCGATCAGAGAGGCCCCTTTTCTCCTCCAACCCAGAGCTGGACAATCTGGTAAGCCCAAGGCCCTCTCCAAAGTCCCCTCTTCCACAGCGCCTCCTGTCCTGTCCACCATATCCTTAGGTTGGTTGAGAAGGTTGGCTGGCAGAGAGGAGACCACCTGGTCCACATTTGCTCTCTGGTATTGCCTAGAAGTGGAGAACGAGGCTGATGGCTTGAGTTCGAATCCAGCTCGGCCACTTCCTGGCTCTGTGAACCCCTCCGTGCCTCAGTGGCCTCAGCTGCAGTAGTTTCCGTCTTGAAAAGCGGTTGAGGGATTTAGAGTCAATGGGAGTCAGGCCCTGAGAATGGGACACCCTGGCTCCGCCCTTCCTTGGCTCCCCAAGCCCTGCCTGGGCTTACTATTGGCCAAGCCGTTTGCAAAGGACTCTGGGAGATGTAGTTTGCAGGTAGAGGGTGGGAAATAGCGCTGAGGGCAGGCAGACACACCTGGGCTCACTCCGCCAGCGCAGGACCCTTTCCTGCCCCTTGCTTCCTTCTTTGTCTCTCTGCCTCTCAATCTGACACCCCCTCTTTCCTTAATTCTGGGTCTCCATCTCTGTTCTGTTTCTCTCTGCCCTGCTGTCTCTGTCTCTGTCACCGTTTTGTCATTCTGTCTCATTGTCTCTGTCTCCCTTCCACTCCCCCCCTTCTCTCCTGTCACCCCTCTGGGCTTTCAGATGATCCAGGCCATCCAGGTGCTCCGCTTCCACCTGCTGGAGCTGGAGAAGGTGAGCGCTCCTCGCTGCCCTCACCCTCACCTGCCCTCAGCCCTGCCTCTCACCCCACACACCCCCGCCCCCTCCGGGCTCTCTCCCCACTGGAGTTGAAGCAGAATGCCTCCCTCATCCCTGTGCACCTCAACCCTGGCCCCCGGGTGGCCCCCCCAGTACCCCGGTGCCCCCCCAGGTCCACGACCTGTGCGACAACTTCTGTCACCGCTACATCACCTGCCTCAAGGGGAAGATGCCCATCGACCTGGTCATCGAGGATCAGGACGGCGGCTGCAGGGAGGACCTGGAGGACTACCCGGCCTCCTGCCCCAGCCTCCCCGAGCAGGTGAGCCTGGGAGGGGGCGCCAGGCATCACCCGCAACCAGAGCTGAGGCCAGACATACACGCACTACACCACACGGCCTCAGACACGGCCACAGGGGTGCGGTCTGACCACAGGGCATGCGTGTGTGTGCACACGGCCACACACCCACCACACAACCGCACGGCTTTGGGCGTGGCTGCATGGCTGTGCAGGCATGCGTGCATGTGCATGCTGCCTCGACAGCTGCAGGCTCAGTAGCCCGCAGCGCAACACACATGGCCACGTGACAGCAGCACAGAGCACACAGCCACATTCAGCACCCCTGCTCTGGAGAGTGTGGCTGTGGCTGTGGTGTGTACGCAGCCACACGCACACAGAGTGCCAGCACCCCAGGTCCTGCCACAGCAACTCATAGCCGCCCTGAGACCCAGACTGAGCTGCACCGCACACTAGCCCTCCCCCATCACGGTAGGGCTGCGGCTGGGGTCAGCACACATGCGGCCTCCACACGGCCCAGATTCCCCTAGTCACACTTGGAAACAGACTCATGGGGTGGGACAGCCACACAGAATCAGACACAGGACGCAAAGAGAAAGGGGCATTGTCTCAGATCTGGTCACGCTACAGTGTCACCAACCCAAGACCCCGGACAATGATGAGCACAAACATAGCAGCCATGTGGGTCACTCACTGCCACATGCAGACAGAGCAGCAAAGCCTCAGGACCTGGCCACCCCCGGCGGCCATACTGTCAGCACCCAGCGATGAGGGGACACAGCCTGGTCGTTACTCCGCCCCGCAGTGGCCCCTCTGGACCTCCCCCAGCCATGACATGCGCATGCTCAGCAGCACCCCTTGCAGAGGTGCTCAGTTACCCTCACAGGCTCAGGTACCCGGAATGATGGGATGACGGCCACCCAGCTGCCAGCCCCCACGGCGGTCCCCCACTTGGGCAGGGATCGGTCCCTCAGACAGCGGTCGCACACTTAGCAGAACCAGCAGAGCTGGCGATGCGCCAGGTCACAACCACGCCATGTTCTCCTTGGGGACAGCTGTCCCATCTTGGGGGCAGCTGCACAGACGTAGACACCCTCACACTCAGGTCACGTTCACTTACAGGGACATCGAAAAGTCCGTGGGAAAATGGAATTAAAGTATGAGTTTGTTTTGGTGCAAAGCTTCTTGGAATCCACGCAGTTTCTTCCGAATGCACATTTTCCATGAGCCTTTTCAAGCCCCCTCTGCTGCACCAGGGTCTCAGTCTCCCGCTCCCCTGCAACATCTGGTCAGCTCCAGTCACGGTGCTGCTGAGTTCGGTCCCCAGCCCTCAGACCCCAGTGACACTGCTGTTGCACGAACCCCATTCCCAGATGCAAACCCGCAGATGTTAGTTATCCTGGAGAGCGTGGCCCCGCCCTGGCTGGGAGCATAGGGGCTCCCACAACTGATAGTTTTGGGACCGACCACGAGGGAGCAGAGTTCCAGGCAACCACCAAGGCCAGGTGGGGTCCCCTAGATCTGGGGGAGGAGGGGAGTGGCTTCCAGAGCCAGGCAGCGGAGAAGCCAGAGGCTGCCTGAGAGGGACTGAGACCTCTGCTAGCAGAGACTCTCGAGCACCTTCGGCTGAGTGACGCAAGTGCGGCTGGAGTCCACAGGGGTGGTTGACCTGGGCCACGGACTTGGAGTGGAGGGGGGCTCTAACACATGACCTAGCTCCTCACAGTGTCAGAGTCTGGGTAAAGGAAAGCCCTACACCCCCTGTCTGCAACTCTGAGCCCCCAGAATCTCTGGAAACTCAGCTTTTTCATTTTTTAGAGTAAGTTCAGTGCAAACGCATTTGGCAGCTAACCCTGACCTGAACTAATGAGAGGCTATTTATAGCCTTTATTTATCCCACGTAGTTAAATATTCATCCATTTTGCTGGAAAAATGTTAATGAGTTCGATGCCAAGGTTATGCTGCAGGTTTGCTGGGGGTGGTTATGCACGCGCGGCGTGAGCCCTGATTCACTGAAAGTGTGAGAAGTTCTCACTTCCGGGACGCCCCGGCTCAGGATCTCAGCTCAGACCTGAAGGAGCTGGCCCAGTGGAGCAGTGGCTGTGCCTCGGTGTGAATTCCTCCAAGCAGGGCCAGCAGGGGGCATGGAGGTCAAGGCGCTGGATCCCACATAGCCTGCTGTTTGGTTCAAGTCTCAAACAGGGGGCTCAAAAACCGTGGGGCGTATGTGCATGCATGCCCAAAGTCCCAAGAGAAGAGTGGAGGAGACGGACTGCAGCCTGGCCATCCCCCCGCCCACCAGGAGCGGCGTTCTCATTTTCCCTCTCTCTGCCTCACTGAGTACACCTGCCCTGTAGCAAAACAAGGAGAATCCCCATTGCATCCTTACCACCGTCTGCAGGGTGGGACCTGTTATTGTCCTCCATTTTCCAGTTGAGAAAGCCAGGGCACAGAGAGGTGACGTGACTGGCCAGGGTCACACAGCAGGAAAGAGGCAGGGCCGGCGCGGCAGCCACTGTGCTATGACACGGCCCAGGAGCAGCCTCACCTTCCAGCTCTTGTTTTCTAGAATAACACATGGATTCGAGACCACGAGGACAGCGGGTCTGTACATCTGGGGACCCCAGGTCCATCCAGTGGCGGCCTAGCCTCTCAGAGTGGGGACAACTCCAGCGACCCAGGTGAGGAGCTTCATGGGCAGCGGGGGCATGTGAGTCAGTCTGAGGAGTGACGTTAGACGGCGAGGGGGACTTGCAGAGGGGCAGGGACGGGCGTGTGTGGCATGGAGTCCAGTCCCCCACTCTCGCGATCCGCAAACACAGCATGCCTGCCCCCCTCAGGAGATGGGCTGGACACAAGCGTGGCCTCTCCCAGTTCTGGGGGGGAAGACGAGGAGCTGGACCAGGAGCGGCGGCGGAACAAGAAGAGGGGCATCTTCCCCAAGGTGGCCACCAACATCATGCGGGCCTGGCTGTTCCAGCACCTCTCGGTGAGAGCCCTCCTGCCCCAGGGGCTCATGGGTACTGCGAGATGGAAAAGGGTGGTCTGCAGAGACCAAGCCCCTGAGAGAGACCAGAGATGTGGGCAGTACTGAGAGACACTCGTGGCGGGAGGATGACGAGGGCAGGTGCCGAACGTTACCCATGTGCCAGGTGCTGCCATAGGCTCTTAGCACATGGGGCCCTCCACTACCCCACGAAGGAGGCCCACCATTAGCCCATTTGTAGATGAGACACAGGAACAGAGGTTAGAGTTTTGGGGTTTTGTTTTTCCCAGAGTCACACAGCCACACATGGGTTCGAACAGGGACAGCCTGGCCTTAACCACTGCACCACACTGCCTCACCCACAGGAATGGGGACATAGAGACAGGGAGACGCTGAGACGCTGAGACACGGAGTTATGGGAGGACCAGCTCAGGGAGAGAGACAGGCTGAGTTACAGAGGGGCAGAAGACAGGAACTCGGGGGCAGGGAGGACAGAAGTGCATTTGGGGTGTATTTGGGACCCCTGTTCCATCCAGCTGGGGCCTGGTCTCCCAGAGCGGGACAGCTCTGGAGGCAAAGCAAACACTGAAACACACACACAGAGTTTCAGAGATGGAGAGACAGAGACAGAAACAGAGAGACAGACAGAGGACCCCAGAGAAACTAACAGACAGTAGGGAGAGACGTGGGAGGATCCCTGGCAGAGACCCAGAGACCCAGAGAGGACTTCGCCCTCCTCCCTCCCTCACAGTTGGAGCTCCTCCTCGGCAGTTCTCTCTAGTGAGAACTGGCCCATTAGCCCCTGTTGCTGGAACAGGGGGCGGGG
>NW_006159526.1:5270807-5279374 GCF_000334495.1 Tupaia belangeri chinensis | reverse complement strand
GTAGTTGCCCTGGCTCTACTCCCTTGAGCCTGGTGAGCACAGAGACGCTCAGACGCGCTGGTTCTCCCGCCCTGGCCCTGGCCCCTGCCGCCTGCCCCAGCCTGGGCTTCCACTTCGGACCAGGGTGGAGGAGGACCAGAGTAGGGGGCAAGGGATGGGCCTTGGGGAATCAGGTGGGGGCGAGGGGAGGGGGACAGGCAGGGTGACTCTTGCTGGTGGCCGCAGCACCCATACCCCTCCGAGGAGCAGAAGAAACAGTTGGCACAGGACACGGGGCTCACCATCCTGCAAGTCAACAACTGGTGAGTGGCCCGGGGACTGGTGTCTGCGGGCTGGCGTCCGCGGGCCGGCCAGGGTGGGAGGCCAGGCGCTGTCCGCGGTGCTGACGGAGGCCCGGAGACGCTCCGCCCCCTGGCGCCGGCTTTGCCTCTCCTGCAGTCCTCGCCTCCCGCTGCCCGGTGCGACCCTGCCTCCCCTGCTCCGTCCTCACACCCGCTCGGTTTCCTTGACCGCCTCCCAGGTTCATTAACGCCCGGAGACGCATCGTGCAACCCATGATCGATCAATCCAACCGCACAGGTACACAGACGGTGGGGACGGAGGGCCTGGGCCTTGCAGGGCGTGTTAAAGCCGGGTCTCGGGTTTTCTGGGGCTCACCCCTTACCTCCCTTCGCAGGACAGGGTGCGGCCTTCAACCCAGAGGGCCAGCCCATGACTGGCTACACTGAGACTCAACCCCATGTGACTGCCCGGCAGCAGGGTAAGGCCCCGCCCTCTTAGCTAAGCCACACCCCTGCACACCAGGCCCGTCCTCTAGACAGGGATGCCCCGCCTCCTGAGAGTCAGTTCATAAATAATACAGGAATTGGGGAACCAGCAGTTAGCATAATGGCTATGTCGCCGGACTCCCACGTAGTCGACCGCGGTTCGCGTCCCGGACCCGGTGGCTTGAAACTCATGCCGGGTACATGTGCATGCGTGCCCAAGACCCTGAGAGGAGAATGGAGGAGAGGGGATTGCGGCGTGACCATCCCCCCTGGGGGGTGATTTCTCGCTTTCTGTCTCTATGTCTCTCTCTGTCTGTCTGGCGAGCGCACGCGCCCTATAGCTCTTTTGCTACAGGGTGCGTGTGCTCTCCAGAGAGACAGAGAGACAGAAAGCAAGAAATCACACGCCCCCATCCCCCCACCCACCGGGGGGGATGGCCACACCACAATACCTTCTCCATTCTCCTCTTGGGATCTTGGGCACACACGCACACGTGCCCAGCATGAGTTTAAGCCACCGGGTCCAGGACTTGAACCGCAATCGACTACATGGGAGTTCAGTGACATAGCCATTACATCAGCTGCTGGTCCCTTTTCTTTTCTTTTTTTTTATCGTAATTTCTGATTTATATATAATCTTACCTATGTAGGATACGGTATGTTTTTTAATGCACGTATATGGTGTACACTAATCAAATTAAGGATATAACATACCGGTCATCTTCAGCATTTAATGGTACATTACGTCTGCACATTTGGTAAGGAAAGATTCTAATTTTTCTTAAAGGGCCGGCACCTACTTTGAAGATGAATCAGTCCATCCTGGTAGTGGGATCCCCTGGTGAAAGAAGGGGTAACAGGGACTAGGAGCCCCACCTAGGTGTCTGGGGAAGACCTCCTCTAACCCTCTTCCTTTGTCTCCCAGGATCAGTGGGGATGAGCTTGAACCTGGAAGGAGAGTGGCATTACCTGTAGACATGTGAGTGTCCGAGGTCTAGGGACTGTGCGTCTCTACTGACCCAGCAGGGGACCCGCCCAAGGAGGGTCAGCCAGGGCCTGACTGGAGAGCCCTTCAAGGCTCTGCGAGAAGACGCTTCATCCTTCCAAACCCCTTCTCCACCTACGTCTTCCCTCCCTCACTCTCCGCATATTTACCCACCCATCAATCACCCACCTCCACGGCTCATCCAAACTCACATGCATGCACCACACACTCCCTCCCTGACCCCCCGTCTCCCCACCCCTACCCACCCACCACCTCTCCACGGACCCGCCCATGCACACACCCACCCATTAACCCATGCACTCACCCGCCTAGCTACCTTAACATGCATCCACCTGTCCAGCCGTCTGGCAGTCACGTATCCACCCACCACCCGTCTTCCATTGGCACCTACATCTCACCCGTCTGTCCGCCTCCACACTGGCCACCCGCCCACCCGTTTACCCACCCATCTACTCACCCACGCGTCCCGTTACCCGTGATTCACCCCTGCTCACCCACACATTCCGTTACCCGTGATTCACCCCTGCTCACCCACGCGTCCCGTTACCCGTGATTCACCCCTGCTCACCCACGCGTCCCGTTACCTGTGATTCACCCCTACTCACCCGCACATCCCGTTACCCGTGATTCACCCCTGCTCACCCACACGTCCCGTTACCAGTGATTCACCCCTGCTCACATCCCGTTATCTGTGATTCACCCCTGCTCACCCGCACATCCCGTTATCTGAGATTCACCCCTGCTCACCCGCGTGTCCCGTTACCCGTGATTCACCCCTGCTCACCCGCACGTCCCGTTATCTGTGATTCCCCCCTGCTCACCCTCACATCCCGTTACCCGTGATTCACCCCTGCTCACCCGCGTGTCCCGTTACCCGTGATTCACCCCCACTTACCCTCACATCCCGTTACCCATGATTCACCCCCGCTCACCCTCACATCTATCCACTGAACCCTCACCCCCTTCCCGACGTGCCTCAGCTAGGGAAGGGAGCCTCTCGAGACTATTCTGTCCTTGCGGAGAAGAACAGAACCCGATGAGCCCGATGACTATCCTGTCCTTGCGGCCATCAGAACCTGACGACAGTCCCATACTCCAGTTCTTGGGCTGAAACCATGAAATGTAGCTTGCCCACGGGAGGGAGTCCACAGGAGTCATCAGCTATCTCTGAGGTATCAGAGAAGACTTCCTGGAGGAAGTACCCTCTGGATGGGGCACTGAAGGATGCATAGGAGCCCACTGGGCGGAGGTGGAGGGTAAGATAAGATGGCGGGTGCTCTCCTCTCTCCTCCAGGTGGGAGATCTCTCGGTCCCACAGCACACCAGTGTTTGGGACATGAGCATCTCATTCAGTCCTCAGAGCAACCCCAACAGAGAAACTTACTGCTCTCACTACACAGATGAGGAAACCGAGGCTCAGAGAAGAGGCCACTTGTGCAGGCTCACCCCACGCAGGGGAGCAGAGGGGACAGGGCGTGCAGAGGCCCAGGCCTGAAGGCAGCCTGGAGTTTCTAAAGCTCGGGTCAAAGCGCGTGCAGAGGCCCCGGGCTGAAAGCAGCCTGGAGTTTCTAAAGCTCGGGTCAAATCTCCACTCCTTGGATTCAGCTCCTTCTGCGGCTCCCTAGTGCCTCTGGACAAAGTCCTGGCTTAGGAGCCACCCACCCACCCACGCATTCTTCCATTCAGCACACGTCCCCTGTGCCCAGCCCCCTGCTGGGTTGTGCTGGGGACACAGCAGTGACCGTCACAGTGCAGTGGGGGACAGGCCCTTGCTAGACGGACAGCGACATCCCAGATTGGCCTGGGTGGGATGTGGAAGTCCAGGAACTCGAGGAGCCCAGAGGGGCATCGGGCCCAGGCTGTGAGGGACAGGAAGGGAGAAAGCTCAGGGAGGGCTTCCTGGAGGAGAGAACATTGGAGCTGAGACCAGGAGTATGGGAAGAATGAGGAGAAGGGAGTCTAGCAGAGGAAACGGCATATGCAAAGGCTCTGAGCACTGAGAAATCCGGCTATGAGTCAGCCCTGGCCCCGGCCTGGCCGCCCCACCACACACACACAGAGGGGAGGGAGGACGTGGGCTGGGCGGAGGCAGGTGGGTCATGAATTCAGGATGAGAGCAGAGACTTTGGCAGGGTTAGCACGGAGGGGCCACAGAGGCCTGAGGCGAGGGGGAGAGATGGCCCAGGTGTCCAGGGCCTGGAGGACAGTGGGCTCAGCCCCACTGCGGCCGAGGTGGGGACAGGTGTGGCCCGGCTGAGTGGCGACCTCCGGGTGGGCAGTGGTAGAGGAGGCTTCTCGTCCTCCTCCCCGGCTCCCTTTTCCCCCCGCACTGCCTGTCACTTCCCGTTTCTGTCTCTCTATCCCTCGTTGTTCCCCTCTTTGTCTCTGTGTCTCTGCTGTCTGCCTCTATACGACTCTTTCCTCCCTCTCTACATTTTTAAAAAAGAATTATTTAATTAATTTTTTTTTTTTAAAGAGATTTTTGCTATAGGGCACATGCACTCACCAGAAAGACAGAGAGAGACAGAGAGACAGAAAGCGAGAAACCACCCTCTGGGGGATGGCCACGCCACAGTCCCTTCTCCTCCGCTCTCTTCTTGGGATTTTGGACACGCTCGCACATGCACCTGGCGTGAGTTTCAAGCTGCTGGGCCCGGGACTTGAACTGCGGTCAGCCATGTGGGAGTCCAGTGCCTTAACTACCACTAGATCTGCTGGCAATTATTATTATTATTGTTATTATTATTATTAATTATTATTATTGTTTTAATTCACCAGAGAGAGGGAAAGTGAGAAAGCAAGCCACCAGGTTCAGGACTTGAACTGTGATTGACCACGTGGGAGTCCAGAGTCCAGAGCCTTAACCACCACGCCACCTGCGAGCTAGCTCCTCTTTTGTTTTTTTAATTTAAGGTTCTTTTTTGTATTTTGCACTTGTGTTTAGTTTTGTCTTTGTAGTTTCTCTTTCTACATCTTCAGCTCCTTTTCTCTCAATGTCCCTCCCCGCCCGTGTGTCCTGTAATCGCTAGCTTTCTCTACCCTTCCGTCCCTCCTCCCTCTCCTGCTCCTGCTCCTGCTCCAGCTCTCCTCCTCTTTCTATGCTCCTGTCCCTCCCTCCTTCCCTCCCTCTCCTTCTGCCTCTCCCTCTCTCCCTCTCTCCCTCTCTCCCTCTCTCCCTCCTTCTCCTCTCCCTCCAGGCCTCCTCCCTCAGCTGCTCTGTTTTCACTGCCTCACTTTGAGGCTGGCAGGGGAGACCAGGGCGGGGCTGATGTGGGCCAGCGCCCTCCCCTCCTCCTGACTCAGCCTCTCCCCCTCCCTGCAGAGCCCAGCCTACCGCCTGTGACCACCAGCCTCACGCCTGGTTCTGGCCCCCGCCTGCCCCGTGGCCTGCCCCGTGGCTCCAGGACCTGCCTCCAAAGGCCCCTCCATTCAACGCCTACCTCCCTGGGGCCCCACCAGGACTGGGGGCCCTGAGCACCCACTGGAGGGTCTCTCAAGGACACAGACGAGGCCTCCAGGCCCTGAACCCTGGCCCTCCCATCAGCTCCACCTGGACTCGAGCTGAGAAAGTGGGCCTGGGTCTCCAGAAGCTGGTGGCTGGGGGTCCCCACCTTCAGGACAGAGAAGGGATTGGGTGGGCTGGGGCTGTCAGGGGAGGAGGGTCACCCAGATCTGACATTTTGGGACAATTCCTTCATCCTCCCACCCCACTCCTTTTTTGCCCCCCACCTTTCTTCTCTGTTGTCTACCGTTTTTTGTTTTTTTTTTTTTAATGATAAAGTCTTTAAAACACAAAGTTACTAGTTGGAGTTCCTGCGTCTCTTCTGAGATGTGAAACTCTCATCAATTCAAAGCTAGTGAATCAGTAATAATATCAGTTGATACTTTTTATTCTGTTTGTTCCTTGGGCGCCCTGTGTGTATCAGTTAGCTACTGCTGGGTAACAACCCCCCCCCAAAAAAAATGCCAGCTCTTTAAGTTCATTGATTAGCGGGTTGCTATTGTGTCCTGCGCTCAGCTGAGCAGTGTTTGTAGGGGTTTTGTTTTTTATTTTTTTGAGAGAGATTTTTGCTATAGGGCACATGTGCTCACTTAAAAGACAGATTGAGACAGAGAGAGAAAGAGATGTAAGGGGATGGCCATGCTGTAATCCCCTCTCCTCTGTTCTCCTCTTGGGATTCTAGGTGCACACTCAAGCAGCTGACAGGATTTAAGCCACCAGATCTGAGACTTGAACCACAGTTGGCTATGTGGGAGTCCGGCACCATGCCACCTGCTGGCCCCCGTGCTGTGGTTTCCACAGGGCGCTCTCGTGTGTCTCCCGTCAGTCTGGATCAGCCTGGTCTGTCAGACTGCAGCATTCTCAGGGCCACCACGAGTCTCGAGGCCAGCCCAGGTTCAAGGGAAGAGACTCTGGTTCTTGTGGGTGGGGTGTTGGGGAGCCTCACAGTCACACTGAGAGACCTGGGTCCTGGGAGGAAAGAATCGTGGCCACTTTTGCATCCGGCCGTCCACCACACTGACCTCAGCCGGACACGACCATGCGTGGTAGCCGTGGCGCTCAGGGGCCGTCACCTCTCTGGTCTTCCCCTCCGGAAGGCAGCAGGTCGAGGTGCTGGGGTGCTGGCTAAGGGAGATACCGCAGGGGGCTGCTGAGAGGAGCCGGGAGGGCGCCTGGCTCGAAGGTTACGTGTAACTGGGGAAACTGAGGCTCAGAGGCTGGGGTGGCGAGTCTCAGCTAACCAGACCTCCGTGCCCCCAGAGGGACCTGAAGGTGGAGTGTGGGCTCTCTCTCCCTGGTTTCTGTCTCTCTGTCTCTCTCCTCCTCTCGATGTCTCCATTTCTCCCACGTCTCCTCCTCCCTGTTCCTCCCACCTCACCTCTCTGGTCCCCTTTCCTGGGTGGCCCCTCAGCCCCAAGTGCCCCACCCCCACCCTCTCCTCAGAGCGGCCTTGGGCCTCTTAGTCTCTTGCCCACGCACCACGCCCCAAGCCATGGTTGCACCCGCTGTGGGGTCAACACCCCCACCCCCCGCCCCAAGCCATGTTTGCACCCGCTGTGGGTTCAAGGACCCAGGGACGTGTGTGTGTCTGATAGGTGTTGGGGTGCCTTGAAAAATGTGACTCCCCCCCCAAGTGCCCCAAACTGAGATGCACACGGGAAGACGCACAGGGACACACACAGACGCACAGTGGCACGTGCAGAGGTGCACGCGTGCGCTCTGAAACACACGCGCTGAGACCCGGCCACACGCAGAGACAGCTTCCCCGGGGACTCAGGGAGGGCCGCAGACGGGGCACGTGCACGTCCCACAGCGCACGCCCACGCTGCTGCTCGGGTGTGCCACGTGCTCAGGCACACGCTCGTGGACACGCGTGCTCACACTCCGTGCCTGAGCACACACCTCGATGCTCACATGCTCACACCCAGATGTCCACACCCTCACGGGCTCACACGTATTCAGAAACGTTCACGAGCACGTTTGTGCTCACTCTCAACACTCAGGACCACAGTAACACGCTGGTCTCACCTCCGCACACGTTCACGCTCACGCCCAGGACGGGTGCCCGCAGGACGTGGGCAGACCTGCCACTCAGTTACCTGGGGACAGTTGTGTGTGGCCAACAGGGAGACCAGGAACCTGGACTCGGGTCCAACCTGCCTGGGTTCAAGTCCCCGCTCTGCTGTCCCCTCCTCCGTGCAGGGACCCTGCCTCGAAGCACAGCTCACACGCATTCGTGTCTCATTTGCCACAGCCTCAGAGTCCTCGTGGCACCCACAGGGACACCGAGTCCTGGGGAGGCCCAGTTTCTACTCTCGCCCAGGCCCCCCCGGCTCGTCTGCTCAGCACCACTGAGGCAGCCCTGACCCAGGGAGCGAGGGGTGGGCCAAATGTCACCCTTATTGAGACCCAGTGCCACAGACCTGGGCTCCCGCCGTCCTGCTGCGTCCTGCTGTGTCATGTGTTTCGTCTCATCGATTTGGAAGTGGGCACATCTGAAAGCGTCCGGTCATGTCGGGGCTCTCCCCTGCCTTCCCGCTGCAGGGACTATGGGCGCCATTGCGTGGGGTGCTCGGGCGACCCGGCATCCACACCCCGCCTCCACCACGTGGCTCCAGCATCGCATAGCAGCTCCCCCACCTGACCCTGCACCCCTGTGCCACCTCGGCTGGGCCACTCCGCAGTTGTTCCCGACACCCCGGAGCTTTAGATTTGGACATTGTGGAAAGTGGCCGCTCCCTGCCTTCCAGGGACTCTGTCCTGGCGGTCCCTTTGCCTGGGACACCTTCCCAGGCTCTGGTCACCTCTATGGAGAAGGAGCACCCCCCAGTCAGGAGCTGTCCCTGGGGTTCTCTGTCACTCGTTCGCCTGTTTCCTATTGGCTTGAGCCTCAGCCCCAGAGCAAGGCAAAGCTGGTCTTCCTCTGCCATAGCTGGAGGCCTCAGCCCGGCCCAAGGAACGGGAGAGCAAAGGGGTGACTCCACAGGTCTGGGTGACTCCCCAGTCCAGGCTGGGTGGCCTCTGCTCACTCGGAGATCCTAGCAGCAAGTGTGCCCTCTGGGATTGCTCTCTGCCTGCCGGTCCCTGCACAGGGGCATCAGCGGAAGTCAGCTGGGGACCAGCAGTTGGCGTAATGGCTATGTTGCTGGACTCCCATGCGGTCTACTGCAGTTCGAGTCCCGGACCCGGTGGCTTAAACTCACACCGGGTGCGTGTGCGTGCGTGTCCAAGATCCAGAGAGGAGAATGGAGGAGAAGAGATTGCTGCGTGGCCATCCCCCCTGGGGGGTGAT
>NW_006159526.1:5265064-5270185 GCF_000334495.1 Tupaia belangeri chinensis | reverse complement strand
GAGGGTCGCAGTGCCCTAGGGGAAAACCCCCCAAAAAAAAAAAAAAAAAAAAGGCAGCTGACACCTCAGGAGCCAGGATCCAACCAGGGAGATGGACAAGGGACCCAGTAAGGAAGACCGTGACTTATTCTCCTAGAAGGTGACACGCGTCAGAGGAAAGGGTCAGGGTCCGAGATGGCAGCGCGGGCTCTGTCCAGGCTGTTCTGGTGCCTAGGGCGCTGTTGAACCCTTACCCAGATGGGGAGCGGGCCCAGAGAGGCAGAGTCGTTCTCCAAGGTCACAGCGGGAGTGAGCCCTGCTCCTCCCAGCCTGGCTCCGCGTCTGTGGCCTGTCCAGTCTCCTTGGTGTATTTATTTAGCTTTCCATGTGGGGCGCGTGCACTCAGCAGAGACAGAGAGGGGAGTGAGAAATCACCCCCCAGGGAGGACGGCCATGCCACAATCCCGTCTCCTCCATTCTCCCCAGAATTTGGGATTTGGGGCATGCACACACACAGGGACCCAGTGTGATTTATTTTTTTTTAGAATTATTTATTTAATTTTACCCATTTATTATTTTTTAAAGAATTATTTATTCAATTTTATTTATTTGTTCATTTATTTTTTATTTGACCAGATAGAGACAGAGAGAGGGGGGGACAATGAGAAAGCAAGCCACCAGGTCTGGGACTCGAACTACGGTGTATTATGTGAGAGTGCCCAGCACCTTAACCACCATACTGCCTGCTGGTCCCTCCCATTTATTATTATTATTCAATTTGACCAGAGAGATAGAGAGAAAAGGAGAGGGAGAGTGAGAAAGCAAGCTGCCGGGTCCAGGACCCAAACCACGGTCAGCCATATGGGAGTCTGGTGCCTTAACCATCATGCCACCTACTGGCCCTCCCAAAGTGGTTTTTCAAGCTTCTGGATCTGGGACTCGAACTGTGCAGCTGGCCATGTGGGATGCAGTGCCCTAACCCCCACACCGCCTGCCGGCCCCAAAGCTTCTCTCCTTACAGTGTTTCTCTGAGTTCTAGTTTATTTCTCCCATGAGAGCCAGCAGCCCCAGCAACGTCTGATGCCACAGCCCGCCCCCGCGCAGGCCGGCCCCAGATCACAGGCACACGCATGCCTGGCGTGCTCAGGGAGGCCTTCGGGCTTGAACCTTCCTGTGGGGGTCAGCCTTGCAGAGTGACGGGTTTTACTGGTTCCCTGACGGCCTAACGCGACTTTCTGGGGCTTTGTGACTGATGAGCGTTTATTTCTCCCCAATTTCCTAGGACTAAAGCAGGGTGGCTGACAGACGGACAGCAGGAAGGCCCTCCAACAACCCACCCCCCAGACAGGACCAGGCCAAGCCTCAGGGCTGCAACCCGGCCTGGCACAGGGGAGGGTGTCGGCAGGGCCCGCAGCTCGCTCCCTGCCCACCTCCTCCAGGCTAGTTTAATCCTCTCTAATTAAACCGAGGAAGGGAAGTCACCAGGGAGGAGGGAACTGGGAGGGAGGTTAATTGTAACTAAAAATACCTCCCCCACTCGGGAGGAACCAGCCGCTGGACTCTGCGCTCTGGGGCGACGTGCAGAGGGGCCCTGTGGCAGGCGCGGGCCGGGACCTGTGTGCACCCCGTGCGTCTGCCATGCTCGGCCCTCGGATCGCAGTGGGTAGATGGCTGGGAGGCCAATGTCACTGTAGTCGATCCACCCCAGTGTGTACACACTGCCTGTCACCAAACATGGCGCGTGTGCATTCATGCCTGAGGATGACTGTGTGTCACGTTGTCCCTGCTGTAGGTGTGTGGGTTCGTGTCTTGGCGATGGAAAATCCTGTCTAGTTGGGATTGCGTGACGATGGCTTGTGCCACGGGGGGCCACTTTCTGTGTGTGCATGCAGTGTCTGTGATGCCGTGTCTTTGCATAGGTCCAGGTGTCTGTGCAGTGTGGCCATGACCGTGAGTGGTGGGCTGGGGCCACCCGGTATGTGTCCACGGCCCTGCCGGGTCCCCACAATCACTCCTCTGGGGTAAGTCAGGCTGTGCAGCAAGAACTGCGGCCTTCAAAGAGGGGACCCTGAACCCAGCGGGTCGGCAGATCCTGGGGGACTGGGCCAAAGGTGGCACTTCAGAATCACCGGCCAGGTGGGCGTGGTGCCCGGCGGACAGTGGGCGGAGTGCCCTGGCCAGGCAGTGGTGGTCCTCCACAGGAACTAGGTGGGTCTCGAGTCCTCAGTGCCCACGGGCAGCCCAGCTCAGCCGGCCGGTTCCCTGGAGTTGCAGGAACAGCACGACAGCCTCAGCGGCTCACTGGCGAGATCCGGGTCACACACCCGGGAGCCTTTGAATGAAGGGCAGGCAGGGTCCTGGGGGAAGGACCTCGGTGCGCTACTGAACCTTTAGTTCAGGTTTTAAAAGTGTATTTATTGCATGTGTGAGAGAGCTGCGCCGTGACTCGCTGCCGGGCCCAGCCGGGAACAGGGTGCACGCATGCCTGGTGTGCACAGGGAGGTCCTTGGATGCGAACCCGGCACCTCCCGGGCGTGCCACACCTGGCCCTGCACCACCCAGGACTCATACTGTCGCTTTTTCCCAGCTGTCCCCAAAGGCCACCAGGTGGCCATGTTCTGGGCAGGGACGCACTCAGACCCTCCCAGGACTGTGGGACACTAGCTCGGACATCGATTCCAGGAGGCCCAAACGTCACTGTCGCAGTGCTCCTCCAGCCAGAGTGGACAGATGGAGGTCAGGGGACCAATGGAAACTTCTAGCAGGTCAACCCCAGGGGGACTGTAGTTCTTCAAACCAGTCCTGAGGTCAGGGCCCAGGTCCAGAAAGCGCAATTGGAACAGACTCAATGCAGTGCGCGGCCTTGGGACAGCGACAGGGTGGTGCCCCAGGGCCACCTCATGCAGTGTCTGTGAGCCTGTTCAGGCTGTTGTGCAAAGCTGCCCTTTGTCACGGAGGCTGCCTTGACGTGCCCGTGGCAGGGTCCCTCCGTGGCTTCGTATCCTGTGACTGCTGTCGGCTCCCGACGCGGCACTCGTTGTCACCAGCACAGAGCGTCTGATCCCAAGGTCTGAGCTGGGCGTGGCCTGCGCCTGGCAGCTGGGGGAAGCTCACACGTGGGACAAGGCGACAGCACGAGATGCTGTCTGTACAGGGGGTCCCAGGAGGTCGCCCCAAGGCCTAGCCCTTGGTGGGGGGCAGGGGGAGCTGAGCCCTGAGGGCGAGGAGGCCGCGCAGGAGGCGGGGCGCGGGCCTGAGGGGGCAGGAGCACGTTCGTGACACCCACGTGGCCGGAGCCTGGGCGCCTCCAGGGGGCGCCGGGGAGCCACGCCTTTGTCTCGGTCGCGGCTTTCCTGAGACGGTTCGGCTCCCCTCCCCCCCCCCGCCGGGGGGTGCGTCTGCCATGCTCGGCCCTCGGATCGCAGTGGGTAGATGGCTGGGAGGCCAATGTCACTGTAGTCGATCCACCCCAGTGTGTACACACTGCCTGTCACCAAACATGGCGCGTGTGCATTCATGCCTGAGGATGACTGTGTGTCACGTTGTCCCTGCTGTAGGTGTGTGGGTTCGTGTCTTGGCGATGGAAAATCCTGTCTAGTTGGGATTGCGTGACGATGGCTTGTGCCACGGGGGGCCACTTTCTGTGTGTGCATGCAGTGTCTGTGATGCCGTGTCTTTGCATAGGTCCAGGTGTCTGTGCAGTGTGGCCATGACCGTGAGTGGTGGGCTGGGGCCACCCGGTATGTGTCCACGGCCCTGCCGGGTCCCCACAATCACTCCTCTGGGGTAAGTCAGGCTGTGCAGCAAGAACTGCGGCCTTCAAAGAGGGGACCCTGAACCCAGCGGGTCGGCAGATCCTGGGGGACTGGGCCAAAGGTGGCACTTCAGAATCACCGGCCAGGTGGGCGTGGTGCCCGGCGGACAGTGGGCGGAGTGCCCTGGCCAGGCAGTGGTGGTCCTCCACAGGAACTAGGTGGGTCTCGAGTCCTCAGTGCCCACGGGCAGCCCAGCTCAGCCGGCCGGTTCCCTGGAGTTGCAGGAACAGCACGACAGCCTCAGCGGCTCACTGGCGACATCCGGGTCACACACCCGGGAGCCTTTGAATGAAGGGCAGGCAGGGGCCCGGGGGGAACTGAACCTTTAGTTCAGGTTTTAAAAGTGTATTTATTGCATGTGTGAGAGAGCTGCGCCGTGACTCGCTGCCGGGCCCAGCCGGGAACAGGGTGCACGCATGCCTGGTGTGCACAGGGAGGTCCTTGGATGCGAACCCGGCACCTCCCGGGCGTGCCACACCTGGCCCTGCACCACCCAGGACTCATACTGTCGCTTTTTCCCAGCTGTCCCCAAAGGCCACCAGGTGGCCATGTTCTGGGCAGGGACGCACTCAGACCCTCCCAGGACTGTGGGACACTAGCTCGGACATCGATTCCAGGAGGCCCAAACGTCACTGTCGCAGTGCTCCTCCAGCCAGAGTGGACAGATGGAGGTCAGGGGACCAATGGAAACTTCTAGCAGGTCAACCCCAGGGGGACTGTAGGTCTTCAAACCAGTCCTGAGGTCAGGGCCCAGGTCCAGAAAGCGCAATTGGAACAGACTCAATGCAGTGCGCGGCCTTGGGACAGCGACAGGGTGGTGCCCCAGGGCCACCTCATGCAGTGTCTGTGAGCCTGTTCAGGCTGTTGTGCAAAGCTGCCCTTTGTCACGGAGGCTGCCTTGACGTGCCCGTGGCAGGGTCCCTCCGTGGCTTCGTATCCTGTGACTGCTGTCGGCTCCCGACGCGGCACTCGGGGTCACCAGCACAGAGCGTCTGATCCCAAGGTCTGAGCTGGGCGTGGCCTGCGCCTGGCAGCTGGGGGAAGCTCACACGTGGGACAAGGCGACAGCACGAGATGCTGTCTGTACAGGGGGTCCCAGGAGGTCGCCCCAAGGCCTAGCCCTTGGTGGGGGGCAGGGGGAGCTGAGCCCTGAGGGCGAGGAGGCCGCGCAGGAGGCGGGGCGCGGGCCTGAGGGGGCAGGAGCACGTTCGTGACACCCACGTGGCCGGAGCCTGGGCGCCTCCAGGGGGCGCCGGGGAGCCACGCCTTTGTCTCGGTCGCGGCTTTCCTGAGACGGTTCGGCTCCCCTCCCCCCCCCCGCCGGGGG
>NW_006159526.1:5260054-5264939 GCF_000334495.1 Tupaia belangeri chinensis | reverse complement strand
CCCCGCCGGGAGCTCTGGGGCATTGCAACATCCCGTGGGAGACCTGGGCCCATAAGCCTCCCCGCCGCCCGCCCTGTGCAGCCACCTGCCTTTGGCCTCCGTGCCTGTCCCCGCCGCAGACGTTCCGCTAAGCGAGACCGGGGACTGCGAGAGCCCCGCGACCGCGAGGGCGCCAGAGCCAGGCTTCCAGCCGTCCAGGCTGCGGCAGAGCCCTGTCCCGGGCTGGCGGTGGCCCTTCCGGGCTGGCAGAGCCCCCTCTGGGCTGGCAGAGCCCCCTCTGCCCAGGCTGCGGTGCAGGCAGTGCCCGGTCCGTTTATAGCCAATACCCCCGGTGGCCCCGAAGCATTTTGGAGGAGACAGAGCTGGGTTTGTGCTTGGTTCTCCTGTGGCTTCGAGGTGTCAGGGGCTGAAACATGTCCCCCAGCATCGTCGGTTGAAGTCCTTGCCCAGTACCTCACGGGTGGACCCTCAGCCATGTGACCGGTGACCTTGGGAGGTGTAAGGTGTGTGTGGGGGAAGGGGGGCCGCAGGAGGCACAGGGGGAGGGGGAGGGTGCTTCCAGGAGCCAGGAGAGGCCGAGAGGGGCCCTCGCAGGTCCCCAGGGGAGCTGGCCCTTCCCTTGATCTCCTACATCGGACCATGCGACGCCATCCCCAGTGTCCTGGGCCACCCAGGTGTGGACTTCGGCTGGACTGGCCCTCAGAGTGAAGACAAGGAGGGAGCGGCTGTGGGGCTGAGGGGGGGGCAGCTGGCCCCCAGGGCCCGGAGGAGGAGAACAGGGACACCCGTATCAGGATACGTCACCTCCTACAGATCAAGGGTACAGGGCAAACCCCAGCTGCTCCCTCAGAGGGCCTTCGGCATTGGGGGCACCTAGGGCAGGCCTGGGAAACAGCAGGGACCGCGTGCCCTTGAATGTCGCTGAGATGACTAAGGAGCGGGCCAAGAGATTCCCAGGGATGCCACCGCCCACCATCCCGGGAGGGTGGAGAGTGGGAGGGAGGAAGACCGGGGTGTGCCCCAGGGCGCAGGTCCCAGGACGTGCATCCTGCCAGTGCCTGGCGGGTGTACTGACAGGCCGTCTCTTGCACGAGGGGTCGCCAAAGTGCGTGTGCAAAATGCTATTATGAAACACTAGAGCAGGACCAGCAGCTGGCATAATGGCTATGTCGTTGGACTCCCAAGTAGTCGACCGCAGTTCAAGTCCTGGACCTGGTGGCTTAAACTCACGCTGAGAACGGACTTAAACCCCCGGTGAGGACGGAGGAGAAGGGGTGGCGTTGTGCCCATTCCCCCCCCCCCGGGGGGTGTGTGATTTCTTGCTTTTTGTCTCTGTCTCTCTGTCTCTATCTCTCTCTCTGGCGAGCGCATGCGCTCTATAGCAAAAACCTCTCAAAAAAAATTCAAAACTATGGAGCAGTTCGAGTCCTCATCCCAGTGGGCGTGAAAAGCACACGGGGTGCGTGTGGGTGCGTACTCTGCTCTGGCAAACAGCAGAACTGTAGCTAGTCCTTGCCTGGGGGGGAGTGTTCCCTGCCCCTTTGGGCAAGCACACGTGTCCTCTGGCAATTAAAAAAAAAAAAAGGAAAGAAATTGCTGAGCAGTTCCCCAGGGCATCCCGTCTACACACACACACACACACACACACACACACACACACGCACACACACGCCTCCCCGAGCCGAGCTGCAGTGGCCCCCCTCTGTGGTTTTCCTGTGTGTTTCCCTGACGGCTGCAAGTGGAGCTAATAGTCCGGGTGTTAACCGGCTGTGTGGACGTCGTCCTTGGGAAGTGTGTAAGCGCTTGGCCCACCTCCCCCGGGCTCTTCTCCTTCCTTGTTAGGGCTCCTTCTACACTCCGGATGCAAACTCTCAGGGGACCTCTACACAGCCAAGTGCCTTCTCCTGTGGGCGGCTCGCCCGTTTTCTCTTAGGTTGTTGTCATAGGGCATATGAGCTTGCTGGCGAGAGACGCAGAGACACAGAGAAAGGGAGAGTGAGAAATCACCCCCTGGGGGGATGGCCACGCCACAATCCCTTTGCCTTTGTTCTCTTTTTGCGATTTTGGGCATGCACCTGCACCCTGGGTGATTTTCAAGCTGCCAGGCCTGGACTTCAAACTGTGGTCAGCCACGTGGGAGTTCATACTTTAACCACCGTGCCACCTGCCGGCCCCACCTGTTTACTCTGATGGTATCTAGATGGATAGAAGAAGTTCTTTTTTCTTTTTCTTTTTTTTTTGGGGGGGGAGGTTTTTGCTATCGGGCGCATGCACTTGCCAGAAAGACAGAGAGACAGAGAGACAGAAAGCGAGAAATCACCCCCCAGGGGGATGGCCACGCCGCAATCTCTTCTCCATTCTCCTCTCGGAATCTTGGGCACGCACGCACACGCACCCGGCGTGAGTTTAAGCCACCGGGTCCGGGACTCGAACTGCAGTCTACTACATGGGAATCCAGCAACATAGCTATTACGCCAACTGCTGGTCCCTAAAATAATTATTTTATTTAACTTTATTTATTTAAATTTGACCAGAGAGGGACAGAGCGAGAGAGAAAAGGAAAGTGAGAAAGCAAGCCGCCAGGTCTGGGACTCAAAGCGCGGTTGACCATGTGGGAGTCCTTAGCCGCCGCGCCCCCTGTTGGCCCCACAGAAACCTTTTTGATGGGCACTCAAAATCCAGACAGACATTCCCGTGGGAAAGTTACACAGGGGCTCACCGCCGGGCTTTGTGAGGAGAATCAGAGCAGGAGTCACCTCGCCTTCTCAGCCACAGCAACGCCCATCCTGGAACGCTCACAGGGAAGTCAGGGCAGGACGCCGGCTCACTGGAGGGTGCATCTGTGAAAGCCCCGGCACACGGAGGTCTCAGGGAGGACACAGCCATGTTAACAGGGCTGCCCCGGGGTGGTGGATGCTGGTAGACTTTTCTTTTTAATAATTAATTCATATTTTATTTCATTTGCCCAGCGAGAGACAGAGAGAGTGACAGGGAAAGTGAGAAACCAAGCCACCATGTCCAGGACTCGAACCATGGTCAACCACATGGGAGTCCAGCACCGTAACCACCACACCACCTGCTGGTTCCCAGTGCTGGTAGGTTTTTATAGCCTTCCTTCAATCTCCTCTTCCCTGTCCTCCCTCTGCTCACCTGTCTCCTTCACGGTGGGCACTGCGTGGGCCTGGCTGGCTCCTTCCCCCCCCTCAGCAGAGGCAGGACCCTGTAATTCCCAGATGCCCCGGCAGCTGGGATCCCAGGTGGGACCTCGTTCCCCGCAGTCAGACGCTCCCCGTGAGGCAGGACGGCAGGAGGGACCTGGGAGCACAGCCGGGGCCAGAGTTGCCGAGCCCAGCTGTTCCGGCTGTTCTAGCGGTGACCTCGGGGCAGCCGCGTCCCTGAGCATCGCTCCTGATGAACCAGCCTAAGCTGGATACGTTTTCATTGTTTGCTACAGGGCACGCCTGAGACGGGGAGGGAGGGAAAGCGAGAAGCCACCCCCAGTGGGGATGGCCACGCCGCAATCCCTTCTCCTCCACTCTCCTCTTGGGAGTTCGGGTACGCACACGCACACAGAATTTTTTTTCAAGCCACTGGGTCTGGGACTTAAACTGCGGAGTTGGCCATGTGGGAGCCAGTGGCCTTAACCACCATGCCACCTGCAAGCCTGCCTTTTTACCCAGGAAAAAAACATTCGGCCCAGCGTGGAGGTGCAGGTGGTGGGGGCACGATGGGAGGGCTCCTGGTTTGCATCAGCGTCTACACGTGATCCTGGCTGGCCGCAAGCGGGGGAGGGGGGTATAGACAGTATGAGGACCTATGAAAGGTGCCCCCTTGCTGAGTAACAAATCCTCCAAACTGCACCGGACACTGGGGAGGCGGCGGGTTAGCAGGGGTGATGGTCGGGACGGAAACCGCAGCAGAGCTGAGCTCAGTGTTCACATTTGTCAGGAACTTTTCATTTCTTCATTTCTTCCATAAGCGAGACGGAGGCAGAGATGACCACCCTGCTAGCGGCCTCGACCACGAGCAGACACCCCGTGGACTCAGGGAGGCTCCAGGTGTGAACCCAGAACCCTGCCACGGCTTGGGCTTGGGCCGACACAGGTCGCGTTGTGCCGCCGCTCCGCTGGCTCCACGTGGGGAATCGTGCTGTCAAATGATAAACCACCCCAACGTTCTTAGGGTAACTCCACTGTGCCCACTTGTACCCAGTCACCCAGTTACGGACCCCCCGAGAACCTGGTGCTCTTGGAGAGCAGACCCAGTCGGAGGCGGCCAGCCACACGGACACCGTGCAGGGCGCCAGGCAGGGCACGGCACAGGCGAAGACCGTGGGGTGGAGCCTGCAGGGCACTGGGGAGCAGACGCACCCACTGGCCTGCAGCCAGGCTCCTCGGGGGTGCACGGGGGAGGCCAGGAGGCAGCGGCCTGTCGGGTGGGAGCCGCGGGGTGGGGTCTGAGTACAGAGCAAACTACAGGTCCTGACAGGGACTGTGCGGCTTCCGTGTGGGAGACTGCGGGAGCCGGCGGTGGGAGCAGGAGCCCGGGGAGGAGGCAGCCGCCCCGTCTGCTGTGCCCACGGGCCGGTCGGGCGCAGAGGGGCCGAGGGCGGGGTCGGCATCCCCCTTGACGGGGAGCTGAGACCAGGACAGTGGTGAGGACTTGCCGGCGAGGTGTCCTCGGTGAGCAGAGCCGCCTCCAACCTGGGAGTGCACGACCTGCAGACAGCGAAGCTGCGAAGCCCCACGTCCGGTTGGGGAGGTGGACAGATGAAGCACGAATAGCGAGATGGCTGCGGCACGGGGCAACAGCTGCCAGGCTAGCACGGGGCTACCCCACTCCAGCCGGCCGCCACGTCGGTGCCGAGGGCAGGACAGAGGGCAGG
>NW_006159526.1:5255091-5258715 GCF_000334495.1 Tupaia belangeri chinensis | reverse complement strand
GGCTTCGGTGGGGGAGAGTGGGGGAGCCGGCGGTGGGAGCAGGAGCCCGGGGAGGAGGCAGCCGCCCCGTCTGCTGTGCCCACGGGCCGGTCGGGCGCAGAGGGGCCGAGGGCGGGGTCGGCATCCCCCTTGACGGGGAGCTGAGACCAGGACAGTGGTGAGGACTTGCCGGCGAGGTGTCCTCGGTGAGCAAAGCCGCCTCCAACCTGGGAGTGCACGACCTGCAGACAGCGAAGCTGCGAAGCCCCACGTCCGGTTGGGGAGGTGGACAGATGAAGCACGAATAGCGAGATGGCTGCGGCACGGGGCAACAGCTGCCAGGCTAGCACGGGGCTACCCCACTCCAGCCGGCCGCCACGTCGGTGCCGAGGGCAGGACAGAGGTCAGGACAGAGGTCAGGGGCACGGTCAGGGCGGGAGCGATGATCAGCAGCTGACCAGGACGGCGTGTGCGCCCACGTGCCGTCCAGAGGGCTGAGGCAGGCAGGCCATGGCCAGAGGCCAGGTGTGGGGAACGGGGCAGACGGAGAGAACGAGGGTGGACCCCCCCCAGCAGGAGGGGCAGTGGCTGAGAATCGCCGCGGGAGGGCCAGGCAGCGGCCCTGCAGTGCAGCTGCGCTCCCACGTGGACATCGATGCCCCCGACCCTAGCCAGCTCTGAGTGACCCACGTGGATGAGCCAATTTGGGGTGTCCCTAGTTTAAAGGGAGACAGAAATCAAGGACAGACTCAGGGCCTGGAACTGCTAAGATTCTGCACCTGGAATGGGGGGCACAGGAGACCATAGCGTGGTCCCCACCTACTCCTCCCCAAGCCCCTCTGCAGGCCGGCCCTGCAGAGCCACGCAGGGCAGCAGCTGTTACCTGGGGGGCAGGAGAGGCCCCATGGTTGGAGGCAGTCTTTATTTTTTTTAAAAAGATTTATCTATTTATTTATTTATTATTTTTTGATTTGACCAGCGAGAAAGAGAGAGAGAGAAAGGGAAAGTGAGAAAGCAAGCCTCCAGGTCCGGGACTGAACCATAGTAGGCCGTGTGGGAGTGCAGCGCCATGACCACCGCGCCGGCTGCCAGCCCCAGGAGGTAGTCTTTATACCTTTATTCATGTGCCCTCCCAGGGCGGGGAAGGGCCATAGTCCGCCCCTGGGCTGGGGTTCAGGCTGGAGCCCGTCCTGGTCCCCCCAGGGGCCGGGTTTCTGGCGCGGGTGGCGGCCCTGGGCTGGTGGCCTGGCTCACACGTGCTGCCTGCGGTGCCGCAGCACCTCTGTGGGTGTGAACAGGAAGTCCTCCTGGCAGACCTCGCAGTGGTAGGGCCGCTGCAGGGCAGTCGCCTTCTGGGGGAGCTCGGGGGTGGCTTCCTCAACCCCTGAGGGAACGAGCGGGACCATGAGGGTGGTGCCCCCCGCGCTCCCCACCACACAAATCCCAGACTCTGTGGGGCTCAGGCTGTCTCTCAGCCTTGAGGAAGCCAGGAAGCCTTCCCTTGCTAATGTGCCAGCCCTCACTGTGTCCCCACTGGTGAGACAGAGACGCAGGACAGACATGGAGACCGGAAGAGACAGAGCGAGCCCTGGGGCAGGGACCGTGGGGGTGGGGCAGGGGTGCACTGTGGCCTTTCTGGGTGACAACAGGTGGACGTGACCAAGGCAGAGGGCGCTGCAGGGACAGAGACAAGAACAGAAGACACGGCCTCCCAGAGGGACACAGAGACAGACAGACCAGAGTCAGAGAGGGAGACACCGAGAGACCAAGGGACAGACAGAGGTGGTGCTCCGGGTCCTCCCGCCCAGGGCTCCAGGCCTCTGTGACTAGGCCACGTGTGGCACTGGCCACGCCCAGAGGCCTGAGGCTGTCAGTCCCACAGTCTGACGAGCGCCCCCACACAGGAAGCACCCATGGGTGGACACCCCTGGTGGCCCAGGCCCCGCAGCCCCGTCCTTGCCTGTGGGGCCATCCCGCGGGGCCTCTGGGCACGTGTTCTCGTGGGCGATGCGCTCCAGGGGCGTGAGGGGCATGTGCAGGCCGCAGTGGGGGCAGGTCCAGAAGGTGCGCAGGCAGTCGCTGTACAGGTCGGCGTCGCTCTGCAGACGGCAGGCTGTGAGGCTCGGCCCGCCCCGCTCCCCCAGCACCCACCTCCTGCTGCCAGCCTCGGACCCTTCCCAGAACCCCCAGGGCTGCTGGCCCCATTTGGAATCCATATCCCTGAACCAAGTTGGAACGTGGCTGGAGGATGGGGTAGGGGCTTCCTAAAGTCCCCTCCAGGGCAGGAGGGTGAGGGGGACCAGGACAGGGCCTGAGCTCACCGTGAGGCAGTTGTAGGTGAGGAAGTCCGTGACGGCATAGCCCCCCTTGGTGGGGTGGAGGGTCAAGGCAGAGCTGCCAAAGAGGCCGGGGAGGCTGGGGGCAGTCGTGACAGTCTGGGGCCCCACGTAGAGGTTCTGGGCTTCGAGCCCTGTCAGCCTCCGGAGGCTGTAGGGAACCTAAGGAAGGAGAGGCAGGAGGTAGAGGGAGACTGGTTCAGGGAGATGCCACCAGAGCCCCTGGACCCAGCTGTGCCTGAAGTCCACCCTGGACTTTTCTGTCATGGGAGCCAATTGCTTAAGGCACTCATGAACAGTCTGAGTATTCAGAGGCTCCCTGAGACATGTCCTGAGAGCCCCCTGTCATCACGGGCCTTCCCTGGCTCTCCATGTCCACACCTGGAGCCTGGTCTCCAACCTTGCCCCCCTTCCCCAGCTTGCCGGTTCCTGCCCCTCTTCCTCAAGCCCGGGAGTCAGCCTGGATTGCACCCTCCTCGACTCTCCACACGTGGCAGAATCACGACTTAGGGCTGGGGGTGGCTTCCAATCTGCTCTGTCCCACTGTTCCCATCTGTCCCTAACAACGGACACCTACGACATCCCTCTCCCGAAAGGCCCCACCGTCGAGGTAACCCACACACTGCGCAGGCGTGAATAAAGGCGGCTGGACGAGCGGCGCAGGCGCCACAGGGCAGGGCTGGGCTGTCAGGCTCCCGGGGCCAGACCCAGGCTCTGCCCTCACCAGCTGTGTGGCCCTGGGCAAGTCCGGGCCCTCTGACTTCAAACCCCCAAATGTGCACCCTGGGCAAACTGGAAGCCGGGCCTTCGAGCCTAAAGCTCTGCAGGACGCCCCTCTGGCACGGGCAGGCTGGGGCACCCCGGGTGGCAGGTACCTTGGATGCCATGAAGCAGAGCAGCTCCCTGCTCAGGGATGCCACCTCCTTAGGGCTGACAGGTGGGTCCTCCTCTTCCTCCTCCTCCAGCCGGCCCTGGGCATGGCGAGCCAGCTGACGGTCCAGGGCGCTCTCCCAGTGGGCCCGGAGCCGCAGGGAAGTCCCCAGGAGCCGGACAGCACTCTCGCTGTCCGCCACCTGCAGCTCTAGCCAGCCGTCGGCCACCAGGCGGGTGCAATCACCATTGGTATCCAGGGACCGGCTGAACAGCAGTAGGGACTGGAGAGGCAGGAGGCAGCAGGCGAGTGAGTGGCAGGGGGAGTGAGTGGCAGAATGCCATCTTTGAGGCCCCACCCACTGTGCGCCTGCCCACCCACCCATTCATCCACTTCCCACATCTACCTGCTACCCAAAGCATCCACTCGCCACCCCGT
>NW_006159526.1:5251102-5255018 GCF_000334495.1 Tupaia belangeri chinensis | reverse complement strand
CACCCCCGCGCCAGCCCGTCCGCCTGCCCGTCTACCCAAGGTCTCCATCGCCAGCCCGTCCGCCTGCCCGTCTATCCAGTCTCCATCGCCAGCCCGTCCGCCTGCCCGTCTATCCAGTCTCCATCGCCAGCCCGTCCGCCTGTCCATCTGCCTGCCAGTCCATCCAGTGCCCCTCTGCCTGCTCCCCGAGGGTTCGGGTGTGCACCTGTACGTGCACCTGGCATCACCTTCCTCACCTCTGTGTCTGTGCTCACTGCCCACCTCCCCTGCTGCATATACACCATGAGCACGGGGCCCACAGCCGCATGCCCGGCACCTAGAACAGTCTGCATCCGGTGCAGGGGGCTGCTGGGAAATGCCTGGGCAAGCACGGGAACGAGCAGGGTGGCGTTAGCTGCCATGGTGTCTGGAAATCCCGGGGTCAGCAAAGCTCCTGGAGTGTTGGGAGCCCCAGGGTCGCCCTTCTATGTCCCCTGGGACAGAGGCAGGGGGTCCTGGAATGAGGACAGCCAACTTATGGGAAGGGAGGCATCAGTGTGACCCTTCAGTGTGGCTCAGCCCTCGGTCACTGTGTGACAGCAGTGACATGCCCAGCCCCTGCCTTGAGCTTCAGTCTTGTCCTCCCCCAGGTGCCAACCGCGGAGCTGCCTGAGGGCCTACAGAGCCAGGCCAGGATGGCAGGCCATGTGCAGTCAAGGTATAGCAGCTACTGCTGGGACCGCTCCCGGGTCAGACCGACACCAAGTGCACCTGCACGCTGAGCCGCCCGAACTCCATCCTCCAGCGGGGCGGCGAGGTTGCCTCCCAGCTGGGCTCCCACTTCCACTGCGTTACACTCTGACCCAGCCCTGCTCTGAACTCCCCAGGGCCCCGGCTTGCTGGCCTCAGTGACCTCAGCTCCGGCCACTCCTCCCCGACTCTGCACCAGCCGTTCCCGGCACTCCAGGCGCGCATCCACCTCGGGACCTTTGCACGTGCCGCCCCTGGGCTGAGCCCTTCCCCGAGACCCACGTAGCTTTAGGACAGTGCCAACTGTCCCTTCTCAGGGAGCCCACTGGCCTGCCTGCTCCCTACACCTGTGCCCCAGCCCCGGCCCACCAGCTCCGCACCGCTGACCCTGCTGTCTACCTTCTCCTGCCACTTCCGCTCTCCACGTGACCGAGTGCTGGACTGCGCGCAGGGCCTGTCCTCCCTCCACGGGCTCCTTGGTGGGAGCAGCTCTCTCACACATGCAGCACACACCCCCCTGGCCTGGCCTACGCGCTCTAACTGGGCCTCAGGGCTGTGGGCAGGGGCCCACCTGCAGGGCAGGGATGCGGACACAGTTCACCAGGTACAGCTTGTTGGTCTCCAGCAGGGACACAAAGGTGAGGAGCTGGTGTCCGCTGCTCCTCTTGTCCTTGTCATCTGAAAGTCGAAGAGGACAGCTCAAGTTCCCCCAACCCAGCCGTCCGTCCCCAGGGCCTCATCGCCCCCTGGCCAGTTCACATATCCACGCAGAGAACACGCTCACGCGGGTAACCAAACATCTGCAGCTTATTTCACATTCGCGGCTGTAACGAACATGCACAACTGTCTGGTAATTGTTAGGAGTGATGACGACGCTGCAAAACGCTGCAGTGTGGAAACGATCCCGCTCATTGACACACTAAGTGACACAATGCCTGGCACCACCCTCGGGGGCAGAAGCGGCAAGGACAGCCCAGCTGACTGTAGGGCACCAGGGCTCGTGCCCTGAGGACGTTTTGAGGGGGTCATGACCGAGGGAGGAGAGAAGAGGACAAACCGCCTGGAGACTTCTGGTCACTAGCGGCGAGGCCAAGGCCCAGTAGCAGCAGCAAGGCTGAGGTCACCGGGGCCTGAGTTCCATTCCTGGCCCTCCCTAAGAGCCAGCACAGCGCTGCCTGTTACTCGGGAGCCAAGGCAGGTGGATCACGGCACAGCAGAACCTTGTTTAAACACATTTTGAAAATTGATGTGGGGTGGAAATCTGGCCCTGTAGCCTGGTGGATAAGGGAGCTGGATCCCACATAGCCAGCCATGGTTCAGATCCTGCCCCAAGAAGCTTGAAATCCTCCCAGGCACTGTGTGTGCACGCCCAAAGTCTTGAAAGGAGGAGGAAATGGAAGAGATGACAGCCTGCCCACACTCCACTGGGGAGGTGTCCTCTCTGTCTCTCCGGTAAGCACATGCACCCTCCGGCAATTTAAAAAAAAAAAGGATCAGCAAGAAATGTTTCAGATTGTCTTCATTAAAACGCTAAACTCTGCCCTCCTAGGCTAGTGGTTACCACTCTAACAGGGCAGGCTGCTGCCCACACCCACGGAAGCCAGAAGCCAAGGAGCAGCCGTCACTGGCAGACGAGGCTGAAGAGTGAGGTGCCCACCGAGCACATGGGCCTGCTCCTTCGGCAGGCCGCTGGGCAGGACCGACCAGCTCACATGTGGCTGCCCATCTAAGGTCATGGGGGCCCAGCTGGACCAGGTCTGCCAATGTGACCTGGCTGAGCCTGTGGCAACATGGCTGTCTGTGAAGATAGGGCCAGGGGACACTCCTCAGCTGGGAGCTCAAAGCCCAGGGGACAGGCCCGGCTGGGAGCTCAAAGCCCAGGGGACAGGCCTCCTGACTGCACTACGCTACGTGGGGACGGTCACGCTGGCCGCTGGGTCAGCCCACAGCTCCATGGGGCGGGTGAGGCCTGTGAGGGGGTGACCCACCAAGGCTACTGTAGGTCTGGCCTGGAACCTCCCCTCCCACAGGCCCCACGTCCACAGCAGCAGCATGGGTGGGGGAGAAAGGGAAGGAGAAAGGGAACCTCGGCGGTGACGGGCCCTGAGGTCATTGTGTCACATCTGCAGAGGCCCCCTCTGCTCACCCACATACCTCGGCTCCCCACACGGCCCTCGGCCTCCTGCTCCCGCGCGTGCAGCACCTCAGGGCTGCTGGCGAAGATGGAGGTGGGGTGCAGCACGGCACCCTGCTTGGCCCGGGTGTGGAAGATCTGCAGGGGACAGAGCAGAGGCCCTCCAGCTCCTCCCGCTGCCCAGGTCTCCTCCACGTCTCAGAAGTCCCCTCCCCCAGAAGCCTCCCTGCCCCCCTGCACCTGCCCTTGGGGCTCCCCCTCCCAACCCTGCCCAGCCCGAGCGGGCTGAGTGGACACAGGTCTGTGGCCTCACCCCGAGGCTGTGTGTCCCAGCACAGAGCAGGGGCCTGACAGGCACTGAAAGACAAACCACCCCGGGGGGCTGTGAAGGCGCCCACCTGGTCTGAGTCCTTGCGGCCACTGTTGAACGCGTCCGGCACGGCCAGCTGCGGGTAGAGGCCCCGGTCCAGCACCAGCTTGAGCAGGGCCATCTGGTCACGGGTCAGCTCCTGGGCCGAGCTGGCGGCTGCCTGCAGCTGCTCCAGGTCATGCCGGAGCTTGAACTTCACATCCTGGTGGGGACAAGGGGGCAGGCTCCTAGAAACCTCCCTACTCCCATCTAAGGGCTACACTAGGGTATGTGAACCTGGGGCCACAGAACGTGGGGCCAGGCCCTTGTCTAAGAAACCTGGCTCCTGAGGGGAGGTGGGACAATATCCCCTGGACCCCAGCGCAGGGCCAGGTCCCCTCCCCCCCAGGGCCATAGCCCCACTCAGGCTAAGCTCTCCCCAACCTACTCCAGCACTGAGGGCCCAGGGTGCCCCACCTGGATGTCCACGTCACCAGCCCCCTGGGAGGCTGGCCTGGCAGGGTCCTCATCGCTGGAGCAACCTGGCTCCTCCTCCTGTAGCCGGAGCACCTTGCGCCTGCGCCCCCCACCCTCCTCATGCAGTCGCTTCAGCTGGTGTAGTGCTCGGCGCTCCCGGCGTTGCTGCAGCCGCGTGTAGCTGGCCCCCGGCTGTGCGGCCTGGGCCCCCGCCGGGCGCCCCAGTG
>NW_006159526.1:5247541-5250884 GCF_000334495.1 Tupaia belangeri chinensis | reverse complement strand
TGCTCGGCGCGCCCGGCGTTGCGGCAGCCGCGTGTAGCTGTCCCCCGGCTGTGCGGCCTGTGCCCCAGCCAGCAGCCCATGGTCCACCAGTAGCTCCTGTGGGAACAGGTGGGCTCCCGACTGAGCCTGGTTAGGCTGGGCCTACATCTGCCAGCAGGTAGGCAGTCCCCCGCCACCTCTGAGCCAAGGGAAGAAGGTGACCCTTCGGCGACCTGCCTGCTAGAGCCACTGGGGGCCTGTAGGCATTCAGTGAAGACAAACTCTGCACAGGACATGGGTAACTGCTCTGTAGAAAGCTGTGGCATTGAGGGTGGGGACAGGGGTGGAGGGACAAGAGAGGAGGAGGGCCCTCTCCACATGGGCTCTGTTTTTAGAGGGGAAGCTGAGGCCCAGAGCAAGCAGCCACAGGCCAGGTCATGCCGTGTGGGGATGGCGGAGTAAGGGCTCACCGCTGGGGCGCTGGCTCCAGGCATGCGGCCCCAATCACTCCCTAGCACGTGGCCTGTGCTGCTGGCTCAGCACTCCTGGTCCAGAGTGTGGGCTTCTTCCTGGGGCCACGGCAAGTTGCTGCTGACTCCACGCGCCCCCAGGAAGCCCTGTGCACCTGGGCTGCCCGCCCTGAGCCGCACCTTGAACTGACGCCGCAGGTTGGCCATCTCGTACAGCCGGTGTTCCTCCACGCCTCGGCGACGGCACCACTTGCGGGAGTTCCTGCTCCGCTCCGACTTCACCTGGATGGGGTGCAGACGCCTGGGTGTTGGCCTGGCTGGCTCAGGGAGCAGGGGCTAATCTGCCCACCAGACCACCCAAGCCTGGCCCAAAACACCACTGCCTGGGAGGACACAAGGCAGGAGGGAGGCCTGTTGTCCCCAGTCCCCGGTGATACCTGCTTTCCTCCTTCCTCCAGGTCTCAGCCCCAATAGCCCCTCCTACAGGAAACCGTCCTGGTCGGGCACCCTCTGTGGCTCTCCTAGCCTCTTAGACATCCACCCAGCCCTCTCTGGGTTGTCACTGCCCAGTGATGGCCCTGTCTCCCTGCATTGGACTGCAAGTCCTTGGAAGGCCCAGGGCCCCCAGTGGTCTCCGCACTGCCGAGTACAGGGCTAGGGCCCAGGGCCCCCAGTGGTCTCCAGCACTGCCGAGTACAGGGCCAGGGCCCAGGGCCCCCAGTAGTCTGCAGCACTGCTGAGTACAGGGCCAGGGCCGGAGCAGAGACCTGGGAATATGTGCTGGACACAGAAGACCTTCTGGGAGCCTGGGCACCCTCCAGGCAGCACTGGTTTGAATTGGTGCTTTAGAAGCTCCAGGCTCCTTCTTGGCCTCAGCCCCAGGCAGGTGCTGTCCCTAGGTCTGAGGGCATGAACGATGGCAGATCAGTCCTCCCTGGGCAGGCCCCACATGCAGAGGGCTCGGGGTCCTCCTGGGGTGGGGATGAGAGGGACAGGAGGAGCCGCAGCCACTGGAGGCCCCGGCCCTACGGGGAAAGTCCGAGGGCCACCCCCAGCCACACCTGCACCCAGGCGTTGAAGATGTTGAAGAGCGTGAAGGGGTCGCCCTGGTCACTCTCCAGCGGCCGCCGTGCTGCTGCACACTCGGGGCTGTTCTGGGCGCTGCGTGTGAAGGGCGACTGGACGCTGAGCGCGGCCGCGATGGTGAGCACGGGCTCGGCCAGGCTGAACATGGAGCCCAGGATCAGCATCTTCCCTGGCGGGGACAAGTGCGCACGAGCTGAGCCTCCCAGGCAGAGACAGCATGCCCCTCGCCCTCGCCCTCGGGGGCCCTCGGGTCCCGGCCCCACCCTCCCGCTCCTGTCCTGCTCCCACCTCCCGCTGTTTTGCCCACAGAGGGCCTCGGAGCCAGAGTCAGAGGGACAGATTCCAACGTGCCTGTGCTTTTTGGCCACGTGACCTTGGGCAGGGCCCAGGATCCCAGCTGTAGGCTGAAGCTGACTAGAGGCTGTCTCCCTGGCACACAGCTGGCACTTGCTAAGGACCAGCCACCACTGTCAACACTGCCACTGCCCAGTACAGGGCTAGGGCCCAGGGCCCCCAGTGGTCTCCAGCACTGCCGAGTACAGGGCCAGGGCCCAGGGCCCCCAGTAGTCTGCAGCACTGCTGAGTACAGGGCCAGGGCCGGAGCAGAGACCTGGGAATATGTGCTGGACACAGAAGACCTTCTGGGAGCCTGGGCACCCTCCAGGCAGCACTGGTTTGAATTGGTGCTTTAGAAGCTCCAGGCTCCTTCTTGGCCTCAGCCCCAGGCAGGTGCTGTCCCTAGGTCTGAGGGCATGAACGATGGCAGATCAGTCCTCCCTGGGCAGGCCCCACATACAGAGGGCTCGGGGTCCTCCTGGGGTGGGGATGAGAGGGACAGGAGGAGCCGCAGCCACTGGAGGCCCTGGCCCTACGTGGAAAGTCCGAGGGCCACCCCCAGCCACACCTGCACCCAGGCGTTGAAGATGTTGAAGAGCGTGAAGGGGTCGCCCTGGTCACTCTCCAGCGGCCGCCGTGCTGCTGCACACTCGGGGCTGTTCTGGGCGCTGCGTGTGAAGGGCGACTGGACGCTGAGCGCGGCCGCGATGGTGAGCACGGGCTCGGCCAGGCTGAACATGGAGCCCAGGATCAGCATCTTCCCTGGCGGGGACAAGTGCGCACGAGCTGAGCCTCCCAGGCAGAGACAGCATGCCCCTCGCCCTCGCCCTCGGGGGCCCTCGGGTCCCGGCCCCACCCTCCCGCTCCTGTCCTGCTCCCACCTCCCGCTGTTTTGCCCACAGAGGGCCTCGGAGCCAGAGTCAGAGGGACAGATTCCAACGTGCCTGTGCTTTTTGGCCACGTGACCTTGGGCAGGGCCCAGGATCCCAGCTGTAGGCTGAAGCTGACTAGAGGCTGTCTCCCTGGCACACAGCTGGCACTTGCTAAGGACCAGCCACCACTGTCAACACTGCCACTGCCACTGCAGTCCCGGACCCCACGTGTAATCGGCTTTCCCAGCTCTCCGGCCACCCTAGCCCTGGCTCAGCCTTCCCGCACTCTGGCCAGCCGGGCGGGTGGCTCTCTCCCTCTCCTCCCTCTCCTTGGGCGGTTCGGCCTGCCCACCGGCTGTGACCTATCCCTCTCCCAGTCTTGTGCCCTGGGCAGGGGCAGGATGAAAATTCCAGCCATCTGCCCTCTACTCTGGGGTGGATGGGGGTAGGGGTGGAAGGTAAAGGGAGGGGAGGAAAGGGAGGAAAGGAGAAGAGAGGAGGAGGCAGGAAGGACAGGGAGGAGGAAAGTGTGGGATGGAGCCTGATGTGGGCAGACAGTGGGTGAAAACCTGCTCCTCTCTAGTCTCTACCGCTCATCAG
>NW_006159526.1:5238881-5247510 GCF_000334495.1 Tupaia belangeri chinensis | reverse complement strand
AGTCCTCCCAGGATGCCCGCCCGCCCGCCCGCCCTGTGACCGATCGGCTGCGTGTCTGACGCCCTCCCTCTCTCCCTGTGCCCGTCACACAGCTGGCCTTGCACAACGAAGTGGGTATAAAGCAAGGTCGGGGCTGGTCACCCAGGCCTTTCCTGTCCCAGAACCCGAGCTGCCGCCTGGCCGGCCCCTCACTCGCTGTGCCTGTCTCCATCTGGAACGGCGGCCCCTGCCTGTCCTCGCTGGGCAGCCCTGAGTTCTAACCCCTGTGCTTCACCCCGTGAAGGCTCGGAACGTGGCCTGGCATGGAGGACGGCCACTGAGCTGTCGGGGCCAGCACCGCCTGGTAGGGGGTCATCCGTGCCTCTGCCTCCCAGGTCTGCCACTGTGTGACCCTGGGCCGCTGGGAAAGGGAGTCCCCCCACCCCGAGGTAACTCGCATGAGGCCTTAGCACCACCTGGACCGGCACTGACATCTACTCTCCAGGTGCTTGTCCCCTCCTGGGTGGGGTCAGCCTCCGTGTCCTCATCTGCACACCAGACACGATGGGGGCCTGTCCTTGCAGGTGGGGGTGAAATGATAAAAAGTCCCTAAAACCTTTTGCTGGCCCCAGCAAGTGCTCACAGAACATCCTTTTGCTTCTTGGCTCTGACTCTCCTTGCTCTGGCCCTGTCTCCTTCCAAAGCAAACAGAACCACCTTCTTAGCTGGGGAGGCCCGGCATCGGAGCTGCAGCCTCCTGCCCACGCGGGCTCCGTGGCGCTACAATGGGGGGGCATGGCGGCATTAACAGACTGAAGGTGCTGTGGTGGCCCTGCGGGGTGGATGGGGTGCGGCCGCGGACCGGTGATGGAGACACCACGTCCTGAGCCAGGAGACCGAGGCCTTTGTCAGCAAACTCCTCACGGGGAGGGAGGGAGCAGCGGGGATGACTCAGGGACGAGGGAGAGGCAGCCAGTTTCGACATCCACAAGACCACAGGGACGGGGCCCCAGGGTGAGCTGGGGACAGCACACGAGAGAGACGCAGGGAAGGGTCTGAGCTGCAGGGAACTCAGGTGGCCCTGGGACCTCTACCTGTCTGTCCCTCCCAGGACAGCAGGGAACCCCAGGAAGAGGGCCCGTCTCATCTGTCACCCGAGTGCAGTCAGGGTACGTGGCCTTGTGTTCTCTCAAGCCCTCGTCCACAGTGGTTGTGCTTGTCCCAGGGGTCAGCGACGACAAGCACAAGGCAGGGGACCTACTGTCCCTGGCCCCCTCAGGGGACCCCCTATTCCTGACTACACACACCAGGGATCGAGGAGCACCATCTGTCTGTGACTGTCCCTGAGGACCCGAACCCAAGGGCTGGCACGAGAAACGTCCCGCACTCCACTGCTCTGCAGACCCACCCGTCCTGGCCCTCAGCAACCCAGCAGGCCAATGTTCGATTCTCTGGCTGTGAAACCAGGCCTACCCCACCCCTCAGTCTCCCGTCCAGTTCTGACCCAGGGCCAGGGAAGAGCTGCCCTCCACTCCGTCAGGGCTCTGGTCAGATGGCACTGTCTCTGGGAAGAGGCCTGGCTGCCCTCGGGGCTGCTCCCTGCCCAGCTATGCCATCACCGCCACCCGCCATGCTTCCCCTCAGCAGGTCTCCAAATGCCACACCACGCATCTGGTGCATCTATCATGCTCACTGTCCCCTGTGTGCACTGCGAGGCACTTTTGCTTCCTTCGGCCCTGGACCTCCAGCACCAGAATAGGGCCTGGCCAGAGCAGGTGCTCAAAATGCAGAGAGCGAACACTGAGTGCCGGCCTCAGCTGCCCCTGCGCCGCCCACTCGCTCCGCTGTGCTGCAGCCCACTGGCCTCCTCGCTGTTCCCCAACACCCCAGGCACGTCACCACTCCAGGGCCTTAGCGCCAGCTGCTCCCTCTGCAAGGAGTGCCCATCTGCTCTGCCCAACATGGCAGCCACAGGCCACGGGGGGCCACTGAGCACACAAAACACGGCAGGTCTGCACCGAGATGTGCTGTGAGTGTAAACTACCGGGTTTCCAAGACTTAGAATAAGAAAATAATACCAAATACCACAGTACTTTTTTTATACTGAGTCCATGTTGAAATTATGTTTCGGTTATGTTATGTTAAATAAGATATGGTTTGGGACCAGTAGATGGCATAATGGTTACATTGCTGGACTCCCATGTAGTTGACCGTGGTTCAAGTCCTGGATCCAGAGGCTTAAAACTCACACAGGACACGTGTGTGTATGTCCAAGATCCTGAGAGGAGACTGGAGGAGAAGGGACCCTGGGGGGGTGGGGTGATTTCTCATTTTCTGTCTCTCTGGAGGGTATGCACACCCTATACCTAAAATCTCTCTTAAACAAACAAACAAAAAAGATGGTATCAAAGTCAATGCCACCCAATTCCTATGGTTTTTCAGAGTCTCACCACATCATATTCCTCCTGCCTTGGTACCCCAGGGTGCCACTGCACCGGCCTCAGGACCAGGGCCTGGCCCCGTGCATCCCAGCCTGCGTGCAGTGGCAGCAGCGCACCACCGCAGCTGCGCCGCCTTCTTGCTTTGTTAACGTGGTTACTAGAAAGTTCTAAATGACATATCAGGGCTCACATGACATCGCTAGAACTCAACTGGAGAGCACGTCTCTGGGAACTGCATGGGTCCTTCCCTTAACCCCACTTCTCTGCACAGGTGTTTCCCTGCAGATGGCGACGACAGGCCTGTCTGGAGGCCTCACCAAGACTGCAGCTCTCCACCACCCTCAAGCCGTCCCAGGCCCACCCCCCGCTTCACTTCTGCTCCGTAACAACACCTGGCACCCTCTAACCTACGCGTGTTTCCCTCACTCTCCTGGTCACTGCTCCCTCCCCCACTAGCACGTCAGCCCCCCAGGACAGACAGCCGGTCTGCTTTGTCCACTGCTGTGTCCCTAGACCAGTGCCAGGTGCACAGCGCCTGTGCAGAGACCCACCTGCCTGTGGGTCACTTGGAGCAAGCAGGGCTCCACAGCTGCTCCCACTGCCTTGTGTGATCACCCAGGGCGGGGGCGGTGCTCACCAATCACAACATCCACGGGCAGCTGGGCCAGCAGGGACCCGATGGGGGTGAGGGCCTCTGAGGCATCCAGGGCCCCCTGGTCCCGGAGGTAGAGGATGGCAGTTTCCAGGCTGGCTGGTGGGGGCGGCTCAATGAACGGAAAAGTTCGGGGGTCCCCCACGCTCATGCTCTTCATCTAGAACGAGAACCAAAACCCTGGGATAAGGCCACACAGGAACCACTGCAGGGCACTGGGGTGGGACTGGGAGGCTTGGGGGGAGGATCACAAGCTCACGACACTTCAAGGCCCGTTGTGCAGAGGCCATGTCCACCTGCCCAGCACATCTTTCCCCAGACCCTAACTATGGAAAAGGAGTGCATGACCTGACTGGACCAATCATGCTTCCCTAGCCCCTGGTCCGGGCAACTGACTGGAACGAGCACATGACTGAGCTGAGCCAATCAGAATCCACTCCTGAGACTTTGCAGACAATGAGCGGTTCCAGCACCCTTTCCGGCTGCGAGTGGCCAGAAGGGAAACCCAGAACTGCCACTGCGATTTTCCCACGGCCTGGACATTAGCCCATTCACAGCAGACAGAGAAATCCTTGGACTGCTTCCCAGCTAACAGGCCCCCCACCCCTACAGGGATACACGAATTGATAAAACCCATTTTTCTGCCTCTGATACTTAGAGTTGTATCCATCTCCCGTCCAAACAAAAGAACCCTGATCTGCAGCCAGACAGTGGTGCAGTGGCACAATGTGACATTCTGCAAGGGAAGAATGAACCTTCCCACATGAGAAGGTTCCCAGTTCAAATCCAGAGGCCTTGCTCAGTGCATCAGGAGTGCCCGTGATCAAGGCTGGCTGAGATGGGGAGTAGACTGGGCTATCCCTGTAGTGCAGTGGTTAAGCACTGTGTATTGGGAGCCAGATCTCACATGGCTGGCCCTGGTTCGAATCCTCTCCCTGATGGCTTGAAAAACACCCCAGAGGCGTGTGCACGCATGCCCTAGATCCTGATGAGGTGGAGAAATAAGAGGAAAAAGGTCTACGGCATGACCCTGTGCCACTGCAGGGTAATTCCTGTCTCTGGGGTGAGCACACATGCCCTCTGTCAATTCAGAGGCTGCAGTGGTCAGTGGGTGGTGGGGAAGACACGTGACAGCACACACTCACCCCCTCCTGTGTGGTAACTGGGTGAAGGAAGGGCTGGCCTGGTGGCTCGCATGACTACAAGAGAGCGAGAAGAAAGCACAGATGGCCTGTTCACCTGGCCCTGATTGGAGAGCACAAGACACGCTGTCCACCTGCTGACCACGCCTGGGTGATGTCGGGAGACCGCTCACTTCCGCATTAGCAGCTGGGAGCAGGGCAGAGCACTGGCAGTCACTATGTGACTGGGGCTGAGAAGCACCGCAGTTACCCTGCCGGGCACTGCCAGGTCCTGGGACAAGGACTGCACACAGGACAGGCACACGTGACAAGTTCTGCAGACGGTTAGGGTAGGACACTGGCCAGAAGGCTCATGAGAACGGTTCCCACAGCCTTGAGTCTGCCTCTGGACACTAGAGGGGGAGGTGATATGCACAGCTGCCAGAGCCAGGTGGCACTCACGACGCCCGCTCTGGAACCTGATGGCCTCACGTGGAATTCTGACTCCTGCTAGCTTTGTGACCTGTGGCATCGCTTTACTTCTCCATGCATCCTTCTCCTCACACATCAATTAGGTCATCAGACTGCCTGCCCTACAGAGCTTGTGGGGATCCCAACGGGTCTACAAGCCGACACTCAGACCGGTGCCTGGCCCACAGCGAGCCGGCAAGTGTCTTCCGCCATCACCCCCATCATTAGAACAGCAGCTCAGAGACTGAGGCTGGAAACAGACAGGACTAAGGTCTTTTGTGGTATCTCTGATCCACTTCAACAAGCGAGAACTTTCCTACCTTGGGGGTGGTTGTTGTTTTTAGGTTTTTGCCATAGGGCGTGTGCTATGAGAGACAGAGAGACAGTGAGAGGGAAAGTGGGAAAGCCCCCTCCCCAGGAGGGATGGCCACACCACGATCCCTTCTCCTCCATTCTCCTGGGATCCTGGGCACACACACACGTCCACTGTGTTTTTCAAGCCACTGGATCTGGGACTCAAACTGCATAGTCAGCCATGTGGGGTCCAGTGGCTTCACCACCACATCGCCACCTGGGCTCAACCAGCATTCAAAAAAATCAAAATGAAGTCAACAGAAAAGAAAACATGAGCGTGCAGCACCCATCCGCGGGGCACCAGTGTGTGCTACTCCCACACTCACATACGCGAGCTGGGGCACGTGCCACCAGGGGTCCCCACCTCACTCACTGCTCATTCCTGAGTGCAGACACTGCACCCCAGCCTCCCTCCCCCATGGTGCAGCCACTGACTGAGCTCTAACCAGGGGAAGGGGAATCAGGGCAGCACACTGCTGGCAGGGCTGGCTTGGCCCCTCCTGTGTTCACTTCCCATGCTCTTCCCGACTGGGTGGACGCGGATGTTAGAAAGGTCCCAGGGAGCTGATGGAGCCACAAGAGAAACGCAGCTTGGGACCTGATAAAGGGGACTGCCTGCCAACTGAGGCCTGAACCGTGGTCAGGTCTGTCTGCCCGGCAGCCTGACCCAAGCTATACTGACTAATGAGAACAAGTCATGACACAAATGGATTGAGAAATCCTATTTTAAAAGCCACTTCCTGTTGGGTTTCCTGTTACAGGTGACGGGGCTCCTCCCATGACCCTGTCATTTGAGGAACAATTCTCCCCTCAACTAGGGTTCTGACCTCTGGGAGGGCAGAGCTCCCCTCAGGGGCATGGCCAGCTCTGCCCTTTCCGGCACTCCACCCTGAGGTGCCCTGTCTAAATGGCCCCGCTGCTTCTGGCACCAGCAGTCAGGGTGGTCCCTCCCCTGCCCATGCCTCACCTGCAGCACCAACGCGTCCAGGGCCACCCTCCGGATTTCTGGGACAGGATACGGAGCAAAGGCATCGTAGTCCGATTCGGCATAGAGACGGAAGCAGACCCCGGGGCCAGTGCGCCCCGCTCGGCCCTTGCGCTGCTCTGCGCTGGCCTGACTGATCCAGAACTCCTGCAGCCGCTGCAGTTTGGCCTGGGGGTCGTAGCTCATCTCCTTCACCTTCCCTGGGTGGGGCACAGGGAGCCAGGAGGGAGGGAATCCGTGTAGCAGCCATGTGTGGCCAGCCGCCCAGCCGCCCAGCTGGCATTCTCCCCATTCATGGACACCCTCGGTTACTCCTTCATTTGGTTAATTCTGGGCCCCACCTTTACATCTTGTTCCTCTATCATCTCCTCAGCCACATTTTCTCTCATTCATTTTTCTCAAGTCTTTGCTTCCTCGGAGGCTCAGTCACGTGGTGTATTAACACTAAGCACTTCCTACGCCCCAGGCGCTACCCTGGGCACTGACGAGATGCCGCCAGCCGGAACGAAGGTCCCTCCTGCTCTCGGGACTGGACAGGACACCATCTCTCATCTGCTGGAACACTAACCAACTTATTTTCATGTTTTATTGTCTCTACAACTGAGACGCATCTTGGGACCAGCAGATGGCATAATGGTTACGTCACTGGACTCCTCTGTAGTTGACTGCAGCTCGAAACCTGGACCCGGAGGCTTAAAACTCACGCTGGGGAAATGTGCATGAGTGCCCAAAATCCCGAGACGAGAATGGAGGAGAAGGGATTGCGGCCGTGGCCACCCCCGGGGGGGGGGCGGAGAGAGGCAGTGATTTCTTGCTTTCTGTCTCTGTGTCTGTCTTTCCGGCGAGTGCATGTGTCCTATAGCAAAAATCTCTCAAAAAAATGGGGTGATTCCTCACTTCCCCCACCCTCTCTCTGGCTAGTGCACATGCCCTACAGAGAAAAATAAAAAGTTTAATTAGCAGCACTTAAGTTTGTTTTGTTTTGTTTTGTTTTGGGGGGGGCAGATTTTGGTATAGGGCACAGGCGCTCTCCAGAAAGACAGAGAGAGACTGGTGTGCACATGCACCGGCATGAGTTTCAAGCCTCTGGCTCAGGGACTCAACCACGGTTGGCCACGTGAAAATCCAGTGACGTAACCATTACACTATCTGCTGGTTCCACCCCACCCTTCTTTCTAAGTCCTTGGGATGGTGGGTGGGAGTTAGGGCAGCCCTTACCAGAATCTACTACGAAGCGGATCCCATCAATGGTGACTGAGGTCTCAGCGATGTTAGTGGAAAGGATGCATTTTCGGACCCCAGGAGGTGCCACATCAAATACCTGGAGAAACGGAGGAGGTGGTAGCAGGGACTAACCTGCCCCAGTGGCCTCCCGGATGCTCCATGGTGCCTCGCACCCGTGTGCTGAGACAACCTCGGCTTCTTCCATTGAACTCTTCCCCCTCCAGAATCTGCAGCTCAGAGATGGCACACCAACTGTCCCATCACCTGGGCTGTCCTGGGCCCTCTCTGGGCCCTCTCCCCTCAGCTGCTCCTGGACATCTTGAACATTTCCTGAATTCCCTCCCTCTTCCTCAAACTCCACCCTGCCCCGGCCTCCTTTCTTTTCCCACTCTGGTCCTGCTGCAGCTCCCTCTCTGCTCTCTGAACTACGACCTCACACCCTCCAACCCATCCCTCACAGGGCAGCCAGACGAACCTGCTAAAGCACAACCTGGCACTGCCGTCAGCCCCACTCAGAACCCTCCCATGGCTCCCCAGTGCCCTCGGGACAAAGAATGCACAGGGTCTTCAAGGTCCTGTGTAGTCTAGCTCTGTCCACCTGTCCTGACTGCCTGCCATGATCTGGACTCCAGCTACACTGCGTGTTGTCTCCCAGGCGCCCCATCTTTCTCTCACCACAAGCTCTCTGCACAAGCCCTTCTCTCAGTGGTAAGAGACAGTCAAGCATGTATAAATAACAGGGGCACAGCCAGCCTGCCGCTTGCTTTTGTAAACCGAGTTCCCCTGGAACAGTCTCCCCTGCTCAGCTGTGGCTGCTATCTCGGTGCTAGGAGAGAGCTGAGCAGCTATGACCCAGGGCCTATAGACCACAAAGCCAAAGACATGTACTCTCTGGTCTTTACATAGAGTCTGCCAGCTTCTGGCTAAGAGCATGTGCTCCGGGGCTAGAAGACCCGGGCTCTCAGCTTGGATCTGCCACTTGGTGATGGTGTACCTTTGCACGAGTGTGGCCCACTCTGCGAAGGTGGGGTCCTTTTAGTCCTGTGTGCAGCCACCCTGACCCCCTCCTCCTTGCTGGGCCTACACAGTTAGGCCCCACCTGTCCCACTTTGCCTAGCTTCAGATGATACCTTGTCCTGGTCGGCCACAGAGAGGGTGCTGTGCAGCGGCAGCACCACCCAGCGCTGGGTGTGGCTGGCGTAGGTCTGGGCAGCCTCGAGCACAGCGCTGATCTCCGCCATGCCACTGAGGAAGACGAGGAGGTCGCCCCGCTCCTCAGGGGGGTACTTATTGTCAATGGACTCCAGCACCCTCAGGAAAGGTCGTGGGTCCAGCTTCTCTGACTTGGATGTGCTGGGCTCCGCCTCCTGTGGCTGGTATATAACCTGTGAGGAGACAGCCG
>NW_006159526.1:5233614-5238864 GCF_000334495.1 Tupaia belangeri chinensis | reverse complement strand
GGGAGACAGCGGCGGGGGGGACCCTGTCACTCCAGCAGAGGGACAGGGTGGGGAGGCCACGGCTGATGGACACACAGCACCAGCAAGTGGGAAAGGCTGGGCAGGGTATGATAAAAAGACAAAGTACCAAGGTAACTAGAAAGCTCTGGGTGCTGGTAATGTTCAATTTTTTTAAAAAATGGCTACTTGGGACCAGCAGTTAGCGTAATGGCTATGTCACTAGACTCCCATCTAGTCGACAGTGGTTCGTGTCCTGGACTTGGTGGCTTAAAACTCACGCCGGGCGCGTGTGCGCCGAAGATCCCAAGAGGAGAATGGAGGAGAAGGGATTGCGGCGTGGCCATTCCCCCTGGGGGGTGATTTCTCGCTTTCTGTCTCTCTGTCTCTATACGGCTACTGGTTACATAGATAATTTAATTTGTGAAAATTAATTGAGCTACAGGCTCATATGTGCATTCTTTTGTGTTTGGAGTATAACTTCAACAAGAAAAATGCAAAGTGGTGGAATCAGGCCTTCTTAGGAAGCATCCTCATTTTTCTTGGTATGGCTACTTAGAAAACAGATTTATGGGCATTTAGAATTAGAAACCACAAGGGACAATGAGAGCCTTCTTGCAAGCTTTGAGTAGACAACAAGGGCTCCCTAGGGCAGTGGTTCTCAGTATGGAGTGATTTTCCCCCTCTCCATTCTCTCCCCATGGACATGCGGTAACATCTAGAGACATTTTTGGTCGTCACAACTGGAGAAAGAGAATGCCACCAAGTAGAGGCCAGGGTGCTGGCGAATAGTCTACAAAGCACAAGACAGCACCCACTGCAAAGAACTTTCTAGCCCAAAATGTCAATTCTGTTGACTTTGAGAAACCCTGCCCTGTGAGATGGGGAAGTAAAGAGGAAGGAAAAATCTGAGTCCCTGAATGACCACAGGGAACAGAGCTGCTTGACAACCTAAACATGCCAGACTATTATATAAAAGAAATAAATCTCTCTTTTTTTAAAAAATAATTTGCCAGATGGCATGCACTCTCACTGGAGAGAAAGAGGGTCAGGGGAAGAGAAGTGAGAAAGCACCCTCCCACTGGGCATGGTCATACAACAATCCCTTCTCCTCCATCATTCTCTCCTTTCAGGAATTTGGGCATACACTCACACCTGCCTGGTGTGTTTTTCAAGGTCCAAGACTCAAACTGCATAAGCATCCCTATATGGGATCCAGCCCCCTTAACTACCATATAACCAGCTGGCCCACAAATTTCTATTTTATTTGAGCCTTTATATTTTGAATCTACTGGCACATTGTGAATACTCAGCAAATGACAGGTTTAAAAAAGAGGGAGAGAATGTCCTTCATTGAAGAGGTGGGAAACAGAGCAGCAGAGGGAAGAGAGACAGCCAGGTCTGGGCAGAGACCAGGTGGGAGGGCAGTCTGGTGATGTGGGAGGAGTGGCGGCACTAACCGTGATGGGGAACAGCCTCCCAGGCACCTGCACCACAGGGGCATTGCTGAAGTAGCTGGAGAAGAGTGAGATGTTGATGGTGGCCGACATGAGGATGACCTTGAGGTCAGGTCGCGTGGGAAGCAGGCGCCGCAGGACACCCAGGAGAAAATCATTGTGGAGGTGCCGCTCGTGGACTTCATCCACAATCAGGACCTGGTACTGGGGCAGGGCGGGCTCCCGCTGGATCTGCCGCAGGAGCAGCCCCACAGTCAGGAACACAATCTTGGTGGCCGCAGAGCGTGTGCTCTCAAAGCGGATCTGGTAGCCGACCTGGGGTGGGAGAGAGGAAGGTGTGAGCCTGGGCCCCAGACCCCCACCCTCACCAGCCAAATTGTTAGTCTGAGCAAAGGCCAAGCCTATGCCTTGGACACTGAAGTCTAGGGGGCTTGAGTTTGGATTCCACCTCTGCCATTTTGTGCTGCTGACCTTGAGCAAGCAATGCTGTCCCTTAGAGACCTATTTTTTCTTTCAAATACTGTGAGAATTACATGTGATAATGTCCAGAAAGTATCTGGCAGAGTTCCTGGAGTACAATATTTGTTAAAAATAATAGTAATACTTAACCTTTCTTGAGTACTTCCTATGTTCCAAGAACCACTCTAAATGCTTTATGTATATATACTTACTTCATCCTCACAACTAGCACAGGATGTAAAAATTCATTATCCAGGGGCCAGCAGGTGGCATGGTGGTAAAAGCACTGGATTCCCACATGGCTGACCACAGATGAGTCCTGGACCTGGCAGCCTGAAAATCATGCTGGGCACATGTGTGTGCACTCAAAATCCCAAGAGGAGAACAGAAGAGAAGGGACTGTGGTGTGGCCATCCCCACTGGGGGTGGTTTCTTACTTTCCCTCTCACTGTATCTCTCTGGCAAGTGCACAGACCCTGTGGCAACCCCCCCTCCCCCAACACACACACACAAAAGAATTTATCATCCTCATCTCACAGAGAGAAACCTGAGATCACTAATCTAAGGTAACAAAGCTAAAAAGGGGTATTTTTCTTTTATTACTGCCAGAATAGCAACTCATTTCCTCCATTTCTCCCTCTCATCAGGATTTTAGGGACACATATCCATTGTGTTTTTTAAGCCACTGAGACCAAAATTCAAACCACGGTCAACAACATGGGACCCAGCTCCCTATATACAGTGCTTAGCCACTGTGTCACGAGACCAGCCCTAAAAAGAGGTATTGAGAGGAAATGAATCTTAAAAAAAAAAAAAAAAATTATTTATTTAATTCCATTTATTATTATTTTTTAATTTGACCAGAGAGAGAGAAAGGAAAAGCGAGAAATCAAGTTGCCAGATTCGGGACTCAAATAACTCCTTCCTCACATCGTGTGTACACACGTGCATGCACACACACAAATCGATTCCGGATGAACTATAGCTCCAAATGTGAAAGGTTTAAAAAAAAAAAAAAAAGAACATCTTTATGACCTTAAAGTGAGCAAACATTCCTTAAACCAGACTCAAAGACCAGTAACCACAAAAAGAAAGTGACAAGGCCAGTCGCTGGCACAGTGGTAACACAACCAGACCCAAACAGGAAGGTCCCCAGTTGGCATCCCAGGGTTTCTAAGCACACTGGGTGTATGTGCATGCCCTTGATTGAGGCTAGGAGTTGACTGCAGCATAAAGACCCTGTAAGGGGTACCTGTGTGTGTGTGTGTCTCTCTCTCCTACTTCCTCCCTTTCCCTTGCTTTCTCAGAAGAAATAAGACTTTTTTTTTTTGTAGAGAGATTTTTGCTATAGGGTGTGTGTGCTCACCAGAGAGACAGAGAGAAATAGAGAGACAGAAAGCGAGAAACCACCCTCCCCAAAGAGGATGGCCACACCACAATCCCTTCTCCTCCATTCCCTTCTCGTGATTTTGGGCATGCATACGCACACACCCGATCTGTTTTAAGCCACTGGGTCTGAACCACCGTAGACTGTGTGAGAATCCAGCAACATAACCATTACGTCATCTGCTGGTCCCAGAAATTGACTTTTTAAAAAAATCTATAACAAAAAGAATACGCCAAATGACTACGTTAAACAAAAATACGACATCAACAAAAGACATTAAAAAGATGAAAGGCAACTCACAGGGCAGGAGGCAAGATTTGCAAAACCAATTCTATGAAGGGTTCCTATCCAGAATTTATAAAGACCTATGAGTCAAGAACAATAAAAAAGACAAATGGGAGAAAGACTTGGACAGACACTTCACAAAAGAGGATCTCTAATTGTTAATAAATCCATGAAAAGGTCCTTAGCCATCAAGGAACTGCAAATGAAAACCCACAGTACAAAGAATTAAAAACCATACTACAAATTAGAATGTGATAGGCTACACATCCACCAGAAAAGCCAGAATGAAAACAATCACAATACCAAGCACTGGTGACAAGTAAAATACTGCTGGTCGGAGTGTAACTTGGTACGACCATTTTGCAAAATGATTGAGCATTATCTACTGAAGTTAAACATATATGCAGATCTAATGACCCAGCAATTCCACTCGTAGATTTATGAGAGGGCTTCAAAAAGTTCACAGAAAATGTATATTATGAAAAAAAAGCATAGGTTTCAAAAAATTTTGGACCAAAATAAACTGATATTTCAACACCATTTTCCCACAAACTTTTTGAGAACCAGTTGTATACCCAGCAGAAATATATACCAGACAACACCATGCACAAGAACCTAAAACTGGAAATCCCCCAAATTCTCATCAACTGAAGGACTAACCACACCGTGTTGCCTCCACGGTGAATACCGTACAGCAGTGAGAAAGCAATGTATTCCTACACGCTATCCTCTAGGTGACGCTCACAAACCTAATGGTGAACAAAGGAGACTAAACAGAAAGGACGATGCATGATTCCACTTATAAAAAGTAAAAGAGAACCTTTTGGCCGGAACCATCTTCCAGTAACTCACCAAAACGATGAACACAAAGGGAAAGGCACCCAGTATATGCACTCTAGGCGTTTTAGAAAACATGGAGTGGTTCCTCTGGCAATACATATGCGAATCTACAAGAAAGGTGATACTGTAGACATCAAGGGGATGGGTACTGTTCAAAAAGAAATGCCCCACAAATGTTAGCATGGCAAAACCAAAAGAGTCTACAATGTTACCCAGCACGCTGTTGGCATTGTTGTAAATAAACAAGGGCAAAATTCTTGCCAAGAGAATGAATGTGCATATTGAGCATAGTAAGTATTCTAAGAGCAGAGATAGCTTCCGTGTGAAGGAAAATGACCAGAAAAAGAAGGAAGCCAAAGAGAGAGGGACCTAGGTTCAACTGACGTGCCAGCCTGCTCCACCCAGAGAAGCCGCTGTGTGAGAACCAATGGAAAGGAGCCTGAGCTTCTGGAAACAATTCCCTATAAATTCATGGCATGATAGGTGTTAAAAATAAACTAATCTATGGTCTATTAAAAAAAAAAAGTGATAGAGAATAAGTGTGATATTCTGTCAATAACTAAGGGGAGATAAATCTATCACTAGTGATAGGGCCCGGAGGAGTCCAACCCGGTGGGGCTCCAGGACCCGTCTGAGCCCCTTGACCTTAGAGCATTGCTTCCGGTCGGTTCAGTGAGTTGGCAAGGCCGCGACTGTACGCCCCCCGACCTTGGAACAAGCTTGGGTCACTTAGCATGTTGGCAAGGCCGCCTGCTATTCGCTCTGGGACTGTGATAGCCTTGCTGGGAAATGACCCCCCTCTGACTCCCCGATATACTACTATAA
>NW_006159526.1:5220006-5233264 GCF_000334495.1 Tupaia belangeri chinensis | reverse complement strand
GGCTGCTGCTGAACATCGGTTGATAGTTAACTCTGCTTGCTGGAACTGTTTCCTGAAACTGCACTGCTTGAAGTTACCAGGAACCTGCTTTCATCAATCAAACAATTGTTGAACTGTATCGATGATTAATAGACTTGCCCTTAATCAAACCCTGAATGGTTTCTATTGTTAAAACATTATGAATTGATCATTAGTACACGTAGCCCCTCTCCCATTTACTTGCATGTATCCCATTTTCAATAAAAAGGCATGGCGATTACTAGCAGTTGTCACTCCTCAGAGAGCGATCTTAGAGGAGTGTCCGGCTTAGGACGTGCATGAAAAAGCGCGAGGCCTTTGTCTTTCTTTCCCTCCAGCGTCACCTCCATCGAGCAAACCCACCCCCGCCGAGGCTGGTCCCCGGCAAGGGCCAGCCCCATAGAATGTGGTAAAAATCCTGGGCTCAGTGACTTGAAAACCACACCAGGTGCCTGGGTCCATGCATGCCCCAAATCCTGACAGGATAAAAAAATGGAGACAGAATTACAGTGTGAATATGTCCCACTGCTGAGTACTTTTTCTCTCTCCCTCCCTCTCTCTGGCAGCCTATGTGCCTTCTGCAATTAAAAACAAAAATAAGGGGGACCAGAAGGTGGCATGGTGATTAGGGTGCTAGACATTCCCACATGGCTGACCATGGTTCAAGCCCCGGACCTGGTGGCTTGCTTTCTCACTTTCCCTCCTTCTCTGTGTTTCTCTCTGGCCAAATTAAAATAAGTAAATGACTAAATAAACAACTTTTTGAGAGATTTTTGTTACAGAGCATGTGCGCTTGCCAGAAAGACAGAGAGAGACAAAGAGACTGAAAGCAAGAAATCATCCCCCGGGGGGATGGTCATGCCGCAATCCCTTCTCCTCCATTCTCCTCTCGGAATCTTAGGCACACGCACCCGGTGTGAGTTTAAGCAACCGGGTTTGGGACTAGAACTGCAGTCGACTACATGGGAGTCCAGTGACATAGCCATTACACCAACTGCTGGTCCCCTAAATAAAATTTTACTTTTAATTTTAAAAAGGGACCAGCAGATGGTGTAATGGTTACGTTGCTGGACTCCCATATAGGTTCGAGTCCTAGACCTGGCGCCTTAAAACTCATGCCAGACATGTGTGTGTGCATGCCCAAAATCCTGAGAGGAGAATGGTGAAGGGGTTGTGGCATGGCCATCTCCCCTTGGAGGTGATTTCTTGCTTTCTGACTCTCTGTCTCTGTCTTTCCAGCAAGTGCACACACCCTATAGCAGAAAGTCTCTCTAAAAAAATAAAAACAAACAATAGTGATAACCTCAGAACATCAAGTGTAACTGGAAGCAGGAAGAGGGGTTTGGGGTGTGGAATGTTTGATTTTTTTTAGGTGGTTACATTAATATATTCAATTTGTGAAAATTCACTAAGCTATATGTTTATGACACATGCACTCTTATGTGTTTAGAGTATTAGGACTTCAACACAATTTTCTTTTTCTCTTTAAAGACTTTATTTATTATTATTATTTAATTTGCCATAGGGCATGTACAGTCACCCGAGAAAGTGAAAAAGCAAGCCACCAGGTCCAGGACTCAAACCATGGTTGGCACTGTGGGAATCCAGCGCCTTAACCAACATACCACCTGCTGGTCGCAACAACACAACTTTCCAAGTGATAAAGCCAAGATGGTTAAAGAAAGTTTCTTGAATACTGTTTCTTTCTTTTCTTTTCTTTTTTTTTTTTTTGGTTTGTTTTCCTGCTGTTAAAGTGCTATTCTGAGCAACACTAGCACTTTTGTCATTTGGACCATATAGAATCATGCACAAGAATCATCACTGGGTCGGACATGATTTACACTTTTGATCCTGCCACATGGACAAGCAACTTATTCCCCAAGGTCATACTGGAAAACCATAAACTTTGTATATCCTGCTTACCTGTGACCCATATTGACTGAGGCTCTCAAAGCCAACGCGCTTGGCCAGTGAGATGCAGGCGATACGCCGGGGCTGGGTGCATGCCACATGACTGAAGCCAGCGGCCAGCAGGTACTGAGGGACCTGAGTAGACTTGCCGCAGCCTGTATCACCAGCCACCACCACCACCTGGTGCTCTTTCAGTGTCTGCAAGATGCGGTTCCCATACTGGGCTATGGGAAGTGCTGCCCGCTCACGCTGCAGTTTGGCCAGCCGCCCAAAGGCCTGCTTCTGGACAAAGTCTAGGTAGTGTAAGAGGGCCTGGCGGAATTCAGACACTCTCTCCGGGGGCAGGCATCTGCTCAGCCCCCGAGAGCCACGTGTGTCAGGGCCAAGGATGGAGAGGTTGATGCGGTAACGTGGGTCATAAGTGCGAGGTAGGTCAGCCAGTGCTGGGATGCTGTGCTTGGTGTGTCCAGGGTCTTTTTCCTCCTTCCTAGAGGTCTTGAGATTCTGGAATCTCTGCAGGCGTTCAAAGAAGGTCCAGAACTTCTGGCACTCTTCAGACCCCCGACGGATGTAATCCTCCTCACGGAAGAAAGCATCCTCCAGGAGGCGACGTGTCTCCGGACAATTCCAGTCCCATTTCTTTAGGACCTCTTCCTTACTGGGAACTTGGCGGTGATCCCAGTCATCCTTGCCCTCTCTTATTCTGGGAGGAGGCATGTCACTAATCCCAACACTGTCACAAAATCAGCCTCAGTTCTGATCATCCAGACCAAATATTCTCATCCATTCCTCACCTCCAATGATAAGAAACCAGTGCCTGCAGTACAATGAGGAGCCTCTTTCTCTTCCAAGAGCTAATGTTCCTGTTCACTCATGGTACAGGACTACTGCAGATGACAGAGGCCAGGGGCCTGGCTGAACTGGTGATACACGGGACACCTCACAGCTTCTGTAGCGATCTCTAGCATGCGTGTAAGTGCATCCTGGATTTTCATGCGCTGGATGCTTGAGGGAGAGAGAAGACATTCATTTTTAGAAACATTTACTATATTAACCCTGCTGGTTCTCAGGCACTGAACTAGGAAAAGAAGGTAATGAGCAAGACTACCTGAGTTCTCACAGATGGCCACATCATACAAGAGACACACACTTCACCAACTTCACCAGACTGTAACAACCCAGTGACTGGGGCCATGATGCAGGAAGCCCAGGAAGCCCTGGAAGCCCAAAGGAGGTGCCTGCCCATGCTTGGGAGTCAGGAAGAATCCTGGAAGAGGGGCTACTTGACCTGAGACCTAAAAGAGGGATGTAAGTCACATGCCAATCAATAGCAGAACCTCGTAGTGAGAAGTAGTAACATGAGAGGTGTAATACAATGAAAACAAGGCCACGGTTCTTAATCTGGGGTCCACTGAGCTAAAGGACACTGGAACCCTTTGAAATTAAATACAAAATCGTGCAAGAGTTAAATTACAGATACAGGTTTTGATTATGGTGTCTAGCCCTTCCAAATCTCACATGCTTCTGATGACCTGTAAGTCAAAGAACTCCTATTGGTTGGACAAGTGACAAAGGCCTGACCAGTCACAGTGCTCTGGCCTGAGTAGTGGATACATGACTCAAGCAAGGCCAATTAGTGCCCTTCTCTGGTATTGACACTTGGTTACTAGGAAAGCAAGCTCTCAATTTATCTACTGTGGCTAGGAAAATCTGACATAAACCTGGAACTCTTTGTAGAGTAGCCCTGGAACAGGATAGTCTTTCCTAAAAATACATGCCAGATAAAAGTCTGCATATGGCACAACGAGGCACACACAGGAATGGTCACTGTGTAACTATAGGGAGAGGAGAGGTAGGAGAGGTGAGAGAGGGAAATGGGGAGAAGCTTGGCAACACCATTCAGTTCTTGAGGGTTTTAGTTCTCTTCAACTCTCCACAACTAACTACACAATGCCTTTTTGTCTAAAAGTTTGTTTTGACTCTCGGCTGATAAAGTCATAATAAAGAGCATACTTCCTCTAGGTGCAATTTTCTGGAGGGAAGTGCATCAGTCAGATTCTTAAAGGGTTCGTGACCTTAAAAGAATGGAGAGGGACCAGCATAATGGTTATGTCTCTGGACCCCCATGTAGTTGACCCTGGTTCGAGTACTGGACCTGGCAGCTTAAAATACACTAGGTATGTGTGCATGCATGCTCAAAATCATGAGAGAATGGAGAAGGGGTTGTGGCATGGCCATTCCTCCAACAAGCACACACATCCTATAGCAAAAATTGCCCCCCCCCCCAAAATAAGGGGTGGTGGGACCAGCAGTTGGCGTAATGGTTATGTCACTGGACTCCCATGTCCCGGACCTGGTGGCTTAAACTCAAGCCAGGTGCATGTGTGTGCGTGCTCAAGATTCCGAGAGGAGAATGGAGAAGGGATTGTGGCATGGCAATCCCAACTGCGGGGGGGGGTGGTGATTTCTTGCTTTCTGTCTGTCTCTTGTCTTTCTGGCAAGTACATGCGTCCTATAGCAAAACCAAAACAAAAAAGGGTAGAGAGCCTTCCTTGCTAAAGGCTTCTTTTTTTTTTTTTTTTTTTTTTTTTTTAAGAGGTTTTTGCTATAAGGCACGTGCACTCGCCAGAAAAAGAGAAACAGAGAGACAGGAAGCAAGAAATCACTCCCAGGGGGTGGGGACCAGCAGTTAGCATAGTGGCTATGTCGCTGGACTCCCATGTAGTTGACTGTGGTTGGCGTCCCGGACCCGGTGGCTTAAAACTCACCCAGGGTACGTGTGCATGTGTGCCCAAGATCCCAAGAGGAGAATGGAGGAGAAGGGACTGTGGCATGGCCATCCCTCCTGGGGGGGGCGATTTCTCGCTGTCTCTCTGACTCTGTCTGGGGAGCACACGTGCCCTATAGCAAAAACCTCTCAAAAAAAAAAAAAGGAAAGAAATTACTCCCAGGGGCGATGGCCACACTGCAATTCCTTCTCCTCCATTCTCCCCTTGGGATCTTGGGCACACAGGCACATGTGCCCGGTGTGTGTTTAAGCTACCAGGGCCAGGACTCAAACCGCGGTCGACAACATGGGAGTCCAGCGACAGAGCCATTAAGTCAGCTGCTGGTCCCAAAGGCTTTTTTTTTTTTTTTTTTAAAATTATTTTAATTTTGTCATTATTATTATTATTATTATTTTGAAGTTGACCAGAGAGAGAGAAGCAAAGTGAGAAAGCAAGTTGCCAAGTCTGGGACTTGATCCATGGCTAGCTACATGGGAGTTCAGCTGCCCTAACCGCCAGGCCACCTGTAGGCCCTCATTTTGCTAAAAGCTTTTAAGTCTGGCAGATTTGGGTTAAGTATCAGTTTAATCACTTACTGAGTGTGTGACCATCAAGGTAACTTCTTTGGGGTGGTATTCTTCATTTATAAAATGGGTATACAATTTCTATCTCCTAACATTGTAATGTTAAGCCAGCCAGTGACATGATGGTTGAAGCAGCTGGATCCCACATGGCTGACCACACCCAGCAGTCCCTGACCTAGCAGCTTGAGACAAGCCAAGCACATGTGTGCATGTGCCCAAAATCTCAAGAAAAAACAGAAGGGATTGCAGTATAGCCATCTCCCGTGGGAGATGCTTTCTCACTCTCCCTCTTACATTCTGATCCACACACGCACCCTAAAACAGATTAAAAACAACAACAACAAAAAAACATGGGCCCAGCAGGTGGCCGGTTAAGGCGCTGGACTCCCACTTCGGCAGCTTGAAAATCACACAGGTGCATGTGCATGCATGCCCAAAATCCCAAGGGAAGAATGGAGAAAGAATTGTGGTATGGTCATCTTCCCTGGGGGGAGATTTTTTACTCTCTCTAGTAAGTGCACATGCTCTATAGCAAAAATCTCTACAAAGCAAACAAAAACACATCACAATGTTTATCACCCAGCCTGGAAAAGAAAAACTAAATATTAGGTTGTTGGAAAAGTCATGTCATATTTTTCCATGTTTTTCTATGCAAAAATGTGTCATGACTTCCTGACGACCCAACAGTAACGTTTTCCTCTACAGTAGAGAGAACTAACAAAGGGAAAACAGCAAGAGGAATCAGGGCCAATCATCTGGGAAAAATTAGAATGTCTTCACTCTTTTATCCAAGAGCAGAGTTCAGAGATTTGATGTCCACAGTTCCAGGGGAAAGAACTCAGGCCAACCTGGAAGTTACTAGAGTCAGATTAGGGTCTTTTGGGTAAAAACTTGTGAACTGGCACAGCTGTTCCCACAAACATCACTTCTTGGTAAAGACCTAGGCTGGGTGATGCCAAGGCAATTTCAGAAGGAATTCCTGTTCTAAGATTGAAGAGAAGGTCTTGGAGGATGACCGTGATATTGAGTGATTTTCAGAAAGAAAGTCAGAATGGTGAAAAGGAACACCTTCCTCTCAGGTTGTGTATGCCTGGCACAACTGAGAGCATCCCTCTGAGGCTTTCCACTGATCTTCTACCTTCTCTGTAACTGCATCTCCAACCATCTCTTGGTCTCTTCATCTGTCTCTCCAAGCCTTATGGCCTCTAACACGTTTTTGTTTCTGTAGATCTCCTCTCTACCTTCCCATCTTCAGGCCTGTCTTCCCATCTCTTTTATCTGAGTGTTTACTCTGATTCTTTTCCCTCCTCATCCCTCTTCAGTCCTCCACTTTCTTCATCTGCTTTCTCATTTTTATAATAGTCTGGAATCTATTTTTTCCAACCATTTTTGTCTCCCTTCAAGTCACTCTCCACCACTGTCTTCTCATCTCTGATATTTTGTCTCCCAACTGTCTGAAGCTAACACTTACTGCTTACTTATGTCACCATGTGTATTCTAAATCATACATATGAGGGTACTTGAGAAAGTTTGTGGGAAAAGGAATTTGTGCAAAAACTTTGAAATCCAAGCCTCGATTTTTTTCCGGTAACACAAGTTTTCCGTTAATTTCTTCAAAGATCCCTTGTATGGACACACACACACGCTTTATCTTATAGCCCCAAGAAGCTGTTACTGCTCCTTATTTTACTGAACCACAGTGAAGGCAAATTAAGTGGCAGATGAGGAATTTAGAATTCAAATCTAGGGACTGGCGTTAATTTCCTCCTTTCCCCATTTCTCAGCTCGATTCTCCAGCATCTGTCGGGTCTCTCCAGTTCACTGTCTCCACCTTCCCAGCTCCCCCATGAGTCGGTGAACTGGTCCCCATTTCGGCCGCTCTCTGCTCGCGTTCGTGTCCCGCTAAGCTTCCCGGTTGCCTCCCAACTTCCTGGGGGAAACACATGTCTCTCAACCAGCGCTCTGCGGCTCCTCTCGGTGGAACCTACCAGCCTGCCCTCGCTCTCTTTAGTTTTCGGCTTCCCTCCTCTCCTAACCTCCCCATCTCTTGGCCCCTAGGTTTCTCGAAACTTCTTTTCGCGCCTCCATTTCTTTCCATCTCGAGCCTCTCTGAACCCCACGTTCCATTAGGCTGCATCTCTGTCTGCTCCTGCCGTCTGTTCGGCTTCCTCCCAGGCTTCTCCTCATCTCGGGACGTCCCTCGCCCCTGGGGTCCTTTCTAAACTAACTCCAACTCGGAATGCCCAGGTCCAGCTCCGGCCACCACCGCCCCGAGAGCCCGCTCCTCCCCCTCACCTCACTAACAGCCGCGAGGGCCTCAACTTCCGGTCCCAAGCGTCTCCTCTCGCGCCGGAAGTCAGTCCTGCGCCTGCGCACTCTGCCCCACAGCCCGACCCCGCCCCGCCCGGCCGCATACAGAGGAGCCAGTGTCGCGCGGCGGGCCGCCCAAGACCTATTGTGCGCCTGCGCAGAGCACACTCCCGCCCCGCCTTGCTTTGGGCGGAGCCTCGAGGGACTCCACCTTCTAGGGGCGGGGGGGGGGGTTGTGGCGGGTTGTGGGGTGTGCCTCCTGCTGCGCAGGGCGCCAAGTGCACCTCAGGATCGCTTGGACGCCGCGGGTTCTAACCCAACCAGGACGGTGATCAGGTTATTAAGACAGCTCCTGATAACTCTGCTTTTTTATTTTCTCAGTGTTTTGAGGGTATTTTTTTCAATAATTGTTTTATGTAACTTTATTTATTTAATTTGACCAGAGAGGGATAGAGAGAGTGAGAAAGCAAGACGCCATGTCCGGGACTTGACCTGCTGTCTGCCATATGGGAGTCCAGCGCCCTCAACCACCACGCCACCTGGGGTCCCCGTCACTCTGCTTATTAATGTACAACTCACTAATTAGTAATCCAACTTAACCACTAGCTCCCAGTAGAGGCCATCTCTGTCTTGGAAGCCTGTACCCCACAATAACCTGAAGGGCACAGTAAATGCTTGCTGAATGACTGAGAAAAAATGAGCCCTCTTCTGTGTAAATAACACCACCATAGGGAACCCAGAAATTTCAGTGTTTTATTTTTAAAGTGCAGAGTACTCATAAAGCATTTTTCCATAAAGCATTTCCCATTTCCCAAAACTCTTTGCATTAAAAAAGAGAGAGAGATTTTCCAGAAGGATTTTTAAGAAGAAAAAATAAAGTGCATCCTCATTGGTCCTAGATGTGCCAGTTGGCACAGGATTGAACTTTGCTTTCCTCTTCTTAAAAAAAAAGAACTATTTTGTTTAACTTTATTCATTTATTTTATTTTGATCAGAGAGGGACAGAGTGAGAGAGAGAGCGAGGGAAGGTAAGAAGGCGAGTCATCAGGTCCAGGACTCAAACTGCGGTCAGCTATGTGGGAATCCAGCACCCTTAACCACCACATCCCCTGCCACCCCCCAGCCCCCATTTCTGATATAAGAATGATACCTACTTTTCAAGATTGTTGGGGAAAATATGTGAAAGAGTATATGTAGGGTAAGTAGGAAACTTGTTTTACTACTGTGTATATAGGTGCTTAATAAATGTTAGATCTTTTATTTTATTATTGTATCCTTCCTATTGTTATTTTTCCTTGGGATAACGCTGCCCTTGAGAAGGTACAATCTGCAGTTCTGGAGTAGGTTTTGGGTGTTAGGGATACAGCAGTGAACAAAACAAATAAGGTCCCTGCTTCCAAGGAGCTCACATCTCGGAGTGATAGAGACAGACAAAAAACAAAAAAATATTGGTCCAACCTGTGGCGTAGTGTTAAGGCAGCTGGATCCCACATGGCTGGTAGCGCAATTCGAATCCTAGACCAAGCAGCCTGAAAAACACACTAGACACATGTGTGTGCATGCTGAGAAGAGAGAAATGGAGAAGAGACTGCAGTGTGACCATTCCCCACAGGAGGTGCTTTCTCATCTTCCCGCCCCACCCCCACGAGCGCACTTGCCCTGTGGCAAAAATTTTAATAAAGAATGTCAAGCACAACTGTCTGCTGTATGAAGAAAAACAAGGCATGAAAGGAGCATGTGAAATGATGCTTTTTTTTTTAAAGAATTATTTATTTTATTTTATTTTTTATTACTATTATGTTTAATTTGACCAGAGAGAGAAAAGGGGAAAGTGAAAAAGCAAGTTGCCAGGTGTGAGACTTGAACTGCAGTCAGCCACATAGGAGTCCAGCACCCCAACCACCACACCACCTGCCAGCCTTGAACGATGCTACTTTCATTAGCATGATCCGAGAAGACATCTCCCTTAAAGTCTGGGAACAGTGAGATAAAGAGCCAGGGGCTGCCTGAGCTGGGGGAGCATTCAAGGACTGAGACGGGACCAGGGATGGGTTCAGGAATGTCACATAGACTTGAGTGACTGGAGAGGGAGAGGAAGAGTGGGGAATGAGGTGAGAGAAGCGTAGATCACTTGCATTGTTGGGAGGACTTTGGCTTCTAATCTGAGGAAGGACATGAGACATGATCTGACTTAGCTTTTTTTTTTTTTTTTAATATATTTTTCTTTTTTTTTTTTTTTTTTTTTTAAAAGGGGTTTTGGGTGTGGGGGACCTGGCTCACCAGAAAGACAGAGGTAGAGAGACGGAGAGCGAGAAATCAGTCCCTGGAGGGATGGCCACACCACAATCCCTTCTCCTCCATTCTCCTCTTGGGATCTTAGGTACGCACGCACACAAACCCGGCGTGAATTTAAGCCACTGAGTCTGGGACTCGAATTGTGGTCAACTACGTGGGAGTCCAGCACTTATGCCATCTGCTGGGTCCTATAATTTTTTTTTTAAGAGAGATTTTTGCCATAGGACACATGCATTTTGCCAGAGAGACAGAGAAAGACAGAGAGAAGGTGAGAAGTCACTCCCTAGAGGGATGGCCACAACGCAATCCCTTCTCTTCCATTCTCCTCCTGGAATTTTGGGCATGCACATAGACATATCCGGCGTGAGTATTGGGCCACTGGGTCTGGGACTCAAACCGCAGTCAGCCATGTGGGAGTCCAGCACTTTAATCACTACGCCACCTGCTGGCATCCAGCTTAGATTTTTTTTTTTTTTTTAACGAAGGATTTTATTCGTTGATCCGCAAAAAGCAAAATTCAGAAAATAGCAAACTACTGTGGAACAGGTCTATAAGAAAATACTTTTGAGCAGCCTCTCCTCTTCACAAGGCACAATGCCCTTTCATGGACACGTAGTGAGAGAACAGGATGACATGTGGAAGTGCCCGGTGTGAAAGGCACATGGCACCTGCCGCACTCACGTCGTCTGGTACACCTACTGGCAGGCAAGGGAAGCCTTCCCTGCAGCCTCCCCCTCTTGATAGAAATTTTCTGGAAATTCTTTTTAGCAAAATACTTACATATCCCTCCCGCTGCTCTTCCCACTTTAGATATCTAGAAAAGTACAGAATTCAAAAGTTATTTTTTCCAGCTGTGATCAAAACACTGCATACTAAAGAACATCTGGGTTATTCTGGGTGATATCGTTAGCCATTTACAGAAGAATATGAACCTCAAGTTCTGTGGCTCTCCGAAATTGGTGACAAAGTGGGGATTTGGTTAGGATACTTTTAAAAATTTGATAGTCATTCTAGGATGGACTGAAGCTTTTTTGACTATCACTGGAGACTACCTCATTGGTCACAATCCTGATCTAATAAGACGGGAGTCTCAAATATAAATGTATCTCAGAAATGGGACCAGTAGTTAGCGTAATTGCTATGTCGCTGGACTCCCATGTAGTCGACCACGGTTCACGTCCCGGATACAGTGGCTTAAATTCAAGCAGGGCACATGTGTGTGTGTGTCTGTGCCCAAAATCCCAAGAGGAGAATGGAGGAGAAGGGATTGTGCCGTGGCCATCCCCCCGGGGCGTGATTTCTTGCTTTCTGTTTCTCTCTGTCTTTTTCTTTTTTTTAAGAGGTTTTTGCTCTAGGGCATGTGCGTTTGCCAGACAGACAGAGAGAGACAGAGAGACAGAAAGCAAGAAATCGAGAAATAAATTTTTGGTTTATGTCTTCCAGTCTGTAACATTTTGGTTAAGCAGATGAAGACACCATGAATGGAAAACTTCTTTCTAAATCTAGGACTTATTAGCAAGGTATAAAAAAAAAAAATCAAGGAATCCATGAGTTCTGAGTTGCAAAAAGCAGAGATGAATTTTTATCCTTAAGATTCATGTTCTTGAACCTACCAATCCCACTAAGGTATTAGGTCAGGAGATGGCTCTATACCTGGGGTCACAGTATCAAAGAACTTCAGGGACCAGGTGGGTATCACAAAGGAGCAAAGTAGGCAAGATGCATGGTGACTCACAGGATCTTCAGTTGCCTCTCTGGTCTCATATGAGGAGTCAAATATCTGTTTTTGGAGAAAAGCACTCATGCCAATCCTAGCAAGAAGCAGCTTCTGCACTTTAGGACATATGTCTAAAATAGTACTTCAAAATGTGACAAAAGAATTCTCTGATCCAGTTTTAACAAAGGATTTTATTCACGGATCCCCAAAAAGCAAAATTCAGAAAATAGCAAACTACTGCAGGACAGATCTATAATAAAACATTTTTGAGCATCCTCTCCTGTCTTCACAAGGCATGATGCCCTTTCAGGTACACAAGGAGAACAGAATGACATGTGGAAGTGCTCTGTGTGAAGGGCACGTGGCACTTGCACCACTCATATCATCTGGTACACCTACTGGCAGGCAAGGGAAGCCTTTTCTGCAGCCTCTCCCTTTTGATAGAAATTTTCTGTAAATTCTTTATAGCAAAATACTTAAATATCCCGCCCACTGCTCTTCCCACTTTAGATATCTAGAAAAGTACAGAATTAAAGTTTTTTCTTCCAGCTGTGATCAAAACACTCAATACTAAAGAACATCTGGGTTATTCTGGGTGATATCGTTAGCCATTTACAGAAGAATATGAACCTCAAGTTCTGTGGCTCTCCGAAATTGGTGACAAAGTGGGGATTTGGTTAGGATACTTTTAAAAATTTGATAGTCATTCTAGGATGGACTGAAGCTTTTTTGACTATCACTGGAGACTACCTCATTGGTCACAATCCTGATCTAATAAGACGGGAGTCTCAAATATAAATGTATCTCAGAAATGGGACCAGTAGTTAGCGTAATTGCTATGTCGCTGGACTCCCATGTAGTCGACCACGGGTCACGTCCCGGATACAGTGGCCTAAATTCAAGCAAGGAGCATGTGTGTGTATCCCAAGAGGAGAATGGAGGAGAAGGGATTGTGCCGTAGCCATCCCCCCGGGGCGTGATTTCTCGCTTTCTGTCTCTCTCTCTCTGTCTTTTTCTTTTTTTTAAGAGGTTTTTGCTCTAGGGCATGTGCGTTTGCCAGACAGACAGAGAGAGACAGAGAGACAGAAAGCAAGAAATCACCCCCCAGGGGGTTGGCCACGCCGCAATCCCTTTTCCTCCATTCTCCTCTCGGGATCTTGGGCATGCACAAACATGTGTCTGGTGTGAGTTTTAAGCCACCGGGTCCGGGACGCGAACTGTGGTTGGCCACATGGGAGTCCAGCGACATAGCCATTACGCTAACCGCTGGTCCCTCTCTCACTCTTTCTTTCTGGCGAGCGCACGTGCCCTATAGCAAAAAAACTCTCAAAAAAAAAAAAAAGAAAAAAAAAAAAGAATCTCAGAAAGAAACAGCAGATTGCTGAGAGAGATAAACAGAGCAGAACGCTGGTGAAGGCACAGAGTCAAGAATCCCAAGAGTCTTCTAGTGCCCTTTTCAGTTACTAAGTTGGTAGCACAGGACCTGAGGACCGTAGCTGTGATCACTCAGATGTTCTTATGTGACTGCTGCAGGAAGACATGACTGGCGGCAGGTGTCCCCGAGCTCACTGTGCTGAGCGAGCTGCTCCAGCACCAGCTCCTCGCTGAGCCTCACGGCTGGGGAGTAGAGCAGAGGGACTTCCCGCCAGAAGGGG
>NW_006159526.1:5217503-5218924 GCF_000334495.1 Tupaia belangeri chinensis | reverse complement strand
AAAAAAAAAAGAGAAGAGGATAGAGAAAGATAGCAAGTGAACAATAGAGGGGATGTTAGTGAGAAACAGATATGGTTTATTATCTGTTGAAGATGACGTGTATAGTATTCTCAACTGGACTGGTCTGGGAAGTATTTCATGATGGGTGAAGTCTTTTAACAAGCAAAATGAGAAATAGTGATTGACTGTTTTAAAAAATTATAATAATAATAATTATTGGGAAATGCATGGAAAAGACTTTGAATGATAAAGCGGGGAGATCAATGCCTCTGTATTGACTGACATGCATGGCATTCCCTTTTGAAAAAGCAATGGAAGTCAATGTAAAGTTATATGTAATCCAATGTAATATAAAGAAGATTATGATGATAATAAAAAAAAAAATTCCTGCCGGTGGTGGCTGGGTAGAGAATAGACAGCTTCAATTTCTTATCTGGGCCAAAAGCGAACACCACTTGAGCTGACACAGGCGTGCCTTTTTCGCCCTTCTCTGCTGGGTCCAGCATGCCCAGCAGGATGACCAGGTCCCGATTCTTGTCATCAGTGATAGGAAAAGGTAACTGTTCTGTGGGCTCTTCACAATTGTAAGCATTGATGTCCTTGCTCCAGGCGAGATGGTCTTCAACACTGTCTATTGAAAGTGTAATCTGGGACCAGCAGTTAGCATAATGGCCATGTCGCTGGACTCCCACGTAGTCAACCGCGGATCAAGTCCCAGAACCAGTGGCCTAAACTCACGCCGGGCGCGTGTGCGTATGTGCCCAAGATCCCGAGAGGAGAATGGAAGAGAAGGGACTGAGGCATGGCCATCCCTCCGGGGGTGATTTCTCCCTTTCTCTCTCTCTGTCTCTGTCTTTCTGGCGAGAGCACATGCCCTATAGCAAACACCTCTCAAAACACACAAACAAAAAAGGACTCCTTGCCATTCCTCTCGACAAATTCTGGTGCCAGCTTTGCCACTCCGCCAAGTTCCGTGGTGCACACAGGGGTAAAGTCTCAAGGGTGGGAGAAGAGAATGCCCCATGAGTGTCCCAGAAAGTCATGGAAACAGATGTGGCCGATGGTGGTAATGGCCTCAAAGTTGGGGGCCTCATCCATGAGAAGGAGTCCCCCAAGCATGGTGGCTGCGGTGACACGCGAGGATGTGGAGGCGCAGCTGCGGCAGCTCCAGCAGCTCTCCAGCTTAGACGTTAACATGACCCTGGCTCCCATGTGGGAACCGATGGTAGTCAGGGAGCTGGGAGGAGAAGAGGAGACTGGGGGAGATGCCTCCATAGGTTAGAAGTGGTGGCATCTAGGTCAGGGTCTTGGCAAAAGGATGGGAGTGGTTGGAACTGGAGAGGTTTCTGTTTTTTTTTTTTTTTTTGGGAGGGTTTTTTTTTTCCCAATAGGGGGGGGGCCCCCGGCCGACACACAGAAGC
>NW_006159526.1:5203239-5217203 GCF_000334495.1 Tupaia belangeri chinensis | reverse complement strand
CTCTCGGGATCTTGGGCACGCACGCACACGCGCCCGGCATGAGTTTTAAGCCACCGCGTCCGGGACACGAACCACGGTCGACTACGTGGGAGTCCAGCGACATAGCCATTACGCTAACTGCTGGTTCCCTGTTTGTTTGTTTTCATTGCCAAAGGGCACATGTGTGTTCGCCAGAGACAGAGAAAGCACTCCCCGATAGGTTGTAGTCATGCCGCCATCTTTTCCCCATTTCTCCCTCCGGTTGGGATTTGGGGCTCACAGACACACACCTTTTGAGCTAGGATTCAAACTGCAGCCAACCATGTAGGATCTGGCTCCTTTAACCTAGGGGCTGGCCCACGGTTCTGGAGATGCCTCAAAGTTCGAACTCAGAGAAACTGCCTGACATATTGGCTATGGAATGGGAGTGGGAGAAAGGTGTCAAGGATGACCCTAAAGTTTTGGGCCCAAGCACCTGGGAACGTGGAGTCGCCATCCCCTCAGATCAAGAGGGGGCTAGCCCTGCGGACGATGGTTAGGGGAGCCAGATCCCACGTGGCAGACTGCATGTCGAAAATGGGGGTGTGCACGCATGCCCAAAATCCTGACAGGACTGAGAAATGGGGAAGGGATTACAACATGCCCATGACCCACTGGGGGGTAGTTTCTCCTTCTTCGTCTCTGAAGAGCACGTGTACCTTCTGACAAATAATAATTGGGGGACAAAAAGATGTGGGGAACAGGTGGTGACACAGTTTGTGCACAACTGGACCCACATAGGATTTTGTGTCCTGACAGCCCCCTAGGCACGCTGGGCAAATGGGCAGTCATGTGCCATGATCCTGGCTGCCAAACACTGGGGGTGCATTACAGCAGAGAGGTCTCGTTGGGAATGCCTGTCTCTTGGAAAACATAAGAAAATCGATATTTTTATGGGAAAAAAAAATAAACAAAAGAGGGGCCAGTCAATGACAAAGCGGTGAGGCAAGACATGGTGGTCATGCGATGCTCTGCAGTGCTAGCCCCTCACAGGAAGGTCTCGGTTCGTGCCCTGAGGCCTTCCCGTACATGCTGTGTGCACACAGGCCCCTGATCTGGGCCAGCTGAGACGGGGGCAGAGCTCAGCATGGAGCATGTTAATTTTTCACAGTTCTGGTGGCTGGGAAGTCTAAACTCAAGATGCCAGCAGACAGAGTTGTGGCGAGGATCTGCTTTTTAGCTTGCAGATGGCCATCTTGCTGTGCCCTCACGTGGAGAGGAGAGAGAATGAGGGCAGGCTCTCCTGTCCCTTCCTTATCTTATTTTAAACATTTTTAAGGAATTATCTATTTTACTCTATTTATTATTATTATTTTCTAATTTACTATAGGGCACACACACAACAAAGAGAGAGAGAGTGAGAAAACGCGTCACTAGCTCCAGTACTTGACCCACGGCCGGCCATGTGGGAGTCCAACACCTTAACCACCATGCCACCTGCTGGCCCCTCACATGTCCCTTCCTTTTTATCAAAAAAGAATTATTTTATTTTATTTTATTATGTTTAATTTTTTTTTTAGGGAACCAGCAGTTAGTGTAATGGCTATGTCGCTGGACTCCCATGTAGTCAACCGCGGTTCGCATCCCGGACCCGGTGGCTTAAAACTCACGCCGGGCGTGTGTGCGTGCGTGCCCAAGATCCCGAGAGGAGAATGGAGGAGAAGGGACTGCAGCGTGACCATCCCCCCGGGGGGTGATTTCTCGCTTTCTGTCTCTCTGTCTCTCTCTTTCTCTGTCTGGCGAGCACACGTGCCCTATAGTGAAAACCTCTCCCCCCCAAAATTTTTTTTAACTTTTGTTTATTTATTTTTTGTAGGAGTTTTTGCTATAGAGAGCATGTGCTCACCAGAAAGACAGAGAGAGAGAGAGAGAAACCAAGGAATCCCCCACCCCCCGAGGGAGATGGCCACCCCACAATCCCTTCTCCTCTATTCTCATCTCTGAGTGCATGTGCCCTATAGAAAATTAAGATAATGATAATAAACACAATGACATTTTTAAAAGAATAAATCAGACAAATGACTCCGATAAGCTTCAAAACAGAAAAAAAATGAAATTGCAACAAGCAACACAATTCCTTTTAGTGATCAAGGGAATTTTATGTAAAATTGCAGAGAAATACATTCGAAAGGTCCCATGAAATGTATCCTTCTTTTAAAAAAGACAAATAAAATAACATATAAAAAATTCAAAAAGTACAAAAGCTGTTTTACAAAAGTTACCAAAGAATTCTCCTAAATGGCACCTGGCCCCAGTGGATTAACAGGAGGATTTTTCAGACTTTTCAAAAAGCTATGTAAATGGTCCCAGGGCAATAATCATTCTATAAGACAGCCTTGGTCCTAATAAATCATGCATGAGAATTCTGAATAAAATACCAAGGAAGAAAGTATGTATTGTTGAGAATCTGCTGTGTATTCCTATATTAGATTAAGTAAAAAGAGCAAGAACGTGGTCCCTGCCATCAGGAAGCTCATTGTCTAGTTGGAAGAAAGCAAGACTCTTTATAAGCCTTAGGAGGAAGAGACAGAAATTAAAGTTGTCCAGTTGTTACATGAGAGGAATTTACATTTTAGCTGAGAACTTGTGTCCCACAGACTCAGAGAAGGGAAAAGCACTTTCACCCTGGGAGAAGTACGAATCATGGAAGACTCCCTGGAGGAAGTGTCCTTTGAGCAAGGCTTTGAAGGAAAGTTTTGGTGGTGAAAAGCTTGAGCATTGGCATCAAGTAAAGCTGGGATTAAATCCCAGCTTGCCAATTTCCTTGAGCAAATGACCACCCCTCCCCGGGCCTCAGCTCATAAAAAAAAGCATCTCGCCCTACCTCCCTTACTTTAAAGGAGAAACCATGTGAAATTCTGTCCTGAGTAATACTCCATACCCTGGTAGGACTGCCATGTGATTGAAAAGACTGGCCGACCAGGGGTGTGGTAGTTCAGACAGGTAGATCCCATATGGCCGCCTGCATGGTTAGAATCCTGACACGGCGGCTTCAATAACACCCTGGGCTCCTGCGCATGCATGCCCCAAATCCTAAGAATGGAGGAGAAGGGACTGCGATGTGGCCTAGGGGATGTCTTCTAAAATGTCCACTCTTTCTCTCTCTCCCTCTCTCTGTCTCTCTCCAGTGAGAGTATGCACCCTATGGCAAAATTTATTTTTTTAATTAAAAATTTTTAAAAAATAAACCAAAGAGCTGAGCAGGAAGCAGGGCTGTGGCACAGAAGTAGAACACGATGCTCTCGAGGCTGTCCCATACAGGAAGGATCCCAGTTCAAGTCCAGAGACCTCCTCAGATACGCCAGCCCACGCTTACTGATGACCTGAGGTGTCTGGGACTGGAGGTGGGTCATGGCTCCAAACCCGGGGGTGGGGAGGTCAGCCCTGTAACCTCGTAGTTAGACCCAGATCCCACATGACCACTGCTGTTCAAATCCACACCCTAGCAGCTTAAAAAACACACCAGGGGGACCAGCAGATGGTATAATGGCTTCGTCACTGGACTCCCACATAGTCGACCGCAGTTTGAGTCCCGGAGCCGGTGGCTTAAACTCACGCCAGGTGCATGTGCATGCGTGCCCAAGATCCCAAGAGGAGAATAGAGGAAAAGGGATTGTGGTGTGGCCATCTCCCCCACGGGGTGATCTCTTGCTTTCTGTCTCTCTCTGTCTTTCTGGCAAGCACATATGCCCTATAGCAAAAACCCCTCAAAAAGGAAAAAACAAACAAACAAACAAACAAACAAAAAAACCCACCAGGCATGTGTGGATGCATGCCAAAATATTGACAGGATGGAGAAATAGAGAAGGGATTGTGACATGACCATATCCCAGTGAGGGGTTTTCTCTCTCTCTCTGTCTCTCTCTCTCTGTCTTTCTCTCTTTCTTTCTGGCAATAATGGGAAAAAATCCTGTCAGGTTGTTATTTGTGTGTCTCTCTGCCTTTCTCACCATGGAAAAAGCAGACAAAACCTGAGCAGGTGCAATTCCAGAGCAGGTTCCAGGCCGTCTGGTCTAAGAGAACTTGGGCAGGGGTGGGCATGTCCTGCCTGAGCTGTCCCATGCGACAGCCCAACCCCCTGTGGCTACCGAGCCCTTGCATGGCAGCCCGTGCCTAAGAAACTAATTTTACGTGTGAGTTCATTTTTAAGCAGCTATCGATCCCCGAACTGGACAGCATACATCAGAGGACCGTTCCAGGGAGTGGTATCGGATCGAGAAAGGGTCTGGAGACATGAAAATGACACAGCCCAGGGAGTTGTAATAGTCTCCTCTGGCCACGGTGACAAATTGCCACTGCCTGGTGATTTAAAATAATACAAATGGGGTTTGGCAGGTGGCTTGGTGGTTAAGGTGCTAGACTTCCACATGGGCAACGGCAGTTCAAGTCCCAGATCTGGTGGCTCGCTTTCTCCCTCTCTCACCCTCCCTCTCTCTCTTTCTAGTCCAGTTGAAGAAGAATTGATAAAATTAAATAAATAAATGCTTTTAAAAATATACAAGTGGATTTTCTTAAGGTTTTGAAGATCATGAGTGTAAAATTCGAGGCCGGGACAAGGCCGTGTTTCTTCTGGCCGCTCTGCAAGACATTCCTGTCCTTGCCCTGCCCAGTTTCGGGGCACTTCATGGCTCTCCCCTCTGCTTCCGGCATGGTGTCTCCTGCCGCCGCCGCTGGCTCTCTGCCTTTCTCACCATGGAAAAAGCAGACAAAACCTGAGCAGGTGCAATTCCAGAGCAGGTTCCAGGCCGTCTGGTCTAAGAGAACTTGGGCAGGGGTGGGCATGTCCTGCCTGAGCTGTCCCATGCGACAGCCCAACCCCCTGTGGCTACCGAGCCCTTGCATGGCAGCCCGTGCCTAAGAAACTAATTTTACGTGTGAGTTCATTTTTAAGCAGCTATCGATCCCCGAACTGGACAGCATACATCAGAGGACCGTTCCAGGGAGTGGTATCGGATCGAGAAAGGGTCTGGAGACATGAAAATGACACAGCCCAGGGAGTTGTAATAGTCTCCTCTGGCCACGGTGACAAATTGCCACTGCCTGGTGATTTAAAATAATACAAATGGGGTTTGGCAGGTGGCTTGGTGGTTAAGGTGCTAGACTTCCACATGGGCAACGGCAGTTCAAGTCCCAGATCTGGTGGCTCGCTTTCTCCCTCTCTCACCCTCCCTCTCTCTCTTTCTAGTCCAGTTGAAGAAGAATTGATAAAATTAAATAAATAAATGCTTTTAAAAATATACAAGTGGATTTTCTTAAGGTTTTGAAGATCATGAGTGTAAAATTCGAGGCCGGGACAAGGCCGTGTTTCTTCTGGCCGCTCTGCAAGACATTCCTGTCCTTGCCCTGCCCAGTTTCGGGGCACTTCATGGCTCTCCCCTCTGCTTCCGGCATGGTGTCTCCTGCCGCCGCCGCTGACTCTCTTGCCACCCTCTCAGAAGGCCCCGGAGGTCACACTGGGATGACCCGCCCGGCCCAGGCTCACCTGCCCAGGCTCACCTGCCCATCCTGAAATCTTCACCTTACCCACGTCTGCTGAGTCCTCTTTGCCGAGTGAGGCCACGCTCACAGGTTCCGACTAGGACGTGGGCATTATTGGTAGCCATTGTTCTGCCTGCCACCGAGTCTGAGAAGCTGGAGAGAAACTGCGTCCAGCGGAGGAGAGGAGCCCTGAAGGCCGAGTCAAGGCGCTCAAGCACAGCGGGTCCTCCAAAACAGAGCCGGAACTGCCAGCCTCTCAGCACCTCGGCTCCCTCACGCCCATCCGACCACCCGACCATCTGCGTGGCTCTCACGGCTCGCTTATTCTACCGCAGTAGCTTCCCGCAGGGTCCTGCCTCCCCCTTCCCACGTCTAGTCCCCGTCCGCAACCAGAGAGCAGATTACAGCTTAAGTCAGATCGAGACTCGCCTCTGCTCAGAACACACGCCAAAATTACAGCGTGCCCGGCTCAGTTCCAATTTCAGGTAAGCCACAGATCATTTCTCAGTCTAAATACGTCCCAAATATTGCATAGGACATACTTAGACACTAAAAACATGCTCTAGTGTTGTTTATCTAAAACTCAATTGCTTTTTTTTTTTTTTAGGTTTTGGCCAGAGGACATGTACACTTGCTGCAAAGAGAGAGAGAGAAAATGAGAAATCACTCCCCCAAGGAGCGACAGCCGCACCACACAACCCTTTTTCTCCCATTCTCTTCTCAGGATTTTGGACATGCATGCACACACACCCTTCGTGCAGTTCAAGCTGCCAGGCCCAGGACTTGAACCGCAGTCAGCCATGTGGGGGCCCAGTGCCTTAACCACCACACCACTTGCAGGCCTAAAATTCAATTTTTACCTGGGAAGTCCCTGCTTGTTCGGGTCGCCGTATCTCAGGATCCTCCCATGGAACCCCAGCTGGCTTTCCAAGTCTGCCCACCCCACGACCTCCGTCTGCATCCCCCTGCGCCCGCCCCCTTCCACTCTGCTCCGTGCCCAGCAGCCTCGTCACTGTCCTGGAATACGCCAAGTTCTTTCTGCCTCAGAGCCCTTGCGCTTGCTGTTCCCTTGGCTCTGAACCCTTCACCCAGATTTAAGCATGACTCACCCTCCCTTCTTCAGGTTTTGCCTCAAATATCTTCTCCTGGGGACCTCGCCTGGCTCAAGCACGCTCCTGCCCACAGCCTTCTCTGTCCCCGGGGGTTTCTGAGCCCTGAGCACCACATGATGAGCCCCATGGCCCCTCGTTTGCTTGCTTATTGTGTCTTCGTGCCCTACAGCGTCAGCTCCCTGAGGACAGGGTTGCATCTGTTTCGGTCACTGCTATGTTTATAGTGCCTATTACAGGGCCTTGCCCATAGCAGGTGAATAACAGGTGTTTGTGGGACCAGCAGTTAGCGTAATGGCTATGTCGCTGGACTCCCACGTAGTCGACTGCGGTTCACATCCCAGACCCGGTGGCTTAAACTCATGCCGGGCACGTGTGCGTGCGTGCCCAAGATCCCAAGAGGAGACTGGAGGAGAAGGGATTGCGGCGTGGCCACCCCCCCTGGGGGGTGATTTCTCACTTTCTGTCTCTCTCTGTCTGGCGAGCGCACGTGCCCTATAGCAAAAACCTCTCCAAAAAATAAAAAATAAAAAAAGAACAGGTGTTTGTTGAATGAAGGAAGGAATAAAATGAAGACATCAATGAGCCCCTGGATCCAGCAGTGCCTGAAGCCGGCTGTGAGATAGGACAAGAGGATGGAAACCACTGTCCTCTAGCCTACACCTCCATTTCAGACACCAGGTCGTGGCTAGTGGATTTCTTGCTGACCCCAGTTTCATCCTTGCTCGGGGATTCCCGCAGGGCCCAGTGACATGCAGCTGGCAGTGACCGACGGAGTTGAGCCCTCCCAAAATACAGGAAGAGCATGGGATTGAGGCAACTGTGAGCAAGAGCCAGGCCCACAACCAGGGGCTCAACCCGCAGGGCCCGGGCCAGGAGCGCAGAGTTGGGGGCGGCTGCAGCAATGATCAGTGCTTGCAGGTGGTACGGGGCCCAGCAGACGAAAAACCCCGCCATGATGGCCGTGCCCAGTGGCCAGCCGTGTCGGGCAGCTCGGCATAGAAGGACACTGTGGCAGCTGGTCACCACCACCAGAGGCCCCAGGAAACCGAAAATAAACCGGCTGGCGGCCACTGCGCCCTCAGCCACGGCCAAGCCACCATAGTCCACCACGCACTCCAGCTGGGGTGGGAAGTGCTCCTGGTGTAGCCGGCGGTAGATGGCAGAGGGCACAGTCAGCAGCAAGGCCACCACCCAGGCTGCCCCACACGCCACCCACACCCGGCCAGCCCGCCCAGCCGCAGCCCCCCAGGTGGGCCTGAGGGCCAGCAGGCAGAGGTCGGCGCTCCGGGCTGCCAGCAGCAGGACGCCAGCATACATGGACAGCAAGATGACCGAGGGCAGCACCCTGCAGCCCACTGCCCCGAATGGCCAGTGGCCCCCGCGGACAATGGGTACTGCCAGGATCGGGAGAGAGAGACAGCAGAGCAAGTCTGCCACGGCCAGGTGGAGAAACCAGGTGGCACCCACCCTCTGCCGAGCCTCCTTCCCGGTCACCCAGGCCACGATGGCGTTGCCCGGCACACCCACCAGGAAGACAGTGGCGTACAGCAGGAGCGGGGCCACGCGCAGGGCGCCGGACGAGTGGCAGGAGCCGTCGAGGCAGTCCACGGGGATATCCTGCAGGTCACTGTAATCCCCATAGTCGTAGCTGAGGGATGTGTTCTCCATCCAGGCCCCAGACCTCTGGACAGGAGAGAAACCCGAGAACTCGGTGGAGAAAACCCCAAGTCTTCGAGGCTAGGCAACAGGAAGCCCAGCCGTGAGCATCCTGGAAACTAGAACTTTACACAGTCAAACTGCAGTGCCTTAGAATACTGGGGTTCGGGACCAGCAGTTAGCGTAATGGCTATGTCACTGAACTCCCATGTAGTCAACCGCGGTTCGAGTCTCGGACCTGGCGGCTTAAACTCACGCCGGGTGCGTGTATGTGCATGCCCACGATCCCGAGAGGAGAATGGAGGAGAAGGGATTGCGGCGTGCCCATCCCCCCTGGGGAGTGATTTCTGTTTCTCTGTCTCTCTGTCTCTCTGGCGAGCGCATGTGCCCAGTAGCAAACACCTCTCCCCCCAAAAAAGAATACTGGGATTCTACACTACTAACCTGCTAGAACTAGCTCATGAGCCCCTCGGAACTCCAGAACATTAGAATCAGAATATTCACAGCCTATTGGTTAAGGGAGCCAGAGCCACGGCCCACCAATGCAGCTGGGGCTCTGCCTGGGAGCAGAACACATGGGCTTGCTAGGCACACGTGTGCACATGCCTCAAACCCTGACAGCATGAGGAAACGAAGGGACTGCAGCCTCACCATGCCCCATTGAGAGGGTGCCATCTCCCTCTCTCTGTGTCTGTTTTTCTAGTCAGTGCAAGGGCCCTCTGGCAATTGAAAATATAAATAGGGCCAGCCAGTGGGGTGATACTTAAGGCAGCTGGATCTCACAGGGCTGACTACACGGTCTGAGTCTGACACAGAAGGCTGGGAAATGTTTGGATCACGTGTGCATGCCCAAAGTCTTGAAAGGAGGGAGAAATGGAGAAGGGACTGCAGCACGACCACTCCCCGTGGGTGGGGGAGGAGGTGCTTTCTCTTTCCTCTCCCCCTTCTCCGTCTCTCCAGCAAGTGCGCACACTCTCTGGCAAAATTATTAATCAGTTATTTTAAAGAATCAGAATATTATAATGCTAGAACTCCAGAATATCGGAATATTGGAATCGTAGAATGCTACGGTGTCGGGACCAGCAGTTAGTGTAATGGCTGTGTCATTGGACTCTCATGTAGTCGACCGCTGTTCGAGTCCCGGACCCAGTGGCTTAAACTCATGCCTGGCGCGTGTGTGTGCGTGCCCAAGATCCCGAGAGGAGAATGGAGGAGAAGGGATTGCGGCGTGGTCATCCCCCCTGGGAGGTGATTTCTCGCTTTCTGTCTCTCTGTCTCTCTCTGTCTTTCTGGCGAGCACCCTATAGCAAAAACCTCTCAAAAAAAAGAAAAAAGAAAAAAGAGTGCTACGGTGTTAGAACACTAGCTCATTAGCATCTCGGAATTTTAGAACATTACAGTGTTAGAGTTCTAGCATGACCGAAATCTTGGAGTTCTAGAATAGTAACCAATTAGAAGACCAGCTGGTGGCTGGTGGTGGTTACGGTGGCTGGACCCCACACGGCCGACTGTGTGGTTTGAGTCCTAGACCTGGCAACTTGAAACACATGTCAGGCACGCATGCGTGTGTGCCCAGAATCCGAAAAGGAAGAAGAGGTGAAGGAGAAGGGATTGCAGCATGACACTCCCTCTGCTCCCCTTAAAAAAACTTTCACTTTCTCTGTTTTTTTAATCTCTCTCTGGTGAGAGACAAACAAAAGCAAAAACAATTATTGCCCAGCCAGTCGCATCGGGGTCCCAGTGCAGCCCTGTGCTTGGGGTTTGAGCACCGGAGGGGGTGTGCTCTGCGGTTGCTGTCTGACGAGCCAGCCTGCGGCCATGTGAGGCCCCTGAGCCGCTGAAACATGGCGAGAATGACTGAGGAACTGAATTTCTGACTTGACTTCATTTTACCTGATTTAAACAGCTACCCATGGCTGGTGGAGCCATGCCACAGTGGGCAGTGAAGTTCAAGAGCATTAAAATATTAGAGCACCAACCATTAGCAACCTGAATTCTAAAATTCACAATATTGGAATCTGGGGGTCAGGCGGTGGCACAACTGCAATGCAACTGGACCCCCGGGGGAGGTTCTGGGTTCGTGTCCTGGGACCTCCTTACACATCCAAGCACCCATGTGCCATCTCCCTTTGGGGTTGATTTCTCACTTCCCTCTCACTCTCTGTTGCTCTCCGGTGAGCGAACACATTCTATGGCAAAAATCTGTCTAAAAATGAAAAGAGGGGCCTGCAGCTGGCATGGTGGTTAGGGGTGCTGCATTCCCACATGGCTGACCATGGTTTGAGTCCCAGACCTGGTGGCTGCTTTCTCACTTTCCCTTTCTCTGTCTCTCTCTGTTCAAATTTAAAAAAATAATAATAATAACAAATGGAATTAAATACGTAAATACCTAGAAAAAAGAAAAAGAAAGAAAGAAAGAAAAAAACACTCTTGGTGCATGCGCACGTGTGCCCAAAGTCTTGAGAGGGCAACGGGGAATGGGTCCTGGCTGAGGCGGGGGGTGGATTGTGTCATGAAGGCCCTGCTGGCTGTCCCTCTCCCATGGAAGAATGAACTAAATAAAATTTTGTTTAATTTATTGCCAGAAGGCATGTGAGCTCACCAGAGAGAAACAGAGAGGGAGAGGGAGCAAGCGATCCCCAGTGGAGAGTGGTCACACCACAATCCCCTCCCCTACGTTACTCCATCCTGTTGGGTTTTTAATTTTTTGAATTGAAGGTAATTTATCCATTCAACACAGTCCCTGAGCCCCCTTTTCTGTTCCAGGGGCTGTTTCAAACACTGAGACACAGCAAGGGGCAAGACAGACAAAAACTCATTCTTCTTGAGTTTACATTTTTGGTGGGAGGAGTCAGGCAGTAAAGAAATAAACACACGAGGGGACCAGCAGGTGGCGTGGTGGTTAAGGCGCTAGACACTCCCACATGGCCGACCATAGTTTGAGTCCCGGACCTGGTAGCTTGAATTCTCATTTTCCTTCTCTCTCTCTCTCTCTCTCTCTCTCTCTCTCATCAAATTAAAATAAATGAATGAATAAATAAAATTAAATAAATACTTCTTTTTTAAAAAAAGAAATAAACACATGGGACCAGCAAATGGCATAATGGCTATATCGCTGGACTCCCAGGTAGTTGACGTGGTTCAAATCCTGGACCCGGTGGCTTAAACTCGTGCCAGGTGTGTGTGTGTGCATGCCCAAGATCCCGAGAGGAGAATGGAGGAGAAGGGATTGTGGTGTGGCCATTCCCCCTGGGGGTGATTTCTCGCTTTCTGTCTCTCTGTCTTTGTCTGTCTGGTGAGCACATGTGCCCTATAGCAAAAACCTCTCCAAAAGAAAGAAAGAAAGAAACACGCAAAATACACAGTATTTTAAAAAGTAGCCAATGCTATGGGGAAGAAAACCACATAAGGAAGATGGCTATTTTGTGTAAGTGGTCAGGAGGGCTTCACTGAGGAGGTGACATTTGTGCAAAAGCCTAAAGGAATTGTGGGAGGGAGCTGCGTGGCGACGTCAGGGAAGAGCATTCCAGGCAGAGTAGCCAGTGCCAAGACCCCGAGGCGAGAAGACGATGTTCACATTCGCGGAACAGCACGGAGGCCGGCATGGCTGCAATGAGCGAAGGGAGAAGGTGGGAGGTAAGCGCAGTTATCAGAGCATGCAGGCCACACGGGCATGTAAGGTTGTTATCTCGCACTGCAGCTGAGCTGGGAGCTGTGGAGGGTGCTGCGAGGCAGCGCGGCCTGCGGCAGTAGGAACCACCTTATTACCATTAGTACGAAGCCCCTTCAGTGAGTACTTTGTGTTAGGTGGCAAGCTTAGCTCCAGATAGCTTAACCCTCCGAATGACCCTGTGAGTTCAAAATAATTGTAGGTGTTTTAAAAAAAGAACTGTTGGGAACCAGCAGTTAGCGTAATGGCTGTGTCGTTGGACTCCCACGTAGTCGACCACGGTTCGCATCCCGGACCCGGTGGCTTAAAACTCACGCCGGGTGCGTGTGCGTGCGTGCCCAAGATCCCGAGAGGAGAATGGAGGAGAAGGGATTGCAGCGTGACTATCCCCCCTGGTGGTTATTTCTCGCTTTCTGTCTCTATGTCTCTCTCTGTCTGTCTGGTGAGCGCACACGCCCTATAGCGAAAACCTTTCCAAAAAGAAAAAAAAAAAGAATTGTTTATTTAATTCTATGTATTATTATTATTTCTTTTTCATTTGACCAGAGGGAGAAAGGGAAAGTGAGAAAGCAAGCCGCCCTGTCCAGGACTCTAACTGTGGGAGTTCAGCACCTTCACCACCATGCCACCTGCGGGCCCCGCGACACAACTGTTTTACACACTGTGCAGGTGAGGGAAACGAGGCACAGAGACGTTGAGCAACTTACCGAAGGTCACTCAGCTAAGCAGGTTTCTGCTAAGTTTCAAACGGAGCACGCGTGCCCTGGGATATGCCGAGGCCAAAATGTCGGGTCCCCGAGAGGCGGAAGGCAGTGAGCAGTGAGCAGCGCTGGCCGGAGACTCTCAGTTGCAGCTGGCTCTGGGCCTCGTCTGAGAAAGGAGTGGTAGAGATGAACCTACCTCACTGGTTTGGGAGGCCTCAAGCAGTTAACAAGGTGCGTGGCCCAGAGCAAGCGCTCAGGTAGGTGGAGCTGTGGGCAGGACAGGACCCAGGACTACACACACACACACACACACACACGCACACGCACACACACACATGCACACACACTGTCAGAGTGCCCTGCCCCGCAGCTCCCTCCTAACTTCTGGGCTGGCTGCTACTGCTGGTGTTGACACAACAGGAAGGACAGAGGGGAAATGGGGCACTCCCCTCTGTCCCCGCCACCCTGCCAGGTAGCAGCTAAGAGGCCAAGCCACTTGTTTTGTATGTACAGAGTTGGCACTCCGCATATTTTCATCCCTCCAGTAAATACAATGTGCGCATTCTTTAAAAATGTAAAATTCCAGGAGAAGAATGGAGACGGGATTGAGGTGTGACCACTCCCCCAGGGTGGGAGGGGGGTGGTTTCTCACTTTCCCTCTCACCCTCTGTCTCTAGCCAGCACGTGAGCACACGTGTCCTAAGGCAAAAGCCTTAAGGGAAAAAAGGTAACCCCTTGATAATTGGTGGCGTTCCTGTGTGTGAGGTGGGACCTCACCGGGAGGCTGCTGGTTCGTGCCCACAAACCTCCCTGGGGACATCGGGGATGTGTGTACCCGTGACCCAGGCTGGCAGGGGAGCACAGCTTTGGGTCTCTGCCGAAATATTGTCTCTCACTCTCTCTCTCTCACGTGGCTCTCTCTATCTTTTTTTTTTTTCCCAGTTCTTTTTGGTCATAGGGCTCATGCACTCACCTGAGAGAGATGGAGACAGAGAGAAGGAAAGTGAGAAATCGTCCCCAGGGGGATAGCCACGCCTCAATCCCGTCTCCATTCTTTTGGAATGTTGGGCATGCACACACACGCATCTGGTGTGATTTTCGAGCCACCAGGTCCAGACTCAAACTGTGTCGTCCATGTGGGATCCAGCACCTTAACCTCCATGTCACCTGCTGGCCCTTCACGCTTGGACTTTTAATGGGTGGAGTTTTTGTTTTTTTAAGAATTATTTCGGGACCAGCAGTTAGTGTAATGGCTATGTCACTTGACTCTCACGTAGTCGACCGCGGTTCGCGTCCCGGACCTGGTGGCTTAAAACTCATGCCGGG
>NW_006159526.1:5198294-5202051 GCF_000334495.1 Tupaia belangeri chinensis | reverse complement strand
CAGGTGGAATGGTGGTTAAGGTGCTGGACTTCTCACATGGCCGATCACGGTTCGAGTCCTGTACCTGATGTCTTGCTTTCTCACTTTCTCTCTCTCTGTCTCTTTATCTCTTACTGGTCAAATTAAAGAATAAGAATAATTTTTAAAAATAAATAAATAAAATAATTCTTTTTTTAGAGAAGAATTACTTATTTCATTTTATTTATTGCTATTATCATTATTATTATTTTAATTTGGGTACATGCATTTACCAGAGAGAAAGAGAGGGAAAGTAAGAAAGCAAGGCACCAGGTCTGGGACTCGAACCACGGTTAACCATATGGGAGTCCAGAGCCTTAACCACCACACCACCTACTGACCCCCACACATGGCTTTTAAAAATAAAATTCAAACCTGTGGCCAGCTGGTGGCTTTGTGATTAAGGTCCTAGATCTCATATGGCTGACTTTGCAGTGAAAATAAGTCCCAAATTTGGTGGCTTAAAAAATACAGCAGGCACGGGACCAGCAGTTAGTGTAATGGCTATGTCACTGGACTCTCACGCAGTCGACCCCGGTTTGCGTCCCGGACCCGGTGGCTTAAAACTCACGCCAGGCGCGTGTGCGTGTATGTCCAAGATCCCAGGAGGAGAATGGAGGAGAAGGGATTGCGGCGTGGCCATTCACCCCGGAGGTTGATTTCTCACTTTCTGTCTCTCTGTCTCTCTCTGTCTCTCCAGTGAGCACATGTGCCCTATAGCAAAAATCTCTCAAATTTTTTTTCAAATTCTCACTAGCTGTGTGGCCTTGGGTAAGTCAAGTAACCTGTCCGTGCCTCAGTTTCCTTGTCTGTAAAATGAGATGAATCATCTACGAACCTTGTTAGAATTCACGGGCTCACAGGACGCAGGGCTGAGCGCAGTGCCGGTCCACAGCGAGCTGGGCGCCCTGTCGGGGCCGCTGCCACTATCTGCTCACCCACACCCCTCTCAGGCCTCACCCTGCACTGCCCCTGCTGATTACAGCCAGGAAACACATAGGAGCAGCTGTAGCGGCTGTGGTATTTCCTCTCAGCGTTTAAACCGAATGGGAGCGTTAACGCCGTCCTATCCCTCCATCTCTTCCCCGTAATCTTGTCTCCGGATCACAGGGTCGCGTCCGGGTCTATCTGGACACGCATCAGGCCCGTCCTTCACAAGAGTCTCCCACGATGGCTGCATCCGTCATGCCTGTTAACCCGAAGTAAGAGAAGCAGAAGTTATATTTTATTGTGTGTGTGTGTGTTTTTATACTAAGTAAATGATGCTTAAAAGTTTATTTTTTTCATGAGAGAGAGAGAGAGACAGGAGGCCCCAGCAGGGTCTTCTCATGCCGAGATCTGTCCCCAGCTGTGCAGCCAGCCAGGATCCCGGCACACCTGGCGTGTTCAGGTCCACCTGGGCTCCAGGCCTCGAGCCTTCCCAAGGCTCCAGCATCACACGGCATCGCCCCACTGCCTGCACCGCTGCGGCCAGATCATACGCCGTATGTTTGTAGAGATTATCTTCACAGCAGGCCCCGCTCATCCACACAGGCTATGTTCCAAGACCCCTAGTGGGTTCCGGAAATCGCGGGTCCTGCGCTGTTTCCCACGTGAATACACAATAATGATGGCATTTTACGTACAAATGAACCACAATTGCTAAAAATAAAATAGAACAATCATAACAATATACTGTAAGAAAGGTCATGTGGGGCCTGGTGGTTGCTTAGCAGTAACACAACTGGGCCCAGATGGGAGAGATTCGGGTTTGAGTCCCCGGACCTCCCTGGGACTGCTCGCCATCCAGGCAGGCCAAGGCTGGGGTGGATCGCAGCTGGAAGAGCCTTTCGGAGTGCCTGTCTCTGTCTCTGTCTCTCTCTCTCCTTCCCTCTTTCTCTCTGTCTGTCTCTCATGGAAGTAATAAATAAATAAACTTAACAATAGTTATGTAGGGGCCAGCAGGTGGCATGGTGGCTAAGGCACTGGGCTCCCACGTGGCCGACTATGGTTCTAGTCCTGGATCCGGTGGCTCAAAAATCAAGCTGGACATGTGTGTGTGTGAGTGCCCAAAAATCCTGAGAGGAGAGAGGAGAAGGGATTGTGGTGTGGCCATTCCCCCTGGCCGGGCGATTTCTTACTTTCCTTCTCACTGTCTCCTCTCAGGGTGGCACAGTTGCCCTATGGTGAAAACCTTAAAAATCAATAATAAGTAAATAAAGTTACATGGATGTGAGCTCTCTCTTTGGACCAGAGTTGACCACAGGTAGCTGAAACCACAGAAATAAACCTAGATAAAGGGGGACTGCTGTATAGGCGATAGCTATAGCTAAAACATTAAAATTATTGGGACCAGCAGGTGGCATAATGGTTACGTTGCTAGACTCCCATTTAGTTGACCACAGTTCAAGTCCCAGACCTGGTGGCTTAAAACCCATCCCAGATATATATGTGCGTGCATGACCAAAATCCCAGAAGGAGAATGGAGGGGACAGGATTGCGGCAGCCATCCCTCCAGGGGGTGATTTCTCACTTTCTGTCTCTCTGGCAAGCCCATGTGCATTATAGCAAAATCATTGTCTAAAAAAAAAAAAAAAAAAAAAAACAGACAGGGTCTTGTTATGTTGTCCAGGCTGACTTTGAACTCAGGACCCTCCTGCCTCAGCCTCCTAAATAGCTGGGATTATAGGCCGGTGCCACCGTGCCTGTGTGCGTGCGTATTCGTGTATCAGCCAGTCTCGCTGGAACCTCTGCTCTGTGAAACACGACGCGCTGGGGGAACGTGGGATTCCTTTCCCACAACTTCAATCCGGCCTCCTCTTGGAAAAGCACGCATGCTGCCCAGAAGCCCCGGGTGGAAACCACGCACGTGCTCACCCACAGCGGGATGGGTAGACACACGTGGAATATGTGCCCTGAGGACTGTCCTACAGCAGAGAAAGCCGAGACTGCCGCGGGTTGGGGTATACAACGTCAACGAGGAGGCCACGGACGCAGAGAGAACAGTTCCCTCCCGTCCAGTTCAGATACAGGCAGGACTCTGGGGTCAGAAGTCAGGTTTGACTACCCTTGGGCCAGGGTAGGGATTGGAGCACGCCCAGGGGGGCTCTGGGAGCTTGACCAGCGGGTTCTGGCTGCTAGGGTGTGTTCAGGGTGCAGGGTGCAGGGAGCTGCCCATCCTTTGGATTGCAGTCTGTAGGCGTGTCACACAGACAGGAAAGCTAAGAAGCTCCGTGAGAACAGGAGAACTGCCAGAGCGGACGAGCACACTGGGCATATGTGCTGGGCGTGTGCGCTGGGCCTGCGGCAGCCCGGGGTAGCCGGAGCCACCAGGATCCCTGCAGGTCCGAGGGGCTGTTTCCTAACCCCCACTGTGATGAGCCTTTGTGGGCTCTGACAGGGCTTTTCTGTTGGACCATCTGAGTCACTTCCAGGATTCTGACAAGTATTCCAATGTGGTGATGGAACCAGCAGTTAGCGTAATGGCTACGTCGCTGGATTCCCATGTAGTCGACCATGGTTCGAGTCCCAGACCCGGTGGCTTAAACACACACCGGGCACGTGTGCGTGTGTGCCAAAGATCCCGAGAGGAGAAAGGAGGAGAAAGGATTGCAGCATGGTGACAATAAGATTTCACTCCCTGGGCAGCAGATGGAGTGGAGGTTAAGGCAGTTGGATCCCACATGGCAGACTACAGGGTTCGAGTCCCAGACCTGGAGGCTTGAAAAACACAGTGGGTGTGTGTGCGTGCATGCCCAAA
>NW_006159526.1:5183207-5197994 GCF_000334495.1 Tupaia belangeri chinensis | reverse complement strand
GCATATGTGCTGGGCGGGTGCGCTGGGCCTGCGGCAGCCCGGGGTAGCCGGAGCCACCAGGATCCCTGCAGGTCCGAGGGGCTGTTTCCTAACCCCCACTGTGATGAGCCTTTGTGGGCTCTGACAGGGCTTTTCTGTTGGACCATCTGAGTCACTTCCAGGATTCTGACAAGTATTCCAATGTGGTGATGGAACCAGCAGTTAGCGTAATGGCTACGTCGCTGGATTCCCATGTAGTCGACCATGGTTCGAGTCCCAGACCCGGTGGCTTAAACACACACCGGGCACGTGTGCGTGTGTGCCAAAGATCCCGAGAGGAGAAAGGAGGAGAAAGGATTGCAGCATGGTGACAATAAGATTTCACTCCCTGGGCAGCAGATGGAGTGGAGGTTAAGGCAGTTGGATCCCACATGGCAGACTACAGGGTTCGAGTCCCAGACCTGGAGGCTTGAAAAACACAGTGGGTGTGTGTGCGTGCATGCCCAAATTCCCCAGAGGAGAATGGAGGAGAAGGGATTGTAGCGTGGCCACCACTCCCTCAGGGGTGCTTCCTCACCTCTCTCTCGCAAGTATATGTGCTCTATAGCAACAATTACCAAAAAAAAAAAAGACTTCATTTTTCGGTGCCAGGTGGCGGCCCAGCAGTAAGGCTATGGATCCACAGAGAAAGATTCCGAGTTCACCTCCCGGAACCCCCCTAGGTCCACAGGGCACTGCCCACGATTCAGGCTGTGAGGCTGGGGGTGGATCATGGTGAAAAGACCCCAGAAGTTTCTCTCTCTCTCTCAGAAGAAATAAATATTTTTAAAAATATTTTATATATATAGGTATATATAATATATACTTCATTTCTTAAATTCTAGTTCTGATTCCCTAATTCTGAAAGTAATTCTGAAACTCCTCTCCCCTCTTCCTCCCTCCCATCCCCTGCCTCCTTACCGTCTCTTCCAGGAGGGTCCTCAGTTAGCCAGGCAGCACTCGGGAACGCGGGCCAGGCCCGTGACCGTGATCGGGGCGCAGGCGTCTGGGCGGAGGGCCGGCCGCTGTGCCTGGCAGCTGGTCCCCGTCCGTCAGGGCTCCTCTCGGACACTCTGGGCAGTGCCATCTACTGGCCCATCCAGTTCGTCGCCGGGAAAAGACAGGAGTGGCCTCTTCCCACTCCAGGGTGTGTCTCTCTGTCTTTTTCCCATGACTCACACATCCCCAAATTATGGGGCAGCTGGCAAGGCTGGAGAGGGCTCAGGGCGAGCTGACCCCGTGTCTAGCCTCGATGTCACCCACTTTGGCTGCCAGACCTGCGTGAGGTTTCACCTCCAAAGCCTTGGACTCCCCCTATTCACGGGGCCCTCTGTGGCCCTGCCTGAAGGCACCGACTGCCTCCTCCCATCCTCCAGCCTTCTGCTTATTATTAAGACCCTGGATCCCACATGGCTAAATGCAGTTTGACTCCCAGACCCAGCAGCTTGAAAAACATGCCGGCACGTGTGCGTGAACGCCTCGAATCCCGAGAGGATGGAAGAGACGGGATTGTAGCATGGCCATCCCTCCTGTGGGGTGATCTCTCACTTTCTCTCCCTCTATCTCTCTATCTCTCAGTCTTTCTCTGGCCAGTCCACAAGCCCTACAGCAAAAATAAAAAATATATAGGAACCAGCAGTTGAGAGGAGAATGGAGAAGGGATCGTGGCGTGGCCATCCCCCCAGGGGGTGATTTCTCACTTTCTGTCTCTTTGTCTCTGTCTTTCTGGCAAGCGCATGCACCCTATAGCAAAAACCTCTCCCCCTCCAAAAAAAGTTTAAAAATACAATATAATAAAATAACAACAAAGAGTAAACATAACAGGAATGATTAACACATGCCACACTATGCAGGCTTAGCAAGAGGATGTGGCCCCCACACCAACATCTGAATCTCTTGACACAGCAGTTCTCTGTGCACGCTGAAGGGCTGAGGGGCAGACTTACAAAGTTCTCTTGTGGTTGTTGAGAGGGTAAAATCATGTGGTTAGAGGAAGCTGTTTCTGAGTCAAGAAGCTGGGACCTGCTCTGTAACCCAAGGTCACTTCTCTGAGGGACCTTGTCTTAGCTGACCCTGGCCCCAGGCCCCTATGGAGACAAATGTCCCCTCAGTCTCCTCCCACCGACTCTGTCCTGCGAGGTCTCCTCACCTCCCATGTCCTGCCAAGCCCAGGTCCCTACGGGAGTCCGCTCTGGTCAGGAAAGAAAAAGAAGATGGAAAAAATGAGGGTAGAGGTTAGCCTTTGTCAGCTCAAACTTTCCCTGAACGGTCCCTTTCTCACTTTCTCTTGAGATTCTTTGCCAAAGGATGCAGGCGCATGTCAGAGAAATAGAGAACGAGAGAGGAAGTGAGAAATCACACCATAATTCTTTCTCCTCCATTCTCCTCTCAGAATTTTGGGCATGCACTAACAAGCACCCGGCATGGTTTTCAGGCCACCAAGTCTGAGACTCGAACCCAGGAGTTGGCCATGTAGGATCCAGTCCCTTAACCACCACTCCAACTGCTGGCCCTCCAGGGTCCCTTTCTCAAATCACCAGATTTTGATAAACCCTGTCCAGGGGGGCCACTACATCTCTGGGCCTATGGTTCTCAGACTCTGGGACACAAGCTCTCCTGGTGTCCCTGGAGCTGGGGCTCTTTCCTGGAGGCCTGGATCTGGCTGTGGGACGGAGACAGGATCTTCACAGGCCTCGGGAGGCTGGAAGGGGACTGCTCTGTGGGTGCGGGTCGTGGGGCCATTCCTTTTTCAGCCACCCTGTGAGAAGCAGCACTCACTCCTCGGCTCACCACCCCATAGACACGGAATGAGAACATCCAGGAAGGTTAAGTCAACCCATATGAAACCACCATTCTTGTAGTGCAAAATAGCGTGGATTTCCTCAAGTCTGTGGAGACACAATGCAAATTAGTGGTGCCAATGAGCTTGCAGATGGATGGGGCATTGAGCACTTAATAGCGCTAGTTTTTCTTTGGGATGAGGCGCATGTTCTGGAACTAGACGGTGGTTATGGTTGTACAACACTGTGAATGCATTGCGTGTCACTGCCCATCAATTTCCCGTTACATGCATTTAACCACAGTTTTGCTGAAGCAAAGAAATGAGTAAACTATTACATCCTCCCACCCAAACATAGTGGAATTCCGGCAGCTTCACAGTGGCCCACCTAATGGAAATACAGAAGCCTAGCAGGCTGAATGGCTACGATGAGGGAGCCCGCTGTTTCTTCTCGATTTGGAATAACGCAGTACTACATATGTAATCTCGTGTGACGGTGCATGGAAAAGAACGTCTTAACATATGTGCAAGTCAGAAAGCACAGTCACAAAATAAACATCTGTAAAGCCACTGCCCATTTTACAGTTTGTTTTGTTTTGTTTTGCTTTGCTTTGTTTTGAGAGGTTTTCACTATAGGGCGCATGCGCTTGCCAGAAAGACAGAGACAGAGAGACAGAAAGCGAGAAATCACCCCCCAGGGGGGATGGTCACGCCACAATCCCTTCTCCTCCATTCTCCTCTCGGGATCTTGGGCACGCACGCACACGCGCCCAGCGTGAGTTTAAGCCGCCGGGTCCAGGACTTGAACTGCAGTCGACTACATGGGAGTCCAGCGACATAGTCATTGCACTAACTGCCGGCTCCCATTTTACAGTTTTTGAATATCTAGAAGAGGGTTGGTAAGCTTTTTCTGTAAAGGGCCAAAGGATAATTTTTTTTTCCTGCCATAGGGCACATACATTTGCCAGAGAGAGGAAAAGTGAGAAATCACCCCCTGAAGGGGATGGCCACACCGCAATCCCTTCACCATTCTCCTCTTAGGGTTTTGGGCATGCACACACACGTGCCCAGTGTGATTTTTCAAACCACTGGGTCCTGGACTTGAACCTCAGAGTCAGCCATGTGGGACCCAGTGTCTTAACCACTATGCCACCTGCTGGTCCTGGATAAATATTTTTGTTTTTGCCATTCAAGAGATCACTCAAGGTCTCTTTCAACCACTCAGCATTGTCCAGTAGCGCAAAAGCAGCCATAGATGGAAAGGGCATGACTGTGTTCCAATAAAACTTTATTGACAAAAGCTAGCAGTGGGCAGATTTGCTGACCTCCGGTCTAAATCAGACTCTGAAGACTGGGGTGTTAGAATCACAGACTCTCAGAATGTTGGAATCATGGGCTGTTTGACCCAAGGGACTTGACAATGCAGGTGACAGACTGCTTGAATCACAGAACTCCAGGATGTCCTACTGACTGTCAGAGGGCCTGACAGAGCCCCCGCTGTGAGATGCCGGATTCCGTAGAAGCCTAGCCCTGAGCAGTCTGCCCCTTCAGCTGCTGTCATGCCACCTTAGGGGCAGTGGCACAGTGGGAGCGAAGCACTCGTGAGGCTGGCCACGTGGGAAGGTTCTGACGGATGTCCGGAGACCTCCCGGAATCTGCTGGGCATGTGCAAGCCTGGATCTGGGGCTGGCTGGGACCGCGGGTGGCTCGGGTGGCCACAGTGCCTAGGCCCTGCTGGGAACATTGTATCTTTCTGGCTCTCTCACTCAAGGGAGAAAGAAAGAAAGAGCTTTGTTTTGTTTTGTTTTGTTTTGTTTTGTTTCTTTTCCCCAGTTTTGCTACAGGGTGCATGTGCTTGCTGGAGAGAGACAGACAGAGAGAGAGAGACAGAAACAGAAAGAGGGAAAGTGACAAAGCACCCCAGGGGGATGGCCGCACTGTAATCCCTTTTCCTCCATTTTCCTTTCAGGATTTTGGGAATGCACCCACATACCCTTGGCATGTTTTTCAACCTCCATGCCACCTGCTGGCCCTGAGAGAAACAACTTGTAAAAAAAGAAATGAGGGGCTGGTAGTTGGAATGGTGGTTAAGGTGCTGGACTCCCACATGGTCAACTGTGGTTCAAGTCCCAGGCCTGGTGGCTTGCCTTTGCACACCCCCTCTACCCCTGGTCAAATTAAGAAATAATAATAATAAATTAAATTTATTTTTTTTAAAGAAATGATTCTATTTTAACTATATTAGGCTAAGTAAAATGTATGAGCAAGGGACCAGCAGTTCGTGTAATGGCTATGTCGCTGGATTCCCATGTAGTCGACTGCGGTTCGCGTCCCGGACCCGGTGGCTTAAAACTCACGCCAGGTTCATGTGTGTATGCGTGCCCAAGATCCCGAGAGGAGAATGGAAGAGAAGGGATTGTGGTGTGGCCACTCCCCTGGGGGTTGATTTCTCACTTTCTGTCTCTCTGTCTCTCTCTGTCTGTCTGGCGAGCTCACGTGCCCTATGGCAAAAACCTCTCCAAAAAAAATGTGTGCGCAAAATTAATTTAACCTGATTCTTTCTGTTTCCTCTTGTCTCTTACTCGCCTGCTGGGACTACATACGTGGCTCATGTCCCGTTTCTACCAGACCCACGAATCTGAGAAACACACTCTTGGCTCTCAGAGGTGTGGGGCTCAGGAAGGTTCATGTGCAGAGACACAGGAACTGTCTCCAGGCCTTGGGACACCCAGGTCTGAATTGTCAATGGGACCCAGCGGTGCAGGTGGTAGTGGGCTGAACTGTACTGCTGGAAGCCACGTGGCTGCTCACAGGTTCGGATCTCCGTCCCCCAGGAGCTAGCATGTCCATACCCTGCCGAGCTGGAGGTGGGGGGACGGGACCACAGTGTGACACGAGTTAGTCAAGAGTCTGTCTGTCTCCTCTTTCATCCTCGCATATACTCTCTCTAGCATGAATAAAATCGGTAAACCTTAAAAAAAGATGCCAAGAGGCCAGCAGATGGCAAAATGGTTACATTGTTGGACTCCCAAAAGGCTAACCAAGGTTCAAGTCCCGAACCGTGCGGCTTCAAACTTACACTGGGTGCGCAATCCCTAGAGGAGAATGGAAGAGAAGGGATTGCAGTGTGGCCATCCCCACCGGGGGGGTGATTCCTCGCTTTCTGTCTCTCTGTCTCTCCGGCAAGCACACGTGCCCTATAGTAACAATCTCTCTTTTTAAAAAAAGGAAAAAGAAAAAGAAAGAAAGAAAAAGAACGAGGAGCAGATGAGTGAGCGATGACCGAGGGCGATAGGGACCAGGCAGGGGTGAGGAGGACACGGGGCTCAGCCAGGCCCAGCACGTACTTCTCTTCCTCTCCCACTTCCTCTTCAGAACTTGTTGGCCCAGCAGATTCCACAGGCCACAATTTGGCAACCGCCCGGCCCTGCAGCCCACTTCCCTCCACACCGGGCTGGGCAGCCACAGGCGGAGACCAAAGCTCAAAGCCCTGGCCTGCAAGCGTTCCTAGAAGACCACGTGGGGCCAGCTCTCGGGATAGTATCTCCTTCCTGAGTCAAAGGTCGGGCACTCGCTGCATACAACCCACTTCCCAAACCAGGGAAAGTGGAGGATGTGGCCAGGGACAGCGATGGGGTGTGGGGACTGGGAAGGCAGAGGAGGAAGTTAGGGAGAACTTCCTGGAGGAGGCCACACCCTGCAGGATGAGAGACTAGGGACAGGGAGGTGGTCTTCAAAAAACACGCTGGGCGGGCCCAGCCATGGCACACAGGAAGCAGATGCCACAGCAGATGCTGGAGCCGGACTTGGGAGAGCAAGATCGGGAACGGGGTTGACCTGAGCAAGCTGGGCCAGCCAGTCAGTCTGTGATCCCCACTAGCTGGAAGGCTGGGGGCGGATGGCAGTATGGTGAGCCCCTGCCTCGCTCGCTCTCTCTTCCTGTCTCCCCACAGATAAGCTTTAGACAATGAAACAGGCCGCGCAGCCAGGGGTGAAGGAAGAGGCACGGCAGGGACCTGAGTGGGAGAGGAGGAGAGGGTGGACCGGGCAGGGTGTGGAGTGGGAAGAAGGCAGTGTCCAGGTGGGTCCCAGGCTCGAACCTGGGTACCTGGGGGATGGTGGGGTCGCCCTGGAGTGGAAGGCAGGGGAAGAAGAGGTTTGAGGACAGACCCAGTGCAACATGTCATGCGTGGGCAAGGCGAGTGAGCAGGGAGGGGGTAGAGAAGAGATGCAGAGGTGTGGGGGGACTGAGTCGGGAGTGCACCCTTGGGAGACCGCCCGGGAGAGCTCCAGGGAGTCCGGGGTCAGAGCTCAGAGCCCAGGAGGCAGACCAGGGTGGAGCCTGGAGGATGGCCTGCTGGGAGGAGGCCAGTAGGCAGGACGCTGGGTGTGGGCGAGGTGGAAGGGCCACGCAGCATCATGAACGTCTTCCTGAGGGGACCCAGGAGCCCCCGCTCCCTAAGAGCTGAGGAGCTGGGGCTCAGGTCTTCCCCAGTGACCCCAACAGTGAACACAGGCCCCGGGACTGACACTCACTGTCAAGGCCTCTTCAGAGCGTGGAACCTGTGACAGCAGAGGCTCAGGCGACATCTTTATTCCTTCTTCATGACAGTGAGAGACAGAGACAGAGGGAGACAGGCACTCCAACAGGGTCTCACACAGCGCCTTCCCCCACAAGTCTTCCCAGCCAGCCAGGGTCACGGGTGTGTGAGCCCCGAGCGTGCAGGCCAGCTGTGCCCCGACCCCGGTTGCCCACAGGACTCCAGCTTTGTCTGAGTGACAGCTTACTGCTGAGCCAGCCTGGTATCTTCAGTAAGGACCGTGGCCCAGCCTCAGGGGCAGGCACTGCCTAAGCCCCTGTGCTCCCGGGCTGGGGCCACACATTGAAGGCCGGGGTTCCATTCCTGGTCCATTCTAAGGCTGGGTGGGGCGGGGGCACACACCAGGGCTGGAGCAGGAGAATAATAATAATAAGTTGTACCCAACGCAGCCACGACCATACGGTAGTGGGAGAATTTAATCACGTTTTCCATTGGAACTCTCGGCCTAGCGCCATAGAGGATGGGCTTCGGACCGCAGTCTCTTCTTGCAAAGAGTGGGGTGGGGGTCTTTGGGGGTACATTGATACCTACACCCTCGGGGGTGGCAGCCCCCAGCCCCAGGTGGCTACTGAGCCCTGGAGATGGGCAAGTCCAAACTGAGCCGTGTTGAGTGTAATGCACACGACATTTTGAAGACTTAGTAGCAAAGACAAATAAATAGAATTTTTTTTTTTAAGATTCTTACCACAGGGCATATGCACTGTCAGAGAAAAAAGGTTAGTGGGAGTAAGAATTCCCTCTCCCCGAGGGTGGCCATGCTGCGATCCCTTCTCCTCCATTCTCCACTCAGGATTTTGGGCACACACACACACACACACACAGGCTTGGAGTGTTTTTCAAGTCACCTGATCTAGGACTCAAGTCATGCAGTCAGCCATGTGGGATGCAGTGCCGTGAACACAATGCCACCGGCTGGCCCTCTTTTTACTTTTTAAATGTGACAGTGCATACAACCACTTCCCAAACCAGGGAAAGTGGAGGATGTGGCCAGGCATGCCTGACCCTTGACTCAGGCAGGAGATACTGTCCCGAGAGCTGGCCCCACGTGGTCTTCTAGGAAACACTTGCAGGCCAGGGCTTTGAGCTTTGGTCTCCGCCTGCAGCTGCCTAAAAACTACACGTGTGTCTCACACATTCGTCTGTCGGACAGTGTCGGCCTGTACAATATTTCCAGCCAATCTGGACACGCACACTTGTGTGCGCACACACACTACCTAAGGTGAGATATCATAAGATATCATAAAGTCAATTATCCATTATAAATACACATTTCAATATTTATGACTTTCTTTTCTCTCTGTGTGTGTGTGTGTTTTTTTTTTTTTTTCTTTGAGAGGTTTTTGCTATAGGGCGTGTGCACTCGCCAGAAAGACAGAGAGAGACAGAGAGACAGAAAGTGAGAAATCCCCCCCCGGGGGGCCAGCCACGCCACAATCCCGTCTCCTCCATTCTCCTCTTGGGACCTTGAGCACGCACGCACACGCGCCTGGAGTGAGTTTAAGCCACTGGGTCCGGGACTCGAACAACGGTTGGCTATATGGGAGTCCAGCGACGTAGTCATTACGCCAACTGCTGGTCCCATCGGGCATCCTTCTAATGGTATCGAATCACCTGATCCATGGCAGCCAGTGTGCGTGCTCTGCAGTGCTTCCCACAGGCCGTGCCCAATCCAGTGTTCTCCCCGGTAGTGGTGGACACCAGTTCTGGCCAACATGGCGTCGGGCTCTATTTCAGGTTTCCTCCAGACCTTTTCGTCTTCTTTGCAGCCACCATCTTCCTCTCTAAGGTGCGGGACGGGCTCTGGCCAGGAGCAGCCACCAAGATGGCGGGGGAGCAAGAAAGGCGATATTTATGACCTTTCAGTTTCATCAGTAAAGTCATGTCTGCTACTTTTTAGATTTTTAGGTTTTCTGGTTTTTTTTGCTTTTGTTTTTGTTTTTTGTTTTTGTTTTGCCATAGAGCGTGTGTGCTCACTAGGGAGAGACAGAGAGAGGGAAGAGAAATCACGCCCTGAGGGAATGGCCACGCCGCAGTCCCTTCTCCATTCTCCTCTCAGGAGTTAGGGCACACACACACAAGCAACCGGCATGATTTTCAAGCCACCAAGTTCAGGACTAGACCCACACTTGGCCATGTGGACATCCAGTGTCTTAACCATCATGCCGCCTGCTGGGCCCTGAATATTAGTTTTTTAAAAGCTCAAAAGGTTAGGGAACAGCAGATGGCATAGCAGTTACATTGCTGGACTCCCACATAGCCAACTGTAGTCTGAGTCCTGGACCCAGTGACTTCAAAATCATGTGTATGTGTGTGCATGCATGCCTAAGATCTCGGGAGGAGAATGAGGAGAAGGGATTGCAATGTGGCCATCTCCCTTGGGGGGTGATTTCTCACTTTCCCTTTCACTGTTTCTCTCCCTCTCTCGCTCTCTTTCTCTCTCCCCCCACCCCCCGGCAAGCGCACATACCATAAGGCAAAAACTTCTTTTATTTATTTATTTGTTTAGAGTTGTTTGCTATAGGGTGCATGCGCTCACCAAAAAGACAGAGAGAGAGAGACAGAGAGACAGAAAGTGAGAAATCACCCCCCCAGGGGGGATGGCCACACTGCAATCCTTTCTCCCCCATTCTCCTCTCCGGATCTTGGGCACGCACACACATGCACCTGGTGTGAGTTTAAGCCACCGGGTCCAGGACTTAAACCACAGTTGACTACGTGGGAGTCCAGCGACATAGCCATTACACCAACTGCTGGTCCTAAGGCAAAAAAACTCTTTAAAAAAAGCTCAAAAGGTTATATACTATATTACGGTATGATTCCAATAGATACCATTCTTTTTTTTTTTTTTTTTTTTTTGAGAGGTTTTCGCTATAGGGCGCGTGCGCTCGCCAGACAGACAGAGAGAGACATAGAGACAGAAAGCGAGAAATCACCCCCCAGGGGGGATGGTCACGCCGCAATCCCTTCTCCTCCATTCTCCTCTCGGGATCTTGGGCACGCACGCACACGCGCCCGGCGTGAGATTTAAGCCACCGGGTCTGAGACGCGAACCGCGGTCGGCTACGTGGGAGTCCAGCGACATAGCCATTACGCTAACTGCTGGTTCCCAGATACCATTCTTAAAATGAGAGAATTATAGAAAGGGAGAGTGGATTTGTGTTGGCCAGAGGTTGGGGACAAGGCTGGGGAGGGTGGAGGGAAGTGAGTGCGACTCTGAAGGGATGACAGGTGGGGTCCGGGTGGGGATGGGACTGTCCCCTACCCTGACTGTGTCGATGTTATTGTTTCTGTTGTAAAACTGTTGTGTAACTTTGCCAGAAGTTTTCACTGTGGGGAACTGGGAGAAAGGCACACAAGATCCTTCAGTATAATCACTTTCAACCGCATTAAACATGCAATAACCCCAAAGAGGTGTGAGTTTTTTAAGGATAAACACTAGGCCAGGATCCCAGTGGTGAAGGGAGCCGGGTCTCACCTGCCAACTGTGGTTTGAATCCCAGTTCCCAGAGCTTGAAAAACACACCAGGAGCGTGTGTGCCCCAAATCCTGACGGGATGGAGACACGAAGGAGGGGACCGTGGCATGACCACACCCTATTGGGAGTGTCATTTTCCCTCCACCCCCAATCTCTAGGTCTTGCAAGCATGCTCACCCTTTGGTGATTAAAAAAAAAAAAAAATTAGAAGTACGGGGACCAGCAATCAGGTGGTGCGGTGGTGAAGGTGCTGGACTCCCATAAGGCCGACTGTGGTTTAAGTCCCAGATCTTGAGTCTTAAATCTTACACTGGGCGTGCATGCATGTGTTCCCCAAATTGCAGAAGGAGAAGGGACTGTGGCCTGGTCATCTCCACTGGGGGGAGATTTCTCATGTTCTCTGTCACTGTCTCTGTCTCTCTAGTGAGCACACACACCCTATGACAAAAATCTAAAAAAACAAACAAACAAACAAAAAAACCTTAAAAGAAAATGAAAAGCACACACAAACAGCAGTTTTCAAAGTAAAAAGGTCACTTCTGTTAACCCAGTGCGCGGAGATAACCATAGGGCATGCCTCAGGCGTGCCTCTGCCCGGCCAGCGACCCAGCCGCAGCCTTCACCAGGCCTTCCCTGAACTTCTTGCCACAACCATATAGAGCTCTCTTTTTTAAAAACAGTGTCTTGGGACCAGCAGTTAGCGTAATGGCTATGTCGCTGGACTCCCACGTAGTCGACCACGGTTCGAGTCCCAGACCCGGTGGCTTAAACTCACACCAGGTGCGTGTGTGTGCGTGCCCAAGATCCCGAGAGGAGAATGGAGGAGAAGGGATTGCGGCATGGCCGTCCCCCCTGGGAGGTGCTTTTTTGTTTTCTATCTCTCTGTCTCTCTCTGTCTGTCTGGTGAGCACACGCGCCCTATAGCAAAAACCTCTCCAAAAAAAAATAAAATAACAAAATAGTGTCTTACTTTTTTATTTTATGACTTTTTTATTTGCATTTAATTTTTTTGCACATCTTTGTGGGGTACAATATGATTTTCAAAGCACTCATGCAGCGTGACGATTCCTTTCATAGGTGAGAGAGAGCAGAGAGCAGAGACATCCCCAGCGGGGTCCCAGAGTCGTGCTCCACCCCCAGCTTCGGCCAGCCGTGAACACATATGTTCCTGGCATGTTCAAAGAGGTCTTTGGGCGTGAACCTGGCCATTCCCGGGCCGTCCTCCCCTCAGAGCCTGTCACCTCCGTGCCACTGTCGGGCTCTAACATCTTTTTTTTTTTTTTTAATTATTTTTTTTCACTTTATTTATTTATTTTCATTTGCCCAAAGAGAGAGAGAGAGAGAGAGAGCAAGTCACCAGGTCTGGGACTCAAACGACGGTCAGCCATGTGGGAGTCCGGTGCCCTCAAGCACCATGCCACCTGCCGGCCCCTCTGACATCATCTTCATATAAAGTTTTTAAAGAGAATGAAGTAACATTTTCACTCGAAGTGGTTCTTTAAATCAACTCACTTACAAATGCTTAGATTTAAAACACCAAAAAGAAAAAGCAATCGCAAACTAAACAATATCTCAAACTCCAAATAGAAACTTAGATAGGCCCACATACTTTTGTTTTTCTTTATTCATGATAAAGTGCGTGTGTGGGCCTGAGAGAAGGGGGAGAGAGAGAAGAAAAGAGAGGGGGAGAGAGAGAAGAAAAGAGAGGCGGAGAGAGAGAAGGAATGTCCTCCAACAGCCGCCATAGGTCCCGGTCTTGCTAGAACCCCTGACTGCAGTAGGTCAGATACTAGGGGTTCACCCCTGTCCTCCTTGTTTTTGTTTTTGTTTTTGTTTTTCCAGGTTTTAGACATAGGGTACACACACTTGCTGGAGAGAGACAGAGAGAGGGAAATGGAGAAATCACCCCTGGGGGGATAGATGGCCACGCCCCATCCCTTCTCCTCGGCTCTCCTCTTGGGGTTTTGGGCACACACACACCCCGCGTGATAGCCAAGCGCCAGGTCTGGGACTGGAATGGGCATCCCTTGTCTTGCACCACACCCCCTGCTGGCCGCACCCTGGCCTCGGGAACTGCCCATGACTGCTGAGCCCGACCTTTCCCGCGCTCAGCTCGGGCCCTTCTGACCCGGTGCTTTTGCTCTCTCTGGTCACAGCTCTTTCTCAACTCCCCCTGACACACTCCACTCTCTTTTTGAAGGCTTGACTGCTTCTATCCGCAGATCCTGCACCTCCCAATGCAGCCCGTTCACCCTCTCCTGCCCACGTGGCTGTAGGGAGGTGGCCCAGAAACCCCGCTGCTTTGTTTCTTTTCTAAAGCCTCAGAAGGAGAGCCAGGAGGAGTGTCCGTAGAGGAAAACGGCGATCTTAGACGTGAGGAAGGACGAGAGGAGTCACCCCGTAAGAGGAGGGCGAGGGCTAAGCCTGGGCATGACGGGAAAGGAGAGTGGGCGAAGTCCACGCCATGCACCCAGAGCGGAGTTAAACGCGGGGAGAGTGGCCGAGGCGGAGCACAGGCAGATGGTGGCCCCGTGTCTGCTCACACCGCCTGGCTCTTCTCAGCAGACGTGTCCGCCGTGGAGCGCGAGAAAGACTTGCTCTCCCTGACGGTGGACTCCTCGGTCAGCACGTTCCGCAGGATGCTGGGCAGGGATCTGCGCAGGCGGCCCTGGAAGCCCTGGCCGGCCACCACGTAGATGACCGGGTTGATGCAGCAGTTGATGTAGGCCAAGGACACGCACAGGGCGTCCAGCTTACTCACCAGCTGGAAGGTTTCCGAAGTCGGCTTGAACAAGAGCAGCAGCATCCCCGTCACCTGGTAGGGCAGCCAGAAGATGAAGAAGCTGACCACCACCGCCACCACCACCTTGAGCGTCTTGGTGGAGCGCGTGGCCTTGCGACTCCACGTCCGGAGCAGGAGGAAGGTGTAGCAGATGGTGAGCGTGAGCAGCGGCCACAGGAAGCCCAGAACCAGCCTGCTGATGGCCACCGCCCTCTGCGTGTGCTCGCCCTTCCCGTAGTCGACGCCGCACAGCGTCCTGGGCGGGTAGTGCTCTACCACCAGCGTGCGGTACAGGAAGGACGGGATGGTGAGCAGCAGCGCCAAGCCCCAGGCCAGGCCGCAAGCCAGCCAGGCCAAGCCTGCCCCACGGTAGTTCTGGCACCAGATGGGGTTAACCACCAGCAAGAAGCGGTCGGCGCTGATGGTGGCCAAGAGCAGGATGCTGGCGTACATGTTGAGCAAGATGAGGGAGGGCAGGATGCAGCACGCAGCGGCGCCGAAGGGCCAGTTGCCGTTCAGGACGATGGACGTGAATAAGATGGGCAGCGCCAGGCAGGAGAGGAGGTCGGCCACCGCCAGGTTGAGAAACCAGATGGCGTTGATGGTTCGCCTGGCCTCGAAGGCCGTCACCCAGACCACCAAGGCGTTGCCAGGTACTCCCACCAGGAAGACGATTGCAGAGAGGACCAAGGCGACAATATCTGGGGCATGCAGCTTCGGGGAGGTGTCGTCCTCCATCGGGAAAGGGTCCTTGGTTCCGAAGGAGTCATACCAGGAGTAGTCCTCGGTAGTGTTGTGCGAGAAAGCCTAAATGGGAGCAGAGAAGCAGGGAGATGGTGAGTCTGCAGTCGGGCCGTTGGGGCTCTCGGGCAGGGATGGGGCTTCTCACCCCACACGCCACTTCTGGGAGCCTCTTGCTTCTCCCCTGAAATGGAGCTGCTGGAGCCCAGCCTCAGGGGGGTGCCAACCAGACATTAAGATATTGAGATGCAGGAGGACCCAGCAGGAGGCGTAATGGTTACATTGCTGGACTCCCACGTAGTTGACCATGGTTCAAGTCTTGAACCCAATGGCTTAAAACTCACACCAGGTCACGTGCGTGCGTGCCCAAGATCCCGAGAGGAGAATGGAG
>NW_006159526.1:5175148-5182905 GCF_000334495.1 Tupaia belangeri chinensis | reverse complement strand
CTACAGGGGACTCCAGTGACATAGCCATTATGCCAACTGCTGGTCCCTATCTCTATTTTTTCCCCAGAGGGCACATGTGCTTACCAGACACAGAGAGAGAAGGAGAGGAGAAAGCAACACCCCGTGGAGTGTGGTCACCCCACAATCTCTTCTCCTCCATCTCTCCCCCCGTCAGAATTTCGGGCACTCACATACACGTGCCCAGCGTGTTTTCCTTATGACCGACAGGAATCCAACCTCAGTTGGCCGCGTGGGGTTTGGCTCCCATAACCCCCAGACCATAAAACCTGATTACTTATCTCATATATGAGTAAGAGAGAGGCAGAGGCAGGCACCCCAGCTGGGTTTTGAGGCCGGAGCCACGCCCAGCACTAGCCAGCCCCTATCAAGCACACACCGCCACACTCGCTCTCTGGACTGGATCTGGGACCTTCCCCTGTGGGTGGGCTGGCCTGGAGGGGTGTATGGTTTTGCCGCTGCGCACCTCCAGCCCCCCGGCAATGATGTTAGTGAACGGCATCCCCATATTCAGGCCACCGGGGCCAGAGCGCCCTTGTCCCGCGTCCCACGCCGAGGCGGAATGGCTCAGAGAGCACGCGCCACTCTCTGTGTGAGTGCCCACCCGGAGGGGATGGCGGGCCAGTAGGACTTCACTTATCTCCGGCACAAAATTTAAGGGGAAGGCACCCAGTAAACATGGTCATCAAGATAAATATTTTAAAGAATCGAGCTTAATGCAAAAACATCCGTGGTAGAAAAAAAAAAACATCTGTCCCACATGTAAATAGAGACCGGCTGGCACTGTTTGTCTGTTTTGCAACCCTGGGGGCTTGCACAACAGGAACCCCGGTTTCCAGTCCTCCTGTGGTTTGCATTCCCAGCTGGGGGACATCGATGCAGGTTGACAAGGCCAATGGCTTGCAAATACCGTGGGCAATGCCGGGCTGCTCACAGGCCTGAGTGTTCTGTGGGCTTGGGGGTTGGGTGTTTTCAGAACTTTATTACCTCTTTCTGCTCTGTCTGAACTGTGGGAAGACACTTTGCGAGAGAGCCTGGGGCACACGTGAGGTGTCCTTTTGCCCTGGGTTCCGCATACGGTTCGGGGTGGCACTAGGGTTAGGAGCACAGGGATTAGAAGCTGAGCACCCTACATAAAGCCTGCGTGGCCCTCTAGGTCGCCGACAGCTTTGTGACTCCCTTTCTTAGGCATAGAGAGCCTCGCAGGCCATCAGCTTTGACGACCATCCCTCCAGCCCTCGGTCACTAGGAGAATGACCGGTCTCAAGCAGAGACAAATGCTTGGGTCAGCCAGAGGAAGGATGAGACATAAAAATGAGAAATTGATTTTTCCTGGCTGAGGGGAGAGAAGAAGTGATTCAAAGGAACAGAGAAGGGTAAGGAGTTCAAGAACAGAGGGGACCTTGGTACCCAGATTAAGGTCTCTTAATATCATCTGTCAGGGACCAGCAGGCGGCATGGTGGTTAGGGCGCCGGACTCCCACATGACCGGCCATGGTTCACATCCCAGACCTGGTGACTTGCTTTCTCACTTTCTCTCTCTCTCTCTGTTTCTCTCTAGTGGGCACATAGTCCCTGTAACAAATAGGAAAATCATAATAATGATAAAATAAATATTTCTTTAAAAAAACTTCAAGAGGCAAGGGGCAAGCCTTCAGAAGAAGACTCCTTCATGGCTCCTGAGAACTAGTGATTTCAAGAAAAAAGGAGAAATAAAGATTTTCTACTGATAATTCAGCCTCTAGCCCACAAACTCGAGTGGTAGGGAGCCCCTCTAGCCTTCTCTCTGTCTCTGCCCCGGCAATGATATTAGTGAACGGCATCCCCATATACAGGCCACCGGCGCCAGAGCGCCCTTGTCCCGCGTCCCACCCCGAGGCGGAATGGCTCAGAGAGCACGCGGCACTCTCTGTGTGAGTGCCCACCCGGAGAAGATGGTGGGCCAGTAGGACTTCACTTATCTCTGGCACAAAATTTAAGGGGAAGGCACCCAGAAAACATGGTCATCAAGATAAATATTTTAAAGAATCGAGCTTAATGCAAAAACATCCGTGGTAGAAAAAAAAAACATCTGTCCCACATGTAAATAGAGACCGGCTGGCACTGTTTGTCTTTTTTGCAACCCTGGGGGCTTGCACAACAGGAACCCCGGTTTCCAGTCCTCCTGTGGTTTGCATTCCCAGCTGGGGGACATCGATGCAGGTTGACAAGGCCAATGGCTTGCAAATACCGTGGGCAATGCCGGGCTGCTCACAGGCCTGAGTGTTCTGTGGGCTTGGGGGTTGGGTGTTTTCAGAACTTTATTACCTCTTTCTGCTCTGTCTGAACTGTGGGAAGACACTTTGCGAGAGAGCCTGGGGCACACGTGAGGTGTCCTTTTGCCCTGGGTTCCGCATACGGTTCGGGGTGGCACTAGGGTTAGGAGCACAGGGATTAGAAGCTGAGCACCCTACATAAAGCCTGCGTGGCCCTCTAGGTCGCCGACAGCTTTGTGACTCCCTTTCTTAGGCATAGAGAGCCTCGCAGGCCATCAGCTTTGACGACCATCCCTCCAGCCCTCGGTCACTAGGAGAATGACCGGTCTCAAGCAGAGACAAATGCTTGGGTCAGCCAGAGGAAGGATGAGACATAAAAATGAGAAATTGATTTTTCCTGGCTGAGGGGAGAGAAGAAGTGATTCAAAGGAACAGAGAAGGGTAAGGAGTTCAAGAACAGAGGGGACCTTGGTACCCAGATTAAGGTCTCTTAATATCATCTGTCAGGGACCAGCAGGCGGCATGGTGGTTAGGGCGCCGGACTCCCACATGACCGGCCATGGTTCACATCCCAGACCTGGTGACTTGCTTTCTCACTTTCTCTCTCTCTCTCTGTTTCTCTCTAGTGGGCACATAGTCCCTGTAACAAATAGGAAAATCATAATAATGATAAAATAAATATTTCTTTAAAAAAACTTCAAGAGGCAAGGGGCAAGCCTTCAGAAGAAGACTCCTTCATGGCTCCTGAGAACTAGTGATTTCAAGAAAAAAGGAGAAATAAAGATTTTCTACTGATAATTCAGCCTCTAGCCCACAAACTCGAGTGGTAGGGAGCCCCTCTAGCCTTCTCTCTGTCTCTGTCTCTGTCTTTCTCTGCCTCTGTCTTCTCATTTTTTTTCTCATTTTTTGGTAACTTTTCCTTTAAAAAATTTTTTAAGGTAGTGGGACCAGCAGTTGGCGTAATGGCTATGTTGCTGGACTCCCATGTAGTTGACCGTGGTTCGAGTCTCGGACCTGGTGGCTTAAGCTCATGCCAGGAGCGTGTGCATGCGTGCCTAAGATCCTGAGAGGAGAATGGAGGAGAAGGATTGCAGCGTGGCCTGCCCCCGGGGGGTGATTTTTCGCTTTCTGTCTCTCTGTCTCTCTCTGTCATTCTGGCAAGCGTATGCGCCCTATAGCAAAAATCTCTCAAAAAAATTTTTTTTAAGGTAAAGTATTCCCTTGGCTTTCGGGAGTGGGGGCGCCTTTATCTTGCTAATAATCCCCTCTCCCCCTCCCACCCAGCAGAGGCAAGGGGCAGGCCTTCAGAAAAAGACTCCTTCATGGCTCCTGAGAACTAGTGGCTTTGCACAGTTTTTTATTTTTTGCTTGTTTTTTTTTTTTAATTTTATTTGGTTGGGTTTTTATTCCTCCTATTTCTCTCTGTATCTTTGTTTTTCTTTTTTCCCCCCTCTCTCTCACCGTTTCCTTTCCTTTTTCTTTTATCTCATTATTCTCCTTCTCAGTCTCCATTCTCTGTGTTTCTAGACGGATCTAAGGGAACCAAGTCAAACATCCAAATACTGTTAGGGTTAACATATTCCTCAATATCCACTGAATCTGCTGCACAAAGGGATCAAAATGGCAAAGAGATTCCAGATCCCCTCCTTCTGCACGTTCCTGAACGCTCAGATTGAATTTCGAGAATGAGGAAGAAACACACCATCCATCAGATGACTGGAAATCACCACGGGGCCACAGAAATATGGGAAAGCAAGAAAATGCCTCTCCTCCAAGGGAAAAGAACAACTCCTCTTCATCCACAGACAGTTCAATGGAAGTCATGGAAATGTCTGATAAAGAATTTAGAGTATTCATAAAGACGAAGCTAACAGAGATGGGAGAGAAGAGAGACAACGGACTGCGGAAGAGGCAGGAGAGAGGAGCTGACGAGTTCCAGGAGGTGAGGAAATTCTTGCCAGATCTAAAAGAGGAATTACACACTTTAAAAAAGAATCGAATGGACCTGTTAGAGATGAAGGCTACAATACAGGAAGTCAAAATCTCCCTTTGAAGTGTTAAAAGCAGCAGAAAATAGAATCTCAGACGTAGAAGAGAACATTGCTGGCCTAGGAAAATCCACCGTAAAGACAGAAAATTGACCCCTCAAAAAATATGAGAATAATATACGAGAAATACTAGATACCACCAGATATCCAAACATCCAGATAATTGGCATCCCAGAAGATGAAGAGACTCATAAGGGCATTGATAATCTATTCCATGAAATCCTGCAAGAAAACTTTCCAAACCTAGACAGGCACTCCAGTCCCAAGAAATACAAAGAGATCCAGTCCCAAGAAATACAAAGGACCCCGAATAGAATCAACTCTCTGAGACACATTATAGTCAGACTGACCAAAACCACAAAGACAACATACTAAGACTGGGAAGAGAGAAATGGCAAGTTACCTACAAAGGATATCCCATCAGGCTAACAGCAGACCTCTCATTAGAAACAATGCGAGCAAGGAAAGAATGGGAAAATATTCAAGGAGTTAAGGGAAAAGCAATTTCAACCAAAAATACTGTACCCAGCAAGATTATCCTTCGTATGGGAAGAAAAGACAAGAACATTGTCAGACAAACAAAATCTGAAAGAATTTACCAACACCAGACCAGATCTCCAAGAAGTTCTCAAGGGAGTGCTATGTCAGGAAAATTAAATGCAGACACACAGAAATAAGAGTTCAAAAATTAAGAAAATGGCCAACTTAATCATAGCAACAAGTCTGGAGCTGAATATTATATCCCAGAATTTAATCGGGAAGATTGAACCACAACAGAAGATACATTAAGTACATGAGACTGAACTGGTGAAATAGAATTTTATGACTAAAACATTGCTGATTTTCTTCTAGGCTTTGTTTTCCAGTTTTAAGGATTTTGTCCTGTCTTGAGCTGCCGATAGGTTCATGTACTTACTATTTGAACAGAATCCTAACCTGTTTCCTGGCTTTAAGTTTTAAGCAAAGTTCCTTAGCATTTCTTTGACTTATTAAAGTTAAAACTGCTTTTCTTTTCTTCTTTTTTTTTTTTTTTTGAGGGGTTTTCCCTTATAGCGATTGCCCAGAAAGCGAGAAATCACCCCCCAGGGGGGATGGCCACGCCACAATTCCTTCTCCTCCATTCTCCTCTCGGGATCTTGGGCACGCACGCACACGCGCCCGGCGTGAGTTTTAAGCCACCGGGTCCAGGACATGAACCGTGGTCTACTACGTGGGAGTCCAACGACATAGCCATTAGGCTAACTGCTGGTTCCCAAAACTGCTTTTCTTGAAAGTACCAGCTGAACTTGCTATTGAAAGTAGTTAGATTATTTAAGAAATTGTGTGATAAATAAGACGTCGGGGTCGGGGGAAGGAATGGAAGACAACTGTAGACACTAGAGAGAGTGTGGGAGGAGGATGGGAAAGGGCAGAGGGTCAGAAATAGGGGTAAAATATATATATACACATATGCATATATGTGTGTGTACATATATATAAAACTAGAAATGGAAAATTATTGATGATAACATGCATGATGAAGCCACTATGCGGTATATTCTGGATGGGAAATCATATTTTGTATGCTGTGACAATGCTTAGGGAATGAATGTAAATTATTCTTTTAAAAAACTGCAGAAAAAAAAGCTCATGTAAATATGGGGTAATGAGAAAACTGTGTATGCATTTAAAAAAGGTTTTGTAGCAAAATAAATTCATACATTAATTGTAAATTTAATTAATTAATTAGTTAATTTTTTAAAAAAAACTTCCAAAAGGTGATGTTTTATATGACTCTGGTCCCAAGAGTGGCAAAAGGGCTATTAAAATCGCCAAGAATAGCATGCAGATTGCCTAGGACTTATTTAAAACTATTTTCAAGTCCAACAGAGAACTCCAACACTTGCAAATAGGTAAGATGTGAATATTTTAAATTATGTCTTCATAAAATAGAAAAAAAAATTCTTTTTCTTATTTAAAGAATTATTTTCATTTAACTTTATTTATTTATTTCCATTTGACCAGAGAGGAACAGAGAGAGAGAGAGAATAAGTGAGAAAGCAAGCTGCCAGGTCTGGGGCCTGAACCATGGTCAGCCTTGTGGAAGTCCAGCATCTTAACCACCATGCTACCTGCCAGCCTAGAAAAAATTTCTAAAAGCAAATTACCACTTGCCGGCTCAGCTGCCATGGTGCAAGGACAAGATGCTCTGGAGTGCTGGAGGCCATAGGGTAGATCAGGGTTCAAGTCCTCATTGACCTGTGCACACTGGCTTGGTACGTATGTCCACAATCCCAGCTGGGAAAAGGCAAGGAGTGGATCATGGTGTAAGACCATGTGGAAGTTGCTCTTGGGAGCGAAGAATCTCAAAAGCATTACGGCGACCAAAAACAACATATGAAGAAGGAATGACAGAATTAATGAAATTATGGATCTGGACAATGAGCATTAGCATAGGATATAATAATTTAGGTGAGGGGCTGGACACATGGTAAAAAGCAACTACAAGCCTGACCACACGGGAAGGTGCTGGGTTTGTATCCAGAGACCTCCCTGAGTGTGCTAGGTATGCATGCGCCCACCATCCAGGGCTTGCTGAGGCTGGGCTTGGATCACAGCATTAAGCCCTGTTGGAGGCACTTGTCTCTCTCTCATGGAAGAAATAAATATAAAACTTGGGGGTGGGGAGCAGGTGGTGTGGTGGTTAAGGCCCTGGACTCCCACACGGCTACGGGTCCAAGCCCTGGACCTGGAGGCTGGCTTTCTCACTTTACTTTCCCCTTCTCTACCACCCCCCCACCCCGTGAGCACACATGCCCTGTAGCAAATTAAAAAATAATGATAAATAAAATTAAATATATAATTCCTTAAATATATATATATATTTTTTTACTTAAAAATAAAACCATTTAGGGCCAGCTGCCCGCCTAACAGTTAAAGGAGTTAAATGCCGCATGGCCGACTACATGGTTTGAGTCTCAGACCTGACGGCTTGAAAAACACACCAGGTACATGTGCACGCACGCCCCAAATGCCAACAGGATGGAGAAGTGGAGAAGAGATTGCAACGTGACCGTGCCCCACTGGGGAGTGCTTTCTTCCTTCCTCTGTCTCCCTCTCTCTCTTTCTCTGTCTGTCTTTCTCTGACAAGCACACAAATCCTCTGGCAAAGAATAAAACTAGGTGAAAGTTGACAGGAGCTTTACAACGGGTGGCTTGGGCCGACATCATGAATCCACAGATCAGTCCTAGCATCCCCAAGAGACAAACACTACACGCTATCTCCGGAAGCAGTAGGAAGCTCACAACGCTACGTACAAAAAAAAAAAAAAAAAGAAAACCACTGAACTGAAATCTAATCAAGTTTCTAGATCTCAAACTACCACTTCCTAGGGAATACGGAGGAGCGAGTAAAAAGTTAAATAAGATAACAGGGTTACGATCAGCCAAATCAGGT
>NW_006159526.1:5173674-5175048 GCF_000334495.1 Tupaia belangeri chinensis | reverse complement strand
GACCCTCCCACAGGGCTGACCATGGTTCGAATCCTGGACCTGGTGGCTTGCTTTCTCACTTTCCTTCTCTCTCTCTCTCTGTGTATGTGTGTCTCTCTCCTGTCAAATTAAAATAAATGGATGAGGGGCCAGCAAGGGGCGTGGTGGTTAAGGGCGATGGACTCCAACATGACTGACCACGGTTCTAGTCCCAGACCTGGCAGTTTGCTTTCTCACTTTCCTTCTTTTTTTCTCTCTCTCTCTCTAGTCAACCTCAAAAAATAAAAAATAAAAATAAAATAAAATAATGACAATGAATAAAATTAAATAATTAAAAAGAACTGGATGAATAAATAAAATTAAATCTTAAAGAAAAAGAAGGGGAACTGTCAGGTTAAAAGATATTTTAGAGGCATATCAACTAAAAATCATATAATTTGAATAATCAACTGGAAAATAAGACATTTTTGACACAATACGGGGATTTTAAAATGGGTTGGATATCTGGTGTTAGTCATGAGCGTGACACAGTGTTGTGTTTACATTAAAAAAAAAAGAAAGAAAGAAAGAAAAAAGTAGGGGTGGACCTTCTTTGAGAGAGCTCCATGGCAGGTGAAACAGAATGTCTTAGGTTTGGTTTAAAACACTCTAGAGGGGCTGGCAGGTGGCATGGTGGTTAAAGGCACTGGACTCTCACATGGCCTACTGCGGTTCGGGTCCTGGTCTTGGTAGCTTGCTTTCTCACTTTCCCTCTCTCTCTCTGTCTCTCTCTGATCAAACTGGAAAATAATAATAGTAATAAGTAAAGGTAAAATAATCCCTAAAAAAATTTAATGAAGGAACACTTTTAAAAAAATGTATGAGAAAGTGAAAGTCAGAAGTTTTTCCACCTAGAAGGAAATGAAAGTCCTTGGATTGGGAATGGAGGAAAAGTGAAGGAAAGCTCCACACAGTTAGAATTTGTGTTTGTATTATTAATATAGATTGTATAACAGGAATTATTAAACTCAGAACCTGGCAGAATATGCCAGACTAGGGAATGAAAGATACCAAGAACCAGAGAAGAAAAATGGGTTATCTGACCTTGTGCCTGAGGGCCAGCGAGGGCTAGGCAGTGGCACAGCAGTAATGCAAGTGGATCCCCACATACACACACAACGTGGGCAAGATCCTGAGTTCGTGTCCCGGGACCTCTGTGAGTGTGCGCAGGGCAGGTGAGCACGTTCTCGGGATCCAGGCTGAGACCGGGAGTGGACTGTGGCATGGGGACCCGGTGAGGTTCTCTCTCTCTCTCTCTCTCACACTTTACCAGGAATAAAGAAAACACTGAATAAAGGGGGGAACTATCAGCACCAGCCGACGGGTACGTGAACAGGCTGTGGTGGATCCGCGCAG
>NW_006159526.1:5173100-5173593 GCF_000334495.1 Tupaia belangeri chinensis | reverse complement strand
GCTGTGAGTGCGAGCCATCCGGCCGGGCGAGTCCAGGGACTAGAGCAGACCAGCGGCTGGCTGCCTGGGACCGTGGGGAGGGGCGACAGCGAATGACAGCCTCATGGGTACGGGACTTCTTTTGAGGGTGAAGAAAATGTATGGAAACAGAGAGCGGATCCTCTGTGCTTGTACCATCCCGGAAGTGCTGAATGCCCCTGAACGGTGGCCTGGAGATGGTGTCCAGGCCAGCAGGTGCATGGAGGGTAAGGTGCTGGATCCCACGTGGTCAGCTGGATGGCTCAAATCTCATACTTGGTGACTTGAAAATCACACCGGGCACATGTACACGGGTCTCCAGGCTCACGTCACTAAAGGGACCCTGCTCGGGAGACCTGCTCCTGCAGGCTCTTAACTATTCCAAGTGCCCCTTTGGGGTGTGATACTCGAAGCTACCTTTTTGCCTCTGCTGGTTCCAAGCTCTCCACACCCCTTGCCTGAAGAATGACTCAAT
>NW_006159526.1:5172264-5172949 GCF_000334495.1 Tupaia belangeri chinensis | reverse complement strand
CCCCCCCCCCCCCCGCCCCGGGGCTGCGTTTCAGCACATTTTGTTTTGTCGTCACTTCCCTCAGCTGACACAGCTCCTTGCCTGGCGCGAGCTCACTGGGCCCTTTCCTCCTGCAAACTTCGTGAAAGCAGAAAACACACTGGGTAACGCTCTGCGGTTTCCAGGGTCTTCCCAGTGCCAATGTGCAAACTGCTGTCGCTGCAGATGCCCACAAAGACCGGAACCGCGCAGTGTCCAGCCAGGGGCGACCGGCTGCACTCATGAGGCCATATCCAAGCCAGGGGCCCTACGGCTACCCGAACCAAGGAGGAAGTCGTTGTGCGCCGATGAGCAAAGACTTCCCAGATCTAGGGAGAAGTAGCCAAAGCAAGGACGGAGCAGGGTTTAAAGCGAATGACCAACAAAACGGAAAACCCTCTCTCTCTCTCTCTTCCTCTCGTCTCTCTCTTTATCTATCCATCTATCTGTCATGCATCTGTCTGAGTGTGCACGTGTGAGTGTGTGATTGCGTGCGTGTTTGTTCATGTGTGCACAGACTGGCTCCAGAAACTTACAACAGTGCTTGTCCCTGGGGAGGGGAAGAGGGAGCCGGGGGTCAAGGAGTAGAGGGCCGCTTTTCCCTATATGCCCTTTCTTTTTAAAGAATTACTTATGTAATTTTATTATTATTATTATTATTTTAATT
>NW_006159526.1:5163550-5171345 GCF_000334495.1 Tupaia belangeri chinensis | reverse complement strand
AAGAAAGAAAGAAAGAAAGAAAGAAAGAAAGAAAGAAAGAAAGAAAGAAAGAAAGAAAGAAAGAAAGAAAGAAAGAAAGAAAAAGGAGAAAAAGAAAAACAAACCTGCACACAGGGCCGGTCACGGGACACAGCAGCTGAGCACTGGTGCTTAGGGTACCAGGTCCCATACAGCCAATGGTGGTCTGAGGCCCAGTCAGGTGGCTTGAAAAACATGCCAGGTACACATCCCTGCATGCCCCAAATCCTCATGGGATGGAGAAATAGAGCAAAAGAAGTATGGTGCAATTACACTCCACCGAGGAACGTTCTCTCTCTCTCGCCCTTATGAGTACACACGTGCTATGGCAATTAAGGAAATAATGTTTTTAATTTGCATATAACTTTTAACTTTCCAAAACCTTAACTTAATAGCCTCCATTGGGGCCAGCAGGTGACGTGGAGGTTAAGGCAGCTGGATTCCACCTGGATGACTGAGCAGTTTGAATCTCAGACCTGGCGGCTTAGAAACAAAATAATACTTTGTAGTTTAGGCCCAGCGGTGGTGACGCAGCAGTAAGGTGCTGCTGCGGAGCCACAGAGACCAGGGTTCAGATCTTGGGCTTGCCTGAAACATGTGCACCTGTTGTCTGGACGGTGGGGAGGACCACGGGGAGGCCCATGGCATGAGTGCTGTGTGGCAAGACCCTGCCAAAGAGGTCTCGCTCACTTTTTCTCTCTCTCTCAATAAAATAAAATAAACTTAAAAAAATAGTAACTTGTATTTTATCCTAGGGTGACAGGGAGCCATGGATAGTCTTTGAGCTGGAAAGAGACTGGGTTAGACTTTTGGTTTAGAAAGATCCCTCTGGCCTCCATGAGGAGGTGAGACAGGAAACAGGAGGACCAGAGGGGAGGCTGGGCAGGGATGGGGGCCAGCGTAGACGGGGCCCAGAGGAGGAAGAAAAGTGGGAAGAACAGCAGAAAAGAGCCATGACTGTGCACGGTTGGGCAGCTGTCGAAAGAAAGAGGCTCATAAATGTTCCCATGGCCTCTCCAAGTCCTCTTGTCCAGGCTTCAGTCTCCCCACCTTCCCTCGGGAACGTCCTGCCAACCAGCCCCTGCTCCATGGGAAGAACAGGTCCGCCTGGGGGTGCGTCCGAGTCGGGAATTAGAGTCGTAAGGACGGCCTTCTCTTGAACATCCCCCTTCCCCGTTCCTACACAGACACATCTCTGGGGTCACGAAAGAAGGAGAGAGAGGACGAGAGCACCCCCAGTGAGGCATGGTCACGCCACAATCCCTTCTCCTCCATTTCAGCACTCCTAAGTTGGGCACACGCACTCAGTGTGTTTTTCAAGCCCTGGGGGCAGGGACTCGAACCATGGTTGACCATGTGGGATCTGATTCCCTTAACCACTAGGCCACAGGCCATTTCTAAAACATCTTTAAGCATATAAAACCATCCCAGAGGGGCCAGTAGGTGGATGGTGGTTAAGGCACTGGACTCCCACAGGGCCGACTACAGTTCGAGTCCCAGACATGGTGGCTTGCCTGCTCACTTTCCCGCTCTCTGTCTCTCTCTCTTTCTCTGTCTCTGAAATTAAATAATAATAATAATAATAAAGTGAAATAAAAGATTATTTTAAAATCCCAGCTTATAACTCCTGAGGAATGGGATATAAGGAAAGGGGTGTGCACTTGGATCTGCATTCATCTTCTTGGATTTGTATAATCTTTGTATGAAATATCCCTAAGTGGTACAAAACAAGAAATGTTCGTTTTTGGTTTTTTTTCTTTCTCTCTCTCTCTCTCTCTCTTTTTTTCTCTCTGTATGTGTGTGTGTGTGTGTATGTGTGTGAGAAGAGAAACAGAAGAGCGGGGGAGGGAAGATGAGAAAGCACACCCTACATTGGGGGTGGCTACACTGCACTCCCTTCTCCAGTCTCCTCTCTGGATTTTGGTCATGCATGCACACACGCCTGGCATTTTTCCAAGTCCAGGACTGAGACCACACAGTCAGCCATGTGGGATCAGGCTACTTTAATGACCACGCCACCTGGCTGGTCCGGAAATATTCACATTTTACAAATCAAGTTAAAGAGGACCAGCAGTTGGCATAATGGCTATGTCGTTGGACTCCCATGTAGTCGACCGCAGTTCCTGTGTCCTGGACACAGTGGCTTAAACTCACGCCGGGCGCGTGTGCGTGCGTGCCCAAGATCCCGAGAGGGGTGATTTCTCGCTTTCTCGGTTTCCATCTTTCTGGTGAGTACACACACTCTATAGCAAAAACCTCTCAAAAGAAAAAAAAACAAGTAAAAAATACAAGCCTCAGGGCCAGCAGGTGGCATGGTAGTTAAGGGGCTGGACTCTCACATGGCTGACCACAGTTCAAGTCCTGGACCTGGTGGCTTGCTTTCTAACTTCTTTCTCTCTCTCTCTTTCTCTCACTCTGTCACTCTCTGGTCAAATTTTTAAAATAAATAAATAAATAAAGTTTAAAAAAATAATTATTTTTAAAAAATACATGCCTCGGGACCAGCAGTTAGCGTAATGGCTATGTCGCTGGACTCCCAAGTAGTCGACCACGGTTCGCATCCTGGACCCGGTGACTTAAAACTCACTCCAGGCGCATGTGCGTGCGTGCCCAAGATCCTGAGAGGAGAATGGAGGAGAAGGGATTGCAGCGTGGTCCTCCCTCCTGGGGGGTGATTTCTCGCTTTCTGTCTGTCTGTCTCTCTCTGGCTGGCTGGCGAGCGCACGCGCCCTATAGCATAAACCTCTAAAAAAATTAAAAATACACGCCTCCACCTCCTTGGATGGTGCAGTGATCTGCCTCTCAGTTTGGCCCTCCACTAAGAAAAAAAGAAGTTGGTAGAAATGCACAGATGAGGGAAGACAAGCAGGTCCTCTCACGCACCATAGGTAGAAAACACACATTGACCCAAATTTAAGCAATATCTGTTGGAATAAAAATTGTCCATGTCTTGCATTCAGCATTTTCTATTCCAGAAATCCAATTACAAGTTCAAACATGCAAGTAGAAGTACAGTTTTCATTTTATTATTTTTTATTTCTATTTATTTTTTAATTTTTGTAGAGATTTTTTGCTATAGGACACATGCACTGAACAGAAAGACAGAGAGAGACAGAGACAGAAAGTGAGAAATCACCCCCCAGGGGGGATGGCCACACTGCAATCCCTTCTCCTCCATTCTCCTCTAGGGATCTTGGGCATGCACGCACACACGCTCAGCATGAGCTTAAGCCACCGGGTCCGGGACTCGAACCGCAGTTGACTACATGGGAGTCCAGCGACATAGCCATTACACTAACTGCTGGTCCCCCTGGTTTTTGTTTTAAAGACAAAATATTGTTAACAACCTGAGTCGCCATTGATAGGGCATGAACCTCCCCTCAGCGCATCACACAGCTGACAGGAAGAAGGAAGCAGCGCTCTCGAATTGGTAGGGATGAAGTGTCTTCCTCATAGATTCTTTTTATTTTTTTAAGAATTATTTAAGTTGGGAACCAGCAGTTAGCATAATGGCTATGTCACTGGACTCCCATGCAGTCAACCGCGGTTCACATCCCGGACCCAGTGGCTTAAAACACGCTGGGTGCGTGTGCGTGTGTGCCCAAGATCCCGAGAGGAGAATGGATAATGGATTAATTAATTTTAATTTGACCAGAAAATGAAGGACCAAGAGAGAGAGAAAAAGTGAGAAAGCAAGCCGTCACGTCTGGGACTCGAACTGCATTTGGACATATGAGACTACAGCACCCCAACTACCACACCACCTACTGGCCTACCTCAGAGATTCTCTGAGATGAAATTATTTAGTAAATGTAGAACCAACCTGTGGCATGGTGGTTACAGCAGCTAGCTCCCACATGGTCAACTATGTGGTTCAAGTCCCAGACCCAGCAGCTTGGAAAACATGCTGGGCACGTGTGTACATGCCCAAAATCCTAAGAGGAGAAGGGAGAAGGAATTGTGGTGTGGCCGTCTCCCGGGGGGGGGGGTGCTTTCTCACTTTCCCCCTCTCTCTCTCTGTCTCTGTCTCTCCCTTTAGCACGTGTGCCCTCTAGCAGATTTTTTAAAAAGAAAGAAACAAGTAAAGTGCTTAGTATAATGCCCAGCATGCAATATGCGCTCAATAAATGCTGTTTAATAACATCAAGTTATTCATGAAACAACTGAGGTGTAGGGACCAGAGATGGCAAAATGGTTACATCGCTGGACTCCCACATAGCCGACCGTAGTTGAAGTCCTGGACCTGGCATGTACGTACTTGCCCAAAATCTCATTCCAGGGTGCGTGTGCACACATGCCCAAAATCCTGAGAGGAGAATGGAGAAGGGATTGCAGCATAGCCATCTCCCTGGGGGCGATTCTCTCTCTCTCTCTCTCTGGCAAGCACATGCGCCCTATAACAAAAATCTCTCTCTCAAAAAGTTATCTATACCTCAAAAAATTGAGGTATAGATTATTAGGAAATGGGCCAGCAGGTGGTATGGTGGTTGGGGTGCCAGACCCCACCTGGCTAACCACAATCAAGTCCTGGACCTGGTGGCTTGCTTTCTCACTTCCCTTCTCTCTCTGTATGTCTCTGGTGAGCACATGTGCCCAATAGCAAATTCTTTTAAATAATAGCAACAATAAATAAAATTAAATAAATAATTCCTTTTTTTGAGGGGAGAGGTTTTTGCTATAGGGCGCATGTGCTTATCAGAGAGACAGAAAGCAGGAGATCACCCCCCGGGGGGGTGGCCACGCTGCAGTCTCTTCTCCTCTCAGGATCTTGGGCACGCACACTCACGCACCCAGCGTGAGTTTAAGCCAGCGGGTCTGGGACTCAAACTGTGGTTGACTACATGGGAGTCCAGCAACTTAGCCATTATGCCAACTGTTGGTCCCAAGAAAATCATTCATTTTTCCAAAAGATAATGAAAGGAAATGTGCTTCTATTTGCAAAGGGAAGAAGAGGCAGACACTGCGCTCGGACTGAGCACCGACCACATGCCACGCACTGCAGCGACAGCTGCCCGCGTAGCACCTCATTTCATTCCCCCAGCTAGCCCCGATCCAGGTTCTGTGACCCTCACCAGTTAGGACAGGTTTCCTCAGGCATTTCACAAGCGAGACAAGAGCTCGACTTGGTCTTAAGGGCCCCCACATCCAACTATTTCCTTCCTTCCTCCCCTCCTTCCTTCCTTCTCTCCCCACGTCTCCTCCTCCTGTCTCAATGTCCCGGCTGGACTACCAGCACGCACCGCCATGCCGCCCGCTGCGGTCTCTATAGACGGCATCTCTTTCACCCAGGCCAGCCTCGAGCTCCCCCCGTTCCTGGGATTAGGAGGGCACATTCCTGCACCCGGCCTTTTGCAGAGACTGGGAATCAAACCTGGGTCTCTCATGGGGTCCCAGCCTGCAGAGCACAGCATCTTAGCAGCCTGCGCCACACAGCTGCGCCTAAAACGTTGTCCCCTGAGTATCTGCGTAGACTGTTTCTAAAAGGATCAAACACAAACTGGTGCCCAAGGTCCCCCCGCCCCAGGGCTTTCGTAGAGAAAAGATACAGAGGGCCAGCGGGTGGCGTGGTGGTCAAAGCCGCTGGATCCCTCCCATCGGACTGCACCGGACTCAGTTTAAGTCCCGGACCTGGCCCCCTGAAAAGTACGCGCCGGCATGGTAAGAGCCCCAAGTCCCCAAAGGCAGGACGCATGGAGGAGGGGCGCGGCGCGCGCGGCGCTGTTTCCTCGCTTGCCTTCTCTGTCTCTGCGGAGGCTGCACCTGCCCGCGGGTGAGAGACAGAAAAGGCAGCGCAGGGCGGCCCTGCTCTGGACGGCTCGTTCGCTGGAGTCAGGTCTCCAAGTGGGATGCGGGGAAGAAGCTACCGCAAGCCCTCCCGGCCCGTCCGGCTGTTTTCCGTTTCCCCGTTCCCCCAGGGGAGGCAAGGTGCTCGGTCGCAGCTCTGCCCGGCTCGGCGCCACCTGCGCGGGTCTAGCCCGGGATGGGTCCGTCTGGGACGCACAGAAGCCGAGCGACAGCCCGAACTGCCCCCGCGCGTGGAAGGACCCAGGCTGCTGGGCACTGCCCGGGCCTCGGGCTCCCCTCTGCCACCCGAAACAGCGGGCAACTTCATTCTTCCAAACGGCTCTTTCCAGCCTGCCGCCCTGGCACCTGCCATCGGGCCACCAGGGAGACCTCCCGGTTTTTCTCCCCTCGCGGGACCCTTAGTTATCTTAAGAAGGAGCAGGGCAAGGGGGGTTATTGAGGACAGGGAGAGGGCTCCAGGACAGGAGAGCCGGGAGAGAGGGCCGCAGAGGGGCAGCGAGGGCGCAGGGTCCGGTGCTGGATGAGGAATAGGAGGCGGCGTCTCCGGGTGCAGCCAAGAACCGATGGACGAGGAGACGGGCCGAGCCCTCCCTGAGGGCCGCCGAGATAGAAGGAGGAACAGCCGGTGCCCAGGGAGGCAGGCACCAGCCGCTCCACCCCCTTTCCGAGCTCCCTTTTTATCCTGTTTTAGACCCTTTGTTCACCTAAGCTACGTGCCCCTAGATCTCCTTTAACCTGTTAACTTTTCTTTTTCTTTTTTGCCTGTTCCTCATTCTTGTCTCTGGCCGGCTCTTGCCGCGGGGCGGGGCCGGGCGTTATTTTGCACCATCGGGACGGGACGGTCAAGCTCTCTCGTCCCTCCGTCAAGTTTCTGTGCGCTCCAGGAGAGGGCCTCATCTCTCCGCCCGGCCAAGTTTACCATCCTGGACAGCTCCTAACACCTGCGAGGGTTCCCCTCGGAGACTCACCATGTTCAGAGCTCCCCGCTCCTGGAGGGTGGCAGGTCGCTCCCTCTGGACTCCCAGTGGTCAAAGCTCCCTCCTGCCCACAGGCTGTGGTTTTTATAGTCTCCAGGAAAGATGCAGATCACAGGGAGGAAATGACCCGCCTTTTCTAAGGCGCTCATTGGTCTGCCACTAGGCTGGGTGGCTGGGCTCCCTCCCTGGGGCACTCACCCAGGGGCGCTAGGAGCGCTTCCAGTCAGGGAGGGAAGCCAGAGCTAGGAGAACTGAGGGCGGGTCCCAGCTGCAGTGCTGGGGGCCTGAGGCCGACCGGGGCTCAGAACCCGGTTCGGTTCGTGTCAGCCTGGTGGAGCTGAAATATGCCCGGCATGTGAGCCCGCCAGAGATCCCTGGAGCTGGAAGGCTGGGGAAAGGGGAAGGCTGGGGAAAGGGGGTGGCAGCATGCCCAGACCCAGGAAGGGAGTGTGTGTGTGTGTGTGTGTGTGTGTGTATGTGATGTACACACATGTGTTCTATTTTATTGATAAAATAAGTACAACTTTTTAATTAAAAAAAAAAGAAGAAGAAGAAAGAGACAGCCAGTTGAAAGGGGCTTTCACCCTTTGGAGGCTCGCCCCACCCTGGACTTGGCAGTCATGGAGGCTGCCTCCCACCTTCCTTCTAGGACCCCAGGCCTCTGGGAAAAGCTCGAAAATCTAGCTGGCTTCCACACCTGGGATTCAGGAATTGTGACACACTCCCCAATTCTGCCAGCCAGGTTCTGAGGCTCAGAGAGGCCAAGCATGTTCGTGAGGGTGGCCCCCATAGCTGAGTCCATTTTGCTGTTAAATCTCTCCCCTAAAGTTTTGTTGTTGTTGAGAGGGGTTTTTTTTGCTATAGGGCGTGTGTGCTCACCAGAAAGACAGAGACAGAGAGACAGAAAGCCAGAAATCACCCCCCAGGGGGGATGGCCATGCCGCAATCCCTTCTCCTCCATTCTCCTCTCGGGATCTTGGGCACGCAAGCACACG
>NW_006159526.1:5153810-5160303 GCF_000334495.1 Tupaia belangeri chinensis | reverse complement strand
GGTGGATGAGGAATAGGAGGCGGCGCCTCGGGGTGCAGCCAAGAACCGATGGACGAGGAGACGGGCCGAGCCCTCCCTGAGGGCCGCCGAGATAGAAGGAGGGACAGCCGGTGCCCAGGGAGGCAGCCACCAGCCGCCCCCCCGCCGCTCCACCCCCTTTCCGAGCTCCCTTTTTATCCTGTTTTAGACCCTTTGTTCACCTAAGCTACGTGCCCCTAGATCTCCTTTAACCTGTTAACTTTTCTTTTTCTTTTTTGCCTGTTCCTCATTCTTGTCTCTGGCCGGCTCTTGCCGCGGGGCGGGGCCGGGCGTTATTTTGCACCATCGGGACGGGACGGTCAAGCTCTCTCGTCCCTCCGTCAAGTTTCTGTGCGCTCCAGGAGAGGGCCTCATCTCTCCGCCCGGCCAAGTTTACCATCCTGGACAGCTCCTAACACCTGCGAGGGTTCCCCTCGGAGACTCACCATGTTCAGAGCTCCCCGCTCCTGGAGGGTGGCAGGTCGCTCCCTCTGGACTCCCAGTGGTCAAAGCTCCCTCCTGCCCACAGGCTGTGGTTTTTATAGTCTCCAGGAAAGATGCAGATCACAGGGAGGAAATGACCCGCCTTTTCTAAGGCGCTCATTGGTCTGCCACTAGGCTGGGTGGCTGGGCTCCCTCCCTGGGGCACTCACCCAGGGGCGCTAGGAGCGCTTCCAGTCAGGGAGGGAAGCCAGAGCTAGGAGAACTGAGGGCGGGTCCCAGCTGCAGTGCTGGGGGCCTGAGGCCGACCGGGGCTCAGAACCCGGTTCGGTTCGTGTCAGCCTGGTGGAGCTGAAATATGCCCGGCATGTGAGCCCGCCAGAGATCCCTGGAGCTGGAAGGCTGGGGAAAGGGGAAGGCTGGGGAAAGGGGGTGGCAGCATGCCCAGACCCAGGAAGGGAGTGTGTGTGTGTGTGTGTGTGTGTGTGTATGTGATGTACACACATGTGTTCTATTTTATTGATAAAATAAGTACAACTTTTTAATTAAAAAAAAAAGAAGAAGAAGAAAGAGACAGCCAGTTGAAAGGGGCTTTCACCCTTTGGAGGCTCGCCCCACCCTGGACTTGGCAGTCATGGAGGCTGCCTCCCACCTTCCTTCTAGGACCCCAGGCCTCTGGGAAAAGCTCGAAAATCTAGCTGGCTTCCACACCTGGGATTCAGGAATTGTGACACACTCCCCAATTCTGCCAGCCAGGTTCTGAGGCTCAGAGAGGCCAAGCATGTTCGTGAGGGTGGCCCCCATAGCTGAGTCCATTTTGCTGTTAAATCTCTCCCCTAAAGTTTTGTTGTTGTTGAGAGGGGTTTTTTTTGCTATAGGGCGTGTGTGCTCACCAGAAAGACAGAGACAGAGAGACAGAAAGCCAGAAATCACCCCCCAGGGGGGATGGCCATGCCGCAATCCCTTCTCCTCCATTCTCCTCTCGGGATCTTGGGCACGCAAGCACACGCGCCCAGAGTGAATTTAAGCCACCGGGTCCGGGACTCGAACTGCAGTCAACTATGTGGGAGTCCAACGACATAGCCATTATGCCAACTGCTGGTCTCTCCCCTAGAGTTTTGAAGTGGGCGGAGGCAGACCAGCCCTCCAGGAGCCTCAGTCACCTGACTTGGAAATGTGTCTGTATCTCATTCTAGGCTGAGCCCTGCCAGAACCTGGGGCACAGGAGACTCTAAATTACTTTCCTGAAGCCACTGTGACAAATGACCCCAAAATGGGCAGCTTAAAACAACAGATTGGTGGGGGTGGGGCAGCAGATAGCGTGGTTAAGGCTCTGGACTCCCACATGGTCGACCACTGTTCAAGTTCCAGACCTGGCAGCTTGCTTTTTCGCTTTCTCTGTCTCTCTCATACATGTCCTATAGCAAATTTTAAAATAATGATAAAATCTAAATAATAATTCTTTTTTTCTTTTTCTTAAATTTTTTTTTGAGAGGCTTTTGCTATAGGGTGTGTGCACTTGCCAGACAGACAGAGACAGAGAGACAGAAAGCGAGAAATCACCCCCCAGGGGGGATGGCCACTCTGCAATCCCTTCTCCTCCATTCTCCTCTCAGGATCTTGGGCATGCATGCACACGCGCCCGGCGTGAGTTTTAAGCCACCAGGTCCGGGACACGAACCACGGTTGACTACATGGGAGTCCAGCAACATAGTCATTACGCTAACTGCTGGTCCCCTGTAAATAAATAATTCTTTTTTGAGACAGATTTTTTTACTATAGGGTACATGTGCTTTCCAGAGAGACAGAACCAAAGAGAAAGTGAGAAATCACCCCCCCACCTGGGAGGGATTGCCACACCACAATCTTTTCTCTTCCAGTCTCTTCCTGGAATTTTGGGCACGCACAAACACCTGATGTGTTTTAAGCCACCAGATCCGGGACTCGAACCGTGGCCAAGAATGTGGGAGTTCAGCACCTCAACCAGTATGCCATCTGCTGGCCCCAAATAAATAATTCTTTTTTAAAAGAATATTTAATTATTTAATTCCATTTGTTATAATTTTTTAATTTGACCAGAAAAAGACAGAGATACAAAGGGAGAAAGCAAGCTGCCAGGGCTGGGACATGAACTACCATCAACCATGTGAGAATTCAGTGCCTTTAACCACAATGCCACCTGCTGGTCCCCCAAATAAATAATTCATTTTTAAATTTATTTATCTATTATTATTATTATTATTATTTTAATTTGATATTGGCATGTGCGCTCACCAGAGAGAGAGCAAGAGAGAGAGAGGGAAAGTGAGAAAGCCAGCCACCAGGTCCAGGACTCGAACCATAGTCGGCCATGTGGGAGTCCAGCACCTTAACCACCATGCCACCTGCTGGACCCAAATAAATTATTCTTAAAAAAAAAAAAGTATATGGAGCCAGACAGTGGCAAAACAATAGTGAAACACTCTGTAAGGATGACCACAGGGGCAGATTCCGGGGATCTCCCGGGGCACACTGGGCACACAATGTGCTTGTGATTGGAGCTGGATGAGGCCAGGGTGGATCCTGGCATGAGAGCCCAGGTGAGGGTCTCTCTCACTCTCTCTTTCTGTCACGAAGGAAAGAAAGGAAACAAAGCAGACATTCGTTCTTGCGCAGTTCTGGAGGCCAGAAGTCCGAATCGTGACGTCATCCGGACGTGCTCCGTCGGGGGCTCCAGGGAGAATCTGCCCCTCACCTCTTCTAGTTCCCAGCAGCTCCGGCGGTCCTGGACTGGTGGCCGCAGTGCTCCTCTCTCTGCCTCCGCCCGCACACTCTCTGCCATCACGCTGCCACCTCCCTCACGTAAAAATCCTATGATTAAGTTGCCCCCCTTGGCTCCTCCAAGACAATCTCCCATCCTCAACTTCACCTCTCAACAGTCCCTCTGGCCATGTAAGGTCACATAGGCAGATTCTGGGCATCTTGGGGGCCCCGTTTTCCAGCCCACCACAGCAGGTGCGATTATTACGGCTACAGACACACGCTCGCTGCTCTGCAGCTCTACCGGCACCACCCACGTCTTTCCCCTGCTGAATGTATCGACGTCAATCTTCAATCTTTCAGCGTCTAGTCATCTTGGGCTGTCCCCATGGCCTGGTGGTGAAGAGAGCCGGATCCTACATGGTCGACTAAGCTGTTTGAATCTCAACCACAGCGGCTTGAAAAACACTCTGAACATGTGTGCATGGGTGCCCCAAATCCCAACAGGATGGAGAAATGGAGGAGAAGGGGCTGGGGAGTGACTGTGCCCAACTGGAGTGCTTCTTCCTCTCTCTCTCTCTCTCTCTCTCTGGGGAGCACTCACTTTTCTGGGAAAAAAAAAAAGAATTTGTTTTCATTGCAAAGGTAATCCATACTCACTGTAAATATTCAAATAACCCACCAACACACACACTCCCAATAAAAGAAAGGCATTGAAACGCCTCCACACACACACACACACACACACGCACACACACACACACACACACACACTGCTTTGAATACTCGTTTTGGAATATAGTCACGTAGGCCTTTCTACGTGTGGCGTTTGGGAATGAAAATCTCTCTCAAAAAAAAGAAAAAAGAAAAAACCTGTGCCCTTAGGTTTTGTGAACTTTTCTGTCTGTGTCTTATCCTTCAATAGAAGTTTTGTTTTGTTTTGGTTTGTTTTGTTTTTGTTTTTTTGGAAAAGTTTTTGCTACAAGGCAAGTGCACTCGCCAGAAAGACAGAGAGAGAGAGACAGAAAGCGAGAAATCGCCCCCCAGGGGGGATGGCCACGCAGCAATCCCTTCTCCTCCATTCTCCTCTCAGGATCTTGGGCACGCACACATACGCACCCGGCATGAGTTTAAGCCACCAAGTCAGGGACTCAAACCACGGTCGACTACATGGGAGTCCAGCAATGTAGCCATTACGCTAACTGCTGGTCCCCCCCTTTTTTTTTAAGTAGTCCTGACAGAATTAAAAATTACACAATGGTACGGCAAGGAGCAGTAAAGGCATGTGTCCAAGACCACGTGGAGCAGGTGTTTTGCAGCCACAATTCCTCATACCACGCAAAGCCCATCCTCTGAAGGAGGGAATGGGCTGAGCAGGTGATTTCAGCCATCAAGCCCCAGAGAGAAGCAGCCGCACCCAGCTGCCAGCCTGCAGGTGGCCAAAGGAACCCAGAGCCAGTGAAACGCTGGCTGTACCTCACCACCACCCCAACAGTGCTGAGGGTTCTTAGGTGTGGCCCCAGTGATGCTGAGGCAGGATATGATGGGCCATCAACTGCAATGTGTGATCTGATCAGCTTACCAAAAATCCCAGCTCTGGCTGGGCCTGAGAACCAGGAGGCACTGGAGGGCAGCTGAGAGAAAGAAGCTAGAGGATGCTTCAGCCAGAGGACCTCTCAAAGGCTGGCGAAAAACATACCCACCACCAATATTAACAGTAATAATAGCAGCTCAGCTAACACTGCAGGATTGCTTGTTACCAAGCACTGTTCCAAGCACTTCATGATACCCAAAGGAGGTTGATGAGAAATGCTAGTTCTTACAGAACAGTATTACTGTTAATAACAGTATTACTCTAAAAATTCTAGAAGTTTTTTTTGTTTTGTTTTGTTTTTTTAATAAAAGACTTATTTATTTACTGTGGAAGGCTGCACACCAGCGAGTCTGCCGAGACCATTTTCATGAGTCTCTTACTATTGCCATCTTGGACTCAGAGAGCAAACAATTACACAATGCCAAAGGCAACAATTGGCTCCCCTTCAAAACCTCACCTTCAAAACCATACTCTGATTGGCCACTAGAATCCCTCAGAGTTGCATATCTGGCACCTCATGATTGGTCCACAAAAGCAACCAATCATAACCCACCTTTTAACAACCAATCACCACCCACCAACATGTATATAACCATGATCCCTGGCCCACAATGGCCAGACAACCCTGAAGACCCTGAAGAGTTGTGACACCACGTCTCAGGATGACCCTGAAGAGTCGTAACACTGTGTCATCTCCGTGTTGTAACACTGTGTCATCTCCACGCTGCTCATCCCGTCTCTCACTCCTTCCCTCAGGAAACCTGTTCCACTGTCCTGCGGGTCAGGCCACATGGTGCCTGAACAGGGACCTGGGTACGAGGGATCCCGTGAAGAGCACCAACATAAAGAGAAAGGCCACGACGGAAAACAGAAGAGGACGGCAGAGAATCATCCAGAAGGGGACGGCAGAGAATCGTCCCGAGCACCGAAATAAAGAGGAAGACCGTGGAGAAAACAGAAAAGGACGGCAGAGAATCGCCCTGAGAAAGGCCACAGAGGAAAACAGAAGAGGATGGCAGAGAATCGTCCAGAAGGGGACAGCAGAGAATCGTCCCGAGAAAGGCCGCAGAGGAAAACAGAAGGGGACGGCAGAGAATCGTCCCGAGAAAAATTGGCAGAAAAAACAGAGGGACGAAGAGAAGACGTCCTGGTAAGTATTTACTTATGTTTTATTTTAAGTACGGGTAATAATGGGACAAGAGCTTAGCACGAACTATTCGCTCAGGATTTAAAAGAAGCCCTTGCCGTTATGGTCACTAAGGGAGAGCAGAGCATGCAAAATGATCAACCCCAGGAAGAGGCTATAGCCGCCTCAGATCTAACCAAGGATTCTAAAATGGAAAAAGAACAGGGAGAGGATCTTATTTCCCTAGATAGTGAGGAAGAAGTTAGAAGCCCCGAAGGCTAGACAAAACCCAAACAATCCAAAAAACTAAAAAAGAAAAACAATCTTAAGGCTCTATAAGAGCCAAAGAAAAACCTATACCCCTCCCTTACAAAATTTAAAAACTACTCAGACAAGTCATCAACTAGTTCAGAGGAAGAAATCCTAGAGGCCAAGGTTGACAAAATATAATAACCTCAAATGGCCGCCTGAAGAAGAAACTTTAGAAACAAAGGCAGCCAAATATAATAACCCAAAATGGCCGCCTGAAGAAGAAATTTTAGAAACAAAGGCAGCCAAATACAATAATCCAAAAT
>NW_006159526.1:5141908-5153630 GCF_000334495.1 Tupaia belangeri chinensis | reverse complement strand
GTTATTGACCCTAGGGAAGAGATTTTGAATAAAATTAAACAACTTGAAGAACAAATTCAATTAGAAAAGAAACATCAAGATTTAATATCACAATTGAAAAAACTAAGAGTGGATAAATCTAAAAGTACAAATCCTCACAGAATCACTATCAGTCCACTTTTACCCCTGGCACAAAAATTAAACCAGTTCAGATACCACAACCATCAATGATCTTTGAGGAACAGTAAGCCTTCCTGGTAACAAAAACCATAGATCAACAAGGGCAAGTATGATGCCATGTACTTGGCTTTGATTTTAACATTATAAAAGAAATTAAAATAGCACTTGTTCAATATGGAGCTACAGCTCCATATACTTTAGCCATAGTTGACTCGGTGGCAGAAAATTGACTTCCACTGTTACCTTTGTTCAGGACCAATTAGACTCCCTTACAGAAGTAGTACTCCAAAATAGACATGGGTTAGACCTCCTCTTGGCAGAACAGGGTGGGGGGGGTGTCTCTGTCTTGCTTTACAGAAATGCTGCTGCTTTTATGCCAACAAGTTCGTGACAAGCTCACCCAATTACAAGCAGATCTTCTTCAATGTAGAAAACAGCTTGCCAACAACCCTTTATGGACCTCGTGGAATGGACTTCTCCCATTTTTACTCCCCTTGCTTGGTCCTCTTTTGGGCCTTCTGATTGTTTGCTCTTTGGGGCCTGTCCTTTTCAATAAGCTCATGGCAGCCCTTAAACAATAAATTGATTCAATAAAAAATGCAGCCTATCCAAGTCCACTACCACAATCTGGAGATGGAGTACTACGGAGCCTAAATTGTGCTCCTGCCCGAGGCGTTGAATTGGTTAGTCAAAGACGGGTAAGAGAGTCTGAGTCCAATAGCTGTAGAGTCCTTCCACCTAAGGCAGGAAACCCATCATCGCAATGAGATTCTCCAATGACGGGTAAGGATGGACATGTGGCTCTGAAAATGACTCCAACCTAAGACAGACACGGTTCCCCCAGGCCTTTTCCTCATCTCTCAAATTAAAACAGAAAAGGGGGACATGTGGGAGGCTGCACACCAGCGAGTCTGCCGAGGCCATTTTCATTAATTTTCATTAATCTCTTACTATTGCCATCTTAGGCTCAGAGAGCAAACAATTACACAATGCCAAAGGCAACAATTGGCTCCCCTTCAAAACCTCACCTTCAAAACCATACTCTGATTGGCCACTAGAATCCCTCAGAGTTGCATATCTGGCACCTCATGATTGGTCCACAAAAGCAACCAATCATAACCCACCTTTTAACAACCAATCACCATCCACCAACATGTATATAACCACGATCCCTGGCCCACAATGGCCAGACAACCCTGAAGACCCTGAAGAGTTGTGACACTGCATTGTCTCCGTCGTCTCCGGACGAGTGTGCATGCATGCATGCCCAAGATCCCAAGAGGAGAATGGAGAAAGGATTATGGTGTGGCCATCCCCCATGGGGGGTGATTTCTTGCTTCCTGTCTCTCTGTTTGTCTCTGTCTTTCTGGCAAGGACAAGTGCCCTATAGCAAAAACCTCTCAAAAAAAAAAAAAAACATTGTATTCATTGTCATTATTTTATTATTTTACTTATGTATTTATTTGGAAGTTAACCAGACAAACAGAGAAAGAGAGAAGCAAAGTGAGAAAGCAAACTTCCAGGTCCAGGATCCAAACTGCAGTCAGCCACGTAGGAGTCCAGCTGCCTTAACCACCATGCTACCTGCTTTCCCCTCTAAAAGGTTCTTTCTTTCCTTTTGAAACATATGGTTTTATTAGCTTCTTTTTCTCCCTTTTGGCAATGGACAGGGCAGGGTCTTAAACAGTGCTCTTCCAACAACCATCCCTCCTGATAGGCCTCCAATTGTGGTAACCAAGAACAAGGGCAGCAGCTGGGATTTCTCTGGGTTTTACCTGACATCCCCAGTCTGAATTCTGAAATCCAGAATGAGACTTTTGCAGAAATTCAATTAGACTGTCAAACAGGTTTTTATTTAACTCCTCTTGTAGTCACTCAGTTTCAGATTTCATCAGCTGCCACACCAACTGGTGAGTTTCAACTCGAAGCTTACTGTCCTCAGACTCCGTTTTCCCTTCATTAAAATAGTACTCTTGTACCCTGGTGGCGAATTTACAAAAGACCACCAAGGAGCCAGTTCCAATGTAAGCACACGAGGGTTAGAGCTTTTACAGGGTCGCTTTATTATTATTATTATTATTATTATTATTATTATTGGAGAGGTTTTTGCTATAGGGCGTGTGCGCTCGCCAGACAGACAGAGAGAGGCAGAGAGACAGAAAGCGAGAAATCACCCCCCAGGGGGGATGGCCACGCCACAATCCCTTCTCCTCCACTCTCCTCTCGGGATCTTGGGCACGCATGCACACATGCACACATGGTGGTGAGTTTAAGCCACCAGGTCCAGGACTTGAACCGCGGCCGACCACGTGGGAGTCCAGCGACATAGCCATTATGCTAACTGCTGGTCCCAGAGGGTGGCTTTTATTTAGGCTTGAGCCAGAACTCCCAATCTCACCAGCATAGCAGGTCAGAGTTGAGAGCCCCGTGCGTGTTAGTTGGGCTGGGTTTTTATTTGGTTGTTGGAGGGGAGGTTGAGGGGTGCTGAGGAATGCACTTAGGCAACTATACGTTGGCTGTAGATTTCAAGAAGCATAGTTGTCTTTTATGATTGGCAAGAAAGTTACTTCAGGTCTCTGGCATTTCCTTTGTTTCTTTTTTATTATTGGCCAGCCCCCAGGGGGTGATAGTCTTATCACCTTCTCTTACGTGATCTGCTCGCCTCCTTGAAATGGCGCTGATTCTCAGCAAGGTGGGTTTAACAAAATGGAGTCGCCCTGAAAAATATGGAGTCACTCTGGTCCTTCACATCCCCCTTTCCCAAGTTACAAAGTGGAGCCAATCACGGATCCCTGTTATTGAGTTCCATATGGCGCCAGTCAGGGATGGGCTGATTCTATGGTCTCTGGTTGCTGGGCGCAGTTGCTCACGCACAGGAGTGTCTGGTCGGATGGCCTGGGCCAATGTTCATGGTATGCAGTCACCAGGTTCAATCACTTACAGGGAAACTGACACAGCACTTTTCGAGACAATGCAAGCAGTTTACAGAAGCAGGACAGCACTTGGTTAGGTATTTATGGAATCAAAATTTCTCAGAAAACAGAAACCATGTCATTTTCTTCTTTGAGTCTCTTTGAATATCTGTTAAGGAGAGTCACCTTGATAGCGCAGTGCCTGGTATACTTGGGCTCTAGGTCCAGAGGCAACTAGCATCCAATATTTAAAGGTCTTTATCTTGCGGGAGCCAAATGAAAACTGAGTAAACTAGAGCCAAAAATTAAAATGAGAAGCACAGTGAATAGAGCACTCAATGGGAGCAAGGGCCAAGAGCAAGTGGTACCAGAGGCCAGTCCAACCATCCCATGAGTAAGCAGCACCCCATCCTTTCTCCGACCGTCTGGTCTGGTCATGGAGCCGCCGAGCCACACTCTTGACAATGTCCAACGTGCAGTCAGCCTCTGGAGTGACTAGAGCAGGGCTGCCACTCTCTGATCCCCGAAGCACTATTACAAAGGACCCTCTTGGCCCATTTTTATGGACCAAGGCCCTGGTGAGTCCGTGGAAGCAGTCCTCTTGGCTTCGGTGTGACGGACTCACAGGCTAAGTTTATAACTACGGGAGGCCCCATCTAGACTAGTTGGAGAGGCTGCTCTCTTCTAGTTGTTTTACTGTATATCACATTCAAAGATCGCACAACCAGCTCCAGAACACTAACTCGATCAATTCTTGTAATGCTTTCTTAGACTTTTGTAACACAACTCAAACATTTAACAACATGCTTTATACCTTTTAGTTGTTGTGCCTCTTTTCTCCCGTTCTGAGATAGCTAGTCTACTTTCAGAAAAAAAACTTACTACACACAATTCCTTCTTTTTTAAAAAAAAACTTTTTTCTTTTAACCTTTTCCACTAGAAATACATTTTTACAGCCATGACTCTTTTTTCAGTTTTAATTTGGTTTGGTTTTATTTTTACAAGTTTAACATTAGAAATTGGCTTAATTTAACAGACAAGTTCAATGATAAACATTTACTCTATATTTATTTAAGTTTTGTCTAACTATTGTTTCAAGTTATTTATAGAAACAAGGCTATTTATTTAAGGTGGGTTTTTGTTTGTTTGTTTGTTTTGATTTGTTTTTGTTTTTGTTTTTACCTGTGTGGAGCAACAGCTTTTGAGATAACACCATTGATAAGGCTATCTAGACTAGGCGCAAAGTATACTTTTCTTAACCAGCTTATCAACCTTCGTCTTTCCCAGGTAAGTAATCAGGTGTACCTATCTACAATGACTTATTGAAGGGCCTCAGGGACTATTGGCCTGCCGATCTGGTAACTACAATTATCTTCTGAGTCCTCGAGTAGCCTACTGCTTGTGGGCACAATTTTTTCTCCTTCTGAGCGTAGCCTCCTACACTCAGACACAGTGAGGACACAGGGCGGCTACAAGAACTTTTAGTTGGTGATAGAGATGTTTCCCCTCTGGCTAGGTCTTATAATTTTCTCTTTTGTCATATGGTCAGTCAACCTGCTTACTAGTATTTTTTTCTTTTCTTTTTACAAGTGTACTTTTGGAAACAACCTTAACCTCTGATTTAGACAGAAATTAATCTTAATCACTTTAAGGGTTACCTGAGGCTCATCCAGTGCTGTCAGAAGTCCAAGGGGGAGCCGTTGGGGTCTCGGGCCCCATCAATCCTCAATTTCAAAGGCCAGCATAGACTCCAGAGGTGCAGAGCTCCCCACAGAGCTCAGTGCATTCTGCCTCGTCTCTAGTTGCCAATTCTACATTGGGGACAAGGCCCCACTGGAGGGCATGAGGACGCCAGTCACGGGCATTGCTCAGTGCCCGGGCTGCCCACACTGGAAACAGAGTTTCTTCTGAGGCAGAGGCTCTGATCTGGGCCGTTTCCAGATCCTGCCTCAGAGTAGTTCCCTTCCTTCAGGATTACGAGTGACTACTGGGGGAGAGTTAAATCGAAGGTTAAGGTGCCCTGTCAATTTTGTTATAACACTTCTCTGAGTTATTTTGGAACTTTTCTGATATTCGTTGTGAATTGTCCTACACTGAGAAGTGAACCTAAGTTTTGATAGATCCTGCAAGGAGCAGCTGAGTACTGTCGGGGAGGTGGGGGGGACAAAGTCCAGTCTACAGGTTTTTTTCAAGGCAGTTCCCTTATCACTTATACAAAAGCTCTAAAAATAAAATACTGGGACCAGAAGATGGCATGGAGATTAAGGCACTGGATCCCACATGGTCAACTGTGTGATTAAAATCACACTGGGGGGACCAGCAGTTAGCGTAATGGCTATGTCGCTGGACTCCCACGTAGTCGACTGCGGTTCGAGTCCCGGACCCAGTGGCTTAAACTCACGCCGGGTGTGTGTGTGTGTGCCCAAGATCCCGAGAGGAAAATGGAGGAGAAGGGATTGCAGCATGGCCATCCCCCCTGGGGGTTGATTTCTGTCTCTCTGTCTCTCTCTATCTGTCTGGCGAGTGCACGTGCCCTATAGCAAAAACCTCTCAAAAAAAAAACCTCTAGCTGCAGAATGTAGTCTCAATCTAAATGTTTGTTTTTTTAGCTAAGCCTCTTTCTTGATCATTTAACTAAAGGGGGAGTCCCGTGGGGGAGAGGCCTAACTAAAAGAAACAGAAGTACAAAAAGGCAAAGGGTTGGGGGACAAGGCAGCCTGGAGCTCCAGCCTTAACTGCTTTCAGTCCATTCCTGAGACTCTGACCCTATTAAGCTGTTAGACAGTAGTTTTCTAGCTTTTTTTTTTTAAGAATTATTTTATTTAACTTTATTTATTATTATTATCATTATTATTTTCCAGTTTGATCAGAGAGAGACAGAGAGAGAGAGAGGAAGTGAGAGCAAGCCACCAGGTCCGGGACTTGAACCATGGTTGGCCATGTAGGAGTCCAGTGCCTTTAACCACCATGCCACTTGCCAGCCCCAAGTTTTCTAGCTTTTGTTCCAGACATATAGGCCCAATTTTTAACCACCATGCATATTTATCTTTCTTTTTTTTTTACCTTGGGAAATTTGATGTTTTAAAGGAACTATTAAGCTTGTCATACATTTAAAATTATTGAGCAAATTTTTGACTTTTGGCAACTCTAAATTTTAGCATATACCAGCAGCTTATGAACATGTACAAACAATAACAAAATTTGTTTAACAACGTTTTAATGTAAAACTGAACAATCTTACTAACAGACTCTTTTAATATTTTTTATAAAGTGTAAAGAGTAATAATAGGAATAACTGAAGCATGTTAGCTTAACAAGAATTATAAGGCGGACTTTAGAGGGAACCAGGCAATAATGTTTTCATGAGTCCATGTTTAATATTGGATTTATATTTTTTCACACTAATTTTACCTCTTTAATTTAGGTGTATTCCATTGGCTACTTACTATGTAATTTTGTCAAACATTTTCTTACTTTTCTTTGGTCAGTTTTGGCTTAACAGTTTAGAAAACTAATCAGTTTACATGGAAAATGAAGATTTTACTCAGTTAAATTATTAGATTATTTTAGAAACCTGTACTTGTAAGAGTAAATTTTCTTTTCATCCTCTTTGTGAATTTCCTTCAGGACATAACATTAGGATTTTAGCCATAGTTAATGCTCTGACAAAAATTTACAACTGACAAAGACATTTGGCTATATATGCCAGTTTAACATAATAGCCTACCATTAACTCCTGGGAATTTTAAATTATTTTGGAACACAATGCATATATAGGCATACAAGTACATAACATTTATACATATGCCTCAAATAAAATATCAAGAAAATTAGAATTACTTAATTTGACAATGTTTTTTTATTTTTATTCAACATATAAACAATAAGCCTGATTGGTTTAACATTTCTCTTTTGGATGTTTTAGGGGCCCTCTGTAAACATCCCAGAGTTACTCTGAGGTCAGAGATCCTCTGTTAGCACTAAAACTAAAGCCAGAAAAAGCTAGTCATGAATTCATTTCTCTATTAGATATTTACTATGTAACATGCAACACACAACACATAAATACTAGCTGTTTTATTTCATTTATTTATTTATTTATTTTTGGAGAGGTTTTTGCTATAGGGCACATGTGCTCACCAGATAGACGGAGAGAGACAGAGAGACAGAAAGCGAGAAATCACCCCGCAGGGGGGATGGCCACGCCGCAATCCCTTCTCCTCCATTCTCCTCTCGGGATCTGGGGCGCGTGTGGGCACGCATGCACACGCGCCTGGCGTGAGGTTAAGCCACCGGGTCCGGGACGCGAACCTCGGTTGACTACGTGGGAGTCCAGCGACATAGCCATTACGCTAACTGCTGGTTCCCCCTAAGTGTGATGTTTTTAAAAAGCCCTCTCAGTTTTGGGATGGAGAGTTTGATGCCATAATCACAACTTTCCACAAATGCCTCATTGAAATACTTGAGCACGCATTCTAAGGGACTTTAAAAGAGCTGTTCCAGCCTTTCGTGATTTTTAAAAAGGCAAGTATGCTCTTTGGTCAGGATGTACCCTGAGGCATTCCAGGGCCCTCTAGCCTCTACCCATCCATACCTCCTATGGTCACAGGGCAGTTTTCACAATAGACTGTAGGGATCATCAGTTCTTAAAGAACTCCTTGATCAATATTCTATTACTCAATATCCTCAAGTGAGGAGGAGGAGGGATAAAAACCAAGTAATGTTTTCCAAGAGGGTGCAGAGGGAATAATTAAAACAGCAGAAGAAACAAAAGAAACCCATACAAAAATCCTAAACTATCCAGGGACTTAAGCCCTGATTTTCCAGGGACTTAAGCCCTGTCTTCCCAGGGACTCAAACCCTGTCAGGGACTCGCTCCTGCACCGTAGCCATAGCTGTGGGACCACACAATCACACTGTCATTTGCTCATGCACACAAGAGGCTCTTACGTTCCCTCCCACCAATCTAAGGGAGTAAGGAGAGAATAAGCACAAGGACAGTAAAAGCAGAAGAAACTCATTAAAAAGAGACCCTGAAACTTCCAGGGACTCAAACCCTGTCAGAGACTCTAACCCTGATTTCCTGCAGGTTGGATTTTCAGGGGGCTTCCGGGGACTCAAACCCTGCCTGGGGATTCCCTCCCTGTTCCGTGGCCAACCCCTTACTCACCAGTTTGTCTTTATTGAAGCAGGTCGAACAGGACAGGGCCACGGAAAGAAATGCCTCCGGAGGTCAGAGGTCGTACAGCAAAACTCCACAGGCTTTTGGAGGAGCCGTCAGCGTCTCCTGTCAGCTGCCAACAATCCCGAGAGGAGCTCCAGGGCCCTGGGAAATCCCAGGTGGCACCTCCACTAGAGCAGCCCCGGGGAGCCGGCAGCCAGGCCAAGTGAGGCCGCTCTCCCTAGGATGCCTCACCCGCGTACCAGACCGGTACACGCTCTCGCTGGGGCCTCCAGGTGTTATCATCTACTCGGCGAGAAATGAGAGGACAGCCAGACAGAGCCAAATTTATTGGAGTTTATTGATGAAGCCGGGGGAGTGACTTGATGACTTACAAGGACAAAGGGACAAAGTGAGGGGGCTTCGGGAGAGATAAGGGGGTAGGGTTTTTCCTTCTTTAAAGCAAAAACAAACAAACAAACAAACAATGATTACACAAGCAAAGCAAGCAGGTTAATTAATGATTCCTGAGGGCATGTTCTGATCACAATGGAATTGTAATGGCTCCCCTGGTTCCAGACAGGGTGGGTTGGTCACTGATTGTTACGTAAGGCACCTGGGAGTGGGGCTTCTGTTTGTTCTTAACGTCTAAACTAAGGTTATGGGCCCTGATTTTAACATTCTTAAAATGTTCCCTCGTCAGTGTCAGAGGGGAAGTCTGAGTCTGTCCCATTTCCATCCGAAAAACATACACGCCGACAGAGATGGGTAATAAACACACAGGCAGAACAAATGCGGCTGTGCGGATGCTCTTTACCGAGGGAAAAGCAAACCCCAAGTGGGACTGCGACCTCACGCCACGCCACGGGAGCGACCCGCTATGTCCCCTCAAAGAACTCAGAACAACTAGGGGCACTCTGTCCCCTCCTGGGGGGGGCGTCTGGAATGTCTTCCAGGCCCCTAGAGCAGCAGCCTGCCAGCGTGTCCCCTAGACCGATTCCGATCTATTACAGAGTTAAGGCCCTCAGAGAACGGACAGGACAGACACAGAGACAAAGGAAACACACTCACCGGCCATCGACCCTCCGGATCGGGGATCCTGGGGAGTCTTGGGGAATCCCGAACAAGCCCCCAAATGTTGTACCCTGGTCATGAATTCCCAGAAGACCACCAAAGAGCCGATTCCGATGTAAGCACACGAGGGTCGCTTTTATTCAGGCTCCATCCAGGACTCCCAATCTCACCGGCACAGCAGGTCAGGGTTGAGAGCCCTGGTGTTAGTTGGGCTGGGTTTTTATTTGGTTGTTACGGGGAGGTCGAGGGGTGCTGAGGAATGCACTCAGGCAGCTACACATTGGCCATAGATTTCAAGATGCATAGTTGTCTTTTACTGATTGGCAAGAAAGTTACTTCAGGTCTCTGGTATTTCCTTTGCTTTTTTTTTTTATTATTATTATTATTGGCCAGCCCGGGTCGGGTGATGGCCGTATGACCTTCTCTTATGTGATCAGCTCGCCTCCTTGAAATGGTGCCGATTCTCAGCAAGGTGGGTTTAACCAAATGGAGTCGCTCTGAAAAAATAGAGTCACTCTGGTCCTTCACTGTAGGCGGTGGCCAGAGTTCAGAGTTCGGAGTGGAAAAACATGGCAGCCCTAATGCTTAGTGCGAGGTTTCGCTCCCTGCTGTCCTGCAGGACGTCCACCTTCTCCTTCACCATCCGCGGGTGCCTTGTTTCCTGAGAGCAGCTTGTTCGAGCGTGCCTTCAAGGCGCGATGCCTTCTAGGAGCACACTAACCATGGAGACTGTGGAAACACCAAGCACAAGTACGAGAACAAGGAGTAGCTCCTGGGGTCTAGGAGCACACTAACCGTGGGAAGCTGTGGAAACACCAAACACAAGTACGAGAACAAGGAGTAGCTCCTGGGGGGCACCCATCCAGGCCAGAAGGACCAGTCCACCCACTAGCTGTTTGCCCAGAGCTGGGGCCTCAGCTTGAAGACGCTGTTGAAGGTAGCCTTCATGGCTGCCTGTGGCCGTTAGCAAGAAATGACTTCATCTGACAAACAGACTCTTTACCTTCTGCTGTGTTTTTAGTATCTTTAGTCATGGTCATCAGCAAATAAATGTCAATTGTACCTGAAAAAAAAAAAAAAGTCCTCTATCAGCAAAGAAATCTTTCTTGTCTTGAAGTTTGGCTTAAACACAAAGCAGCCCTTGGACACCGAGAAGGAGGTCATGGTTCTAGAGGCCTGGCAATTCTAGATGCACTCCCCCTCTAGAAGTTTCTAATTCTAAAGTTGTAATCTATGAAGAGTATGATTCTAAGAGGTCAGTTCTAAGATTGTTTTTTTTTTTAATGTTTAATTTACATAGAACAAAATCACTCTTTTTTGGTGTCTAGGTCTATGAGTTCTGAAAAAGATATGGGCCAGCCAGTGGTGGCTACAACAACTGGGTCCTGGGGCCAGCAGATGGCATGGTGGATCCCTCATGGCCAACTCTGTGGTTCGAGTCTCGACCCTACGGCTTGAAAAATATGCCTGGCGCGTATGTGTGGGTGCCCAAAATCCTGAGAGGAGAATAAAGGAGAAGGGATTACAGTTAGCCATCCCCCCTGAGGAGGGTGAGTTCTCACTTTCCCTCTTTCTCTGTCTCTCTTCAGTGAGCGCACGTGCCCTGTATCCAAATAAAAGACAACTGGATCCTACATAGCTTGACTATATGGTTCGAGTCCCAGACCTAACAGCTTGACATTAGGCACGTGTGTGTGTGCCCCAAACCTACAGGCAGAAATGGAGGAATTGCTGTGTCCATCCTCCTCAGGAGCCTTCTCGCTTTCCGTCTCTCTCGCGCGCGCTCTATCTCTCTTGGATCAGTGCACATGCCCTCTCGCACATTTGAAAAAAAAAAAAAAAAGGAAAGCAAAAGGTATATAGTTGTGTAACCTCCACCACAAACAAGACACAGGACAATTTCATCACCGAGAAAGTTCTCCTCAGCTTCCTGTTTATAGTCAACCTCTCCTCTGCTTGTAACCCTGGCAACCACCGACCTATTCTCCATCACCACTGTTTTGCCTTTTTCAGAAAGTAATTTAAATGGGATCCCACAATTTGTAGCCTTTCAAATCTCATGTCTTTCACTTAGCATGATATGCTTAAAATTCATCCATGCCGTGCATATCAAAAGCTCCTTTTAATTGCCGAGTAGTATTCCTTGTTGAAAACGTGGGTCCAGCAGATGGCATAATGGTTACGTCGCTGGACTCCCATATACTCAACCACAATTAGAATCCTGGACCCAGCGACTTAAAACTCATGCCAGGCGCGTGTGTGCATGCCCAAAATCCTGAGAGGAGAGTGGAGGAGAAGGGATTGTGGCGTGACCACCCCCCTGGGATGTGATTTCTCACTTTCTGTCTGTCTCTGTCTCTCCAGCAAGCACACACACCCTATAGCAAAAATCTCTCCAAAAAAAAAAAAAAAAAAA